>NW_017619458.1:200000-587500 GCF_001879475.1 Ipomoea nil
TAGGTGAAAAATATGAGAATTATAAATTTGTAAAAAATTTCAAAAAGAAAGTGTATTTATTTATTTAAGGTATTGCCCTAATCAATTCATTATATTGGTATTCTTAATCAATTCATTATATTAATATTCCTAATTAATCTTATTCCTAATTAATTCATAATATTGATATTACTAAATTTCCATTTTTCATTTCTTACCAAATAAGCTTTATTAAGTATTTGACCAATAAAATATAAAATATTTAATTAATTTGACTACAAAAGTTTGGGCGGGAAAATGAAATAGGAGGATTTTACTCTTTTTTTTTTTTTTTTTTTTTTTTTTTTTTTTTTTTTTTTCAGATGAGGGGTATACCCGTGGTGATCTAAAATCACCCTAAATATGCATTCTAACACAAGGTCTATGCCGGCGATGCTTGATCCCGATCTGATCCCTCATGATACCATCCCGAACAGTTAGAGGCGGTTCGGTTAAAATTTGAGCCCCAATTGGGTGAGAAAGGGCCATCGTGGCTAAGTCATCGGCCACCAGGTTCTGTTCCCTGTAGACATGCTTATACTCGATTTCTTCCAGCTTCCCAGACTCTAGAATGCAGCGTCTCAACACGTTATTCCGGGGGCCAAGGTTTCTTTGCAGACCCTGGACCGTAGTTAGCGAGTCACTTTCAACAATCAGCCTTCTAGCTCCATGATCGCAAGCCAGCCGGATGCCTTGTAGCACTGCCCACGCTTCTGCCTCTTCCACACCACATCTCCCAATGTTGTGCGTGAATCCTCCTCTCCATAAGCCCCGCTCGTCTCGCAAGATGCCACCACACCCTGCTTGTCCATTCTGCTTCAAACATCCATCGACGTTAACCTTCAAACAACCTGCTTGCGGCTTCTCCCATGCAACAAAGCAATCAGCATCCTTCATTGAATCCTTTCCAGGTTGCCTGCACTTCGTGAACGCTTCTTTCACCTCCGTATCATATCTACGCAGCCACTCTTTCCGCTGGGATGACGAGGTCGATACTTGGTTGAAAACCTCATCGTTTCGCCATTTCCACAGCCACCAAAGGCGGATGCCAAACTTCTGTGGCCAATCTTCGTCGAACCCTATCTTTGTGTCTCCCCGGAGGTTGGCGGATAACCAGCGCGCCCAGTCCATTGTGTCAAGAACGGCCAAAGTTCTATCCGGAAGGACTGCCTCCCAAATTATATATATATATATATATATATATATATATATATATATATATATATATATAGATTTTCTTTTTTACCCCTAATTTTTTTTATCCTATATATAAATATATCCTATTTCACCACCATCGTCGCCACCAGCACCATCACCGCCGCCACCGCCGCCGCCACCACCAACACCATCACCACAACCGTCGCCGCCCCCACCACCACCGCCGCCCCCACCACTGCCACCGCCACCACCACCACTACCACCCCAACACTGCCACCACCATCACCACCACCGCCACCATTATCACCGTCGCCGCCGCCACCACCGCCACCAGAACCACCACCAAGCAGCACCACCGCCACAACCGTCGCCGCCCCCACCACCACTGCCACAACCGTCACCACCACCACCGTCGCCCCCACCACTGCCATCGCCACCACCACCACTACCACCCCAGCACCACCACCACAGCACCACCACCACAGCCGCCGCCGCCACCATCACCATCACCACCACCGCCACCACCATCGCCACCACCACCACCACCGCCGCCACAACCGTCGCCGCCCCCACCACCACTGCCACAACCGTCACCGTCACCACCACCACCACCCCCACCCCCACCACCATCACATATTTTTATAAGGGTATTTATGTCTTTTAAAACATATTTCATTTCTATTCCTTAAATCAACCAAACACTGTAATATAATTCCTAAAGTCTATTCCTTTCGCGAACCAAACAATATAATACAATTCCTATTCTATTCCTTGCATATTCCATTCCTTATGGAATAGCATTCCTATTACCTCAAAATTCATTCCGTGAACCAAACGTGCTGTAAATGTGTCCATAATTTTTGTTTGAAGATTGCACCTTTAATTTTGTCGTGTTAGAATGACATACAATCACTTAATAGTAGGGAAATTATCCCCTGTATGCTTTCCCTTTTCCTCTAAACCATTTGGTGTGCCATTTTAGCTTGGATATAGGATAAATTTGGCTTGCATTTGAACTAAAAATTGTTTAGGGTACGAGAATTCACATAGGTTCAAATAAATTGATAACATGTTTAAATCAAATAAAGATATGGTTTGAGATTATAAGAAATGAAATTGAATAAATTTGTAACCTATTTAAATATAAGTTGTAGGAGTATTTTAGAGCATGCACATCAATGCCCGCATTTTATTTGGTTTTTGGAACCGTGCATGCTAATATGGAGGAGAGAGAAGGCAAGAGAGAGAGAGAGAGAGAGAGAAAATGGGGTTGCCTTGCAAGGTTGGGTTATTTGTGGGCTCCACATGAATAGAGAAAAAACAAGAAAGGACGAAACTGTACTGTGCGCGTTTCGCGCACGGCATACGCCCAGATTCTAACGATGTCTTTATCACATCGCCTTGCTTCCTACTTAAGCTCAACCTTCAACAATCATGCTCTAGATTCTAACGATGTCTACACCACTACTTCCAGCCAAATAATCATCCATAGATTACAAGTCTCACAATCTTGGATTCACACAGGTAAGATTTTAGAATGTAAAATTCCACGCCCACAATAATGAAATTTCATGTGTGTGTGTGTGTGTGTTTTTTTTTTTTTTTTGTCACTACCCACAACCCACTTCAACCACAGCTAGAAAATTGTTTATGTTTGAAAATTTTGATTGCTAATTTGTTATATTTAGTTACAAGTTACAATGTTTGATTGTTAATTATTTTTTATGGGAGAAAATTTGATCGGTAAATGTTATTTTTATTGACAAGCTAAAATATTTTATTTATATTTATTTTTTATGCTGTAAAATTAAATCATTAATTATTATTGAATATTAGAAAATCGATCTAATCAATAATACAAAAGTAATGTAGAATAATGAACATTTTTATCTTTTTGTAAAAACTAATATCAAATCGAATTTGAGTAAAGTTATGGTAAAGTTGAATGAGTTATTGAGTATAAAATCAACGGACGCTATTTAGACTACTCGCACCATAAAAGTAATAATCTTAATGGCTTCCGTAGTTTTCAAACCCAATAGCCCTTTCAAGTGTTTTTCTTTTATTTAGGCAAGTCCTCCTAATCTTCAAAATGTTCATCTTATTATTAAATTTCCTAATTAAAATTTGATTAAATGAGTTTTATTATTAAATTTAATACTCAGTACTAATAATGTTAGAATCTTTTTATATAGTATTTTTGAAGTTTTCAATTCTATTCTTTTTATGAATATATGCATACAATGATGTTTATTACTTTATTACTTTAGATGTACATGCTAACTTTAGAAATTTTAATACAATTAATAATTTTAATTATTTTATATCAAACAATAAAATTTCTACCAAAAATGTATAATAATATTAAAATTACACACATATTTAACTCATAAAATATCAATTTAAGATTAGGCATGCAACTTTAAATTTAATAGAAGTCACCTAAAAGTTTAAAATTACATGATTTGACTTTTTGTTCGTGTATCTTGTAAGGAAGGGGTTTATTACTTTATTCCCCTTCTATGAGTTGTTATTTTGGCTCTTAAAGGGAGGCCAACATATTATTATATTTTAACCCAGGGTGGTAGCTCAGATGGTAAATGAGCTCTCTTCGTGGGGAAGAATTTTGGGATAACTTGGGTTCGATTCTCACAAGTGAAGATTCCCCCCGAACCAGCTCCCAACCTCTCGAAGCGAATGGGGATTAGTCGGGTGGACCTGGACCGTTGGTTAAAGTACCGGTGGTTTACACCTAAAAAAAAACATATTATTGGTTAAAGTACCTACGAAGTCAGAAAGACTCGGGTGGTTTATACCTAAAAAAAAAAACATATTATTAGTTAAAGTACCTACGAAGTTTTTGTACTATAGTATTTTGTTTAACTAGTATTTTCACTCGTGCGATGCACGAAATGGATTTGTTGTAATATATTAAGAATATTTGAATCGATATATAATTATTTAAATTAGAACATCAAATATTATATAGTGCAATTAAAGTTATGGTTTGGATCGTTTATGTATTTTGATGTTATCATTGCTTGAATTTCCAGTCAATTAATCAATTAGAATATCAACTGCAGTGATATTTTTACTTAATTTTCGTTCCATTTTTAATTGATGATGTAGATATTATTATTGAAATATTTCTTTTCCATTTTAATTTACCTTTACTATTGTTTAAAATATGCATTTACTATTGATGATATGAAATATTATAATTGAAATATTTTCGTCTAATTTTAAATTTTTGTTCCATTTTTAATTAAAATGCAATGATCTGACCATTTCTTTCTTTATTTTAGTCAATTATGGTTCATTTTTTATTTGCAGTCAATTATTAATATTCATTTCCTTTTATATTTTTAGTTAATTAGTGATATTAAATTCATTTTCAGTCAATTATTCTTTTTATTTTCAGACAATTAATCAATTATAATATAGATGCAGTGACATTTTTATTTGATGTGTAGAATATTATTATTAAATATTTCTGTTCCATTTTTAATTTTTTTTCCATTTTAATTTACCTTTACTATTTTTTAATATTTTCGTTCCATTTTTAATTTTCAGTCAATTAGTAATATTTATTTTATTTTCCAATTTACATAATTCTCGTTCCATTTTTAATTGATGATGTAGAATATTATTGTGATATATTTCTATTTCTTTTTTAGTTTACGTTACTTTTTTATTTTACCTTTACTATTTACTATTGTTTGGGTGGAAAATCAAGTAAATAGGATTTTGTTTTTAATTATAGTATAGATATAGATATAAATTATTTATTTATTTATTATTATTCTTGTTGTTGTTGTTGTTGTTGTTAGTTAGTTAGTTAGTTAGTTAGTTAGTTACTATTAAGTTAATGTCGTTTCCTTTTGATATTTTTCCTTTTCTATTGTTTGGGAAGAAGTGTTTGAGCAAGAATGAAAGAAAGATTTTTTTTTTTTTTTTAAATAATAAGTATAGATAGATTATTAGCTTAGTTATCATAATAATTATAGTCAATTATACTAAAGGTGCGTTTGGAAACCCAAAAAATGATTTCAGAAATCATTTTCTGGGTGTTCAATGTTTGGCTTGAGTAGGTCAATTGTACCCGCACCCAACGGGGAACCCGATTCCCCGCCCCTACGAGGACGGGGATGGGGAAAGAAATAGGGGATTGGGGATGGGGGCAATTTTGAATTCCCCGCCAAGGACGGGGGCGGGGATAGGGAGTACTCTCCTCTCCCCACCCCGACCCGTCCCACACACACACACACACACACACACACACACACACACACACACACACACACACACACACACACACACACACACATATATATATATATATATATATATATATATATATATATATATATATATATATATATATATATCTGTGTGTGTGTAGCCACACAACACACACATATGTAGTACTTTGTATACAATATATATAATTTTAGAAGCATTCTTGTCATTGTATGTCATACTTATGAAATGCATATTTAAATAACATGTTTAATTTTTTTTATAACTTTCCACCACAGTTTCCATTGCTTCAATTTCATCTTTTACATCAAAGGCTTCAGTATTATGTCCATGCTTCCCCTCCAAGAGGGCTTGCACCCTAATCATGGTGTCATAAATGATTATTGCAAAGTCATCATCGTTGTCCCTACTTTCTTTGACACTATTGCACCAAGCATCTATGTCCACTCTATCAATTTTCTCCTTTTCCATGGACTTTTTGCTATCACTTGCACACATTTTCTCAATAAGTTGGCACATTTTTTGTCCTGATAAAGCCTTCAATTTCTCAGAGCTAGGTGTACCCTGAATCTCTCTTGCCATTTCTGCAAATGATAGAGCAGGTCCCTCATCTTCCACAGGGGCTTGGACTTTCACAACTTCATCTTGCTTCTTTCTAGCCTTAGAAAAATCTATTAACCCCCTTACTGCTGATTTAACATCATCATATTCCAAAATCAGGCCTGTGCTTGGCTGAGGGCTAGTTGTGGTCCCCAGTCCAGCTTCAGCTAAGACAGATTCCTCAACTTTTACTACACTCCCCTTTTTGATTTCAAGTGAGCTATTCTTCTCAGGTTTTGATACACTCATAGGACTACCCATCTCCTCAAGCAAGCTTATGAACTTTTCATGTATAAATTAATAAATTAATAAATTAATTTTAGAAAAATTAAAATAAGAAGATACTAAGACTTTTTATATAAGAACCTTTTGGCTTCTCAATACTCGCCCACATTGATGGGCAAGAAATTATGTTTAGAAGAGGAGCATTCTCTTATATAAAAGAGCTCAAAAGCTCCTCTTTTCAAATATTTTCGATGTGAGATCAAAATGATGGCACACTATTTACAAAGAGTAGCCTCTGTGGCTCCGCTTTGTCTTTTTTTTATTTAAAAAAATAATTTTATTTTGTCTATAGTTTTGTTTTGGTTATTATTATATTATTAATTATTAATTAATATCATTATTATTGTAATTTTATTTTATTATTACACAATAATAATAATAATAATAATAATAATAATAATAATAATAATAATAATAATAATAATAATAATAATAATAATAATAATAATAATATAAATTTCCTTTTAGCTATACACTTATTGTTACATAATTGTAATTATACTATTATTATGGTAATGATTAGTTTGATTACCATAATAATTATTACTCCATTATAATATTATTTATTGTAATTATTAGATTAATTACCATAATAATTATTAGATTCATATAGTAATAATTTGGGAGATATAAAAAAAGCTTTTTTTATATATAAAAATTAAAATATTGAAGTAAACAATTTTACACATGTTCTTGTTTATTTTCCAAAAAATGAACCAAAAACAGAAAGACATTTTCTGAAAAATGAATTAAAATACACAAAGACAATTTTCTGTTGTGCACCCAAACATTGAAAAGAAAAATATTTTATGAAAAATAGCACATTTTTCAGAAATTATTTTCCTACTATCCAAACAAAACTTTAATATCCATACAATTAATTTGTTAATTGCCATAATAATTATTAGATAATATACATTTGCGTTAATCTTTCCCAAACCTCCTAATAATAAATTAAAAAAAAAAAACTAAAATAAGAAGTTATTAAACTAAAGCTTCTTATTAAGAGCCTTTTGGCTTCTCAATACTTGCCCACATTGATGGGCAAGCAATTATGTTTGTAAGAAGAGCATTGCTCCTCTTATATAGAGGACCTCAAGAGCTCATCTTTTCAAACATTTTCAATGTGGAATCAAAATGATCCCACATTATTTACAAAGGAGAGCCTTTTATCTTCTTCTTCTTATTTTTTTTTAATTTTAATTTTATTTTGTATGTAGTTTTGTTTGGATTATTATTATTATTATTGTAATTTTATTTTATTATTACATAGAATTTTTATTATACTTGAACACTATATATATATATATATATATATATATATATATATATATATATATATAATTATTACGTTTTATTCTATGTTATAATTCTTACGTTAATATTCTTATTGTTATTATTAACACTTGATTACTTTTAGATATTATAATTACCACTTATATTATTATTATTATTATTATTATTATTACTATTTTCTTGTCAAGTTCTGTTAGTATATAATGACCATGAGGCACAATAATAATATAACAATAATTAAATATTCTCGTATTCTCTATTACTCAGATTTAGATTTAGATAATCATTGCTATCAATAATTATGAAAATTCAAAAACATAAACTTTATCCTATTTTTTAAAATGAAATTTGGTGTGGTACTTTATTTTGGAATAAAATACAAAAATATTTTCAAACTTTTTATTATGAAGTTAATGAATTGTTTTATTACTTTTTACAATCGTTGTATAATTTTTTTTTATATAATTTTAGTCAAAAAAAATGATTATATTAACATGAAGCACGGAATTATTTATTCTTAAAATGAGTAATTGTCCCATTGTTCATACATTACAACGATAGAACATTCTTCTATGATTATATTAGCAAGAGGTCTAGAATGATTAGCATGATCTCTTTCCATTTTTCTTTTAAGAAAATAGGCGCAAAGACGAAAAAGCAGTTTAGCTTATATAGATTTTGCAAAAGGGATTTACCAGGCAATACAAGGCAACTGCTCTGATACCACTTGTTGGTCCCGGTAGGGTCGAAAGAGAGTCTAGAGGAGAGGGGGGGGGGGGGGGGGGGTGAATAGACTCTGATCGATTTTTCAAAGTTACTCCTTTTCGGAGTGATGCACAGCGGAATAAAGGTTTCGACTTAATTATACTTTGCACACTTTTGTTAGAGGCTCTTAACATTTGGTCGATATGATATGCAATGCACGAAAGGTAAAGAGCAGTATTTAAAGAGATAGAGAGAGAGATTTTTATAGTGGTTCGGCTGTCACAACTTGTGAAAGGGTTTGCACCATCACTCCTAATACAAACTACTTCAAGCTGGCTTCCTTGATCACCAAGCCGGACAGCGGAAGAGTTGAGTGTTGGAAGGGGGGTGATGTTGTGTTTCTTGATGGACAATTTTAATATAGTCCTCGCAAGTGCACGAGTCAATTGTAGTAGTAGCGTGCTTTTAGAAAGGGTCGAACCCACAGGGAGTTGATACAAATGCAATTTAATTACTTAAAAGAGTGAAAAGAGAAAATAAAGTTGAAAATTGCAATGAAATTAAATCGAATCGAATGAGAACAACTTAGGAAAACATACTAATCAAAAGTCGAGGAAACATAATTGACAATTAGAATGGATTAATTAAATTACTAGTAGAAAATGACAGTAGGAAAATAATTGAATAACCTCAAAATGAAATAGCAAGAGATTGAATAAATACTAAGAACATAAATCAATTGATGCACAATTTAATAACTTGATAATAACTAATTAAACAATTTAAAGGTTCAAAACTAATTAAGAATCAAATGCAAAATAATTAAAATTCAAGAAGATAAACGAATGAATAATTGAATCAAAACTTAAGACGGTGAACGAGTAAATTACCTCGAACAAAAATATTAACTAAACAATTAAATTAAAAAGGTCTAAGAATGCATTTGAAAATCAATAACTAAAATCATAATTAAAATCAAACTAATGATAACATAAACAAACAAAAATCAAAACAATAATAACAGAAGCAAACCACGTGACATCAACTTCCAAAACACAAAGTAAATTAAGAAATATAAAGAATGAAAGAGATCGAGGAATTGCTGACTGCCGTATAGAACTGCGAATACCAAAGAAATATCTAAACAAATTGGAATTCTTTGTTGATAAACTAGAATGCTCTGCTACACACCGAAACAAATTACCATCGCCCAGGTTGCTGCCGAATTGAGAAGAAGCTGCCAATCGAACGAATTTTTGGTGCGGAAGAAATCTGGCCACTGCCGACGGGATTAATTTGTTATGGCCAACCTTCTTTTATCGCCTCCGATCCGGAACTGATCCGGAGTGAAAATTGGTGATGCCTTCTCTGATTTTGCCTGCATTTATACTACTTGAACTCCAATAATTTTCCCAAGTTCTGCGTTCCTCCATGGCTTTGCGTCGCTGTGATAGCCGAAGCTATCTTCTTTCTTGGGTGATGTTGACGGCTTCTACACCGCTGCGCAAAAAAACTTTGACCAATGTGAAAATGATTGTTTTTTTTACTAATTATTAAATCACATCTTATTTAAGACTTAAATAAATTAGAGTCCAAATATAACTATGCTACACATATTAAAACTCTATCCTAAATATGTACTACTACTACTACTAAATTAAATTGTGGTATGAAATTATTGAGCTGACAAATTTTTAATAACAAAACTAATTTAATAATTAAAACGACCTAAAATTAAACAATATTAATAAAAACTACTTATAACAAAAATAAATAAAAATAGATATAAAATTAATTAACTTTTACAATTTAACTATAAAAGATTATTAAAAATAATAATACAAATATTGTTTATCATTTCTCCAACAGGTTGAAGCCTTGTCTTGATATCTGGATGAATCTTCACTTTGAAAAGATGCAAGACTTCTTCAACTTTTGTGAAGTGTGGATGATGGATGAGCCTTTTGAAAACTTCACAAATACACTGGTTATGAAAAGCTTTTAGAGATGAAACTCTTTGAAAAACTTTTCTTTGGATAGCAATAGTTGAATAACCACCACCTTCTTCAATGGTGAAGAGAGGTATTTATAGGAGGGGAAAAATTCATCCATTGGAGGGAGATGAAAATTTCAAACCTATTAATCAGTATGTATTGACCAGTGGGCACAGAGCATTTAATGTGCTTGTACTATGTGCCGTTGGTATCAATAATTATGAATATAAAGTTAAAAAAAGTATGAATATATAGCTTTATAATTATGAACATATAGTTCAGTAATTATGAACATAGAACCGTGCCACAGCATAACGACTGAATAAAGTGGCGTACATACTTTTCATCCACAATAATGAAATCATTGATTTTTTTTTTTTTTAATTTCCATTTGTTGTTGAGGCAAATTGTTTTGAGAGTTTGTCAATGACAGTTGCTGTCAATAGAGGATGATAACAAATAATTCAAAATATAAGATTACAATAGATATTGTTATAATAATATAGTAAAAATTAATTTACAAGTTTTCGATAAAAGCATAAATGAAATATTAAGTTTTGTTCTCAACTACTTCTCAATAATCAAAAGCAGATTAATTAAACGGAAAAAAAACAGAACTTAAATTTATTTATTTTTTAATGAAAGAAAATCAAATAATTTTCAAAGTTCCTGATTTATAATCATTCAATGCTATGTATTTAGTCGAGCTAATTATTTGACCAAGGTTTATTTTAAATTTTATATTATATTTTTTAATACATTTTAATATATTTGTAGTATATGTTTAACACTTATGCTAACTCTAATTGTGATGGGGTTCAAACCTAAGACATTTCTTATCGAAATTAGTGAGTAAGTTAAGAATAATAAATAGTTAATGAAATATTCCGTTAATAAAGTTTATACTAACGGAATTTAAGGTTATTTATGGAAAAAAAATAATATAATAAAGGGTAAATAAGGAAAATTATTAAAAATACTTAAATCAAAATAATATGAACCATTCATTTTAAGAAACAATTACCACCGACATTTTTTTTATTCCAGTTAAGGGCCTAACATTATTGGCTCTTATTAGAATTGTAGATTTCAATTAATTTTATATCAAACTGTTGGTCCCGAAAGGGTGGCGAGAAGTCTAGAGGGGGGGGGGGGGGGTGAATAGACTTCTCTAACTTTTTAGACTTTCTTCGAAAACACACAAGGCAAATAACACTTTGGTAATTTCAACTCTAAGTAACAAGCATTAACAAGATAAACAACTTAGAGTGTGCAGCGGAATAAGTAGCAATAAAGTGTTATGCTTAATAGTGTGGTGCTCAAAGAGAGATTCTAAACATGCAACACGTTAGAAACACTTGATATGGTTCAAGGATGATGTACGCAAAGTTTGGCTTGCATGCAAACGTGGGAACTATAAAACCCAGAAAGATAAAGATATGCGATAAATCGTAATCGGGTTAGTTCGCAGTTAGAATAAGCATGCACAAAAAATATGAGCAGTATGTAAATAGAGAGAGATTTATAGTGTTTCAGATGTGGTGTAATCCTCCTAGTCCACTCTTCTCCTTTCACTTCAAGGAGGAAATTCACTATTCTTCGATCACCCAGATACAATAGTGAATAAGTGTCCACCGACACTTCTCCGAGTGCTTCGCACAAAGCTACACTCCTCCAAGGTTTTTCGCAAGCTCCTCTTGTTACTCCGCCTTCCCGAGTACTTCGCACCAAGCTGTACTCCTACACCACGAGAACTACGCACAAAGCTACGTCCTCACAGGGTTTTCACAAGCTCCTCTTGTTACTCTGCCCTTTGCACCGAGTGCTACGCACAAAGCTACACTCAACCAGGGTTTTTTACTCTTTCTAGTTACTCCGCCCTCTTTCTACACTCAGTAGAGAAATCTACAAAGAGATAAAATTTTTCTCTCACTCAGACTTGAATTTAATCGTGTATAGCTCAATATATTGCTTCTTGGCTGATATGAATATTGCTTGTTTTTTTTTTGCTTGTATATCTCAATTTTTCAGCCGTGTTCAAGTCGTGCTTGTCTTCAAGTCTGCTTGGACAATTTATAGCTAGTGAAAGCTATTTGCCCGTTGATCAACTTTCGATCTCGATCGTCCATTTTGAATTGTAGTTGATCAAAAGATATTGTCAACTTGATCTGAAATATTAGGTAGATGTCATTTCTCCTTTTGTCAGATGATTTGAATAATTTGCCCGTTGCCGTGTCTTGAGTTTTGTAGCCTCCAAAATTTGAATAAGTTCGGCGCGGCAAGCTTGATATTTCTTGTCCTTCATAAATGCTCTGACATGTCAAGTTGATCAAATAATTTATCTGCTGATTCTTGCTTGAGTATAAAACAATTTCTCCGCGAATCAGCCTTCTTCGAGCGTCTCCGGTTCCACCGTAAAAACTTGATGTTCAGATGAAAATATATCAGATATTTTCTCCTTCATGATCCTTGTAAAATAATATACTTGAACCTCTGTAAAAACTTCATAGTTTGTTCATGGTGAGATGCTCTGTTTCGATTTTAAGTTTGGTCCACCATACTTGGTGTGTTTCTCCATCTGGTGCATGGCTCTTGTGAGACCTAGTCTCCCATACGGTTTGGACTAGTCTCTCATACGGTGGAGCTAGTCTCCCAAGCAAGGTAAAAATGCTTCACTTAAGATTTGAACTTAGGATCATTTGGCATAACTCACACACATTTCTTCCAACTCCTCTAGCATGGTTCTTGGTAACTTATCCGCATCATAATTCTGTTAAGCTATAATCCCGCTTAACTTCTTCAAATAAATTATGATCTTCCAGACTTGTACATGGGTTGCATGATATGGGTGCACCATGCTCCGTAGACTTAAACTGACTCAAATAGAATAAAAATGGGGACTACTTGATTTTTCAAGAATACATTCGGCTCATCAAAATTTACAAATTATTCCTAACACAAACAATAAATGTTCTACCAAAAATGTTTAATAAGGTTCAAATTATACAGAAAATTAACTAATAAAAAATCAATTTAAGATTTTGTATGCAAATTTTAATTTAAAAGAGGTGTCATAAAAGTTTAAAAGTACATACATTATTTGACTCTTTGTTCATGTATCTTGTAAGGATGGAGTTTATTCACCTTCTATGAGTTGTTATTTTGGCTTTTAAAGGAATGCCAACACATTTTATATCTTTCTTCTTTTTTTTTTTGGTTAATAAAATGGTTTGTTTTGTTTTAAATTAAATATTAAAAAAGAATTTTTGATTTGTTTCTCTATATGCTCAATTATTAATCTATACTATCCATACTATCTATAAAAACAAAATCGTGAACTTTAACTTCCCGCCCAATTTCTAAAAAAATCTCGCTTTCTAATAAAATATATTGTTTTCTACTTTCCTATTCGTACTATAATTCTAGGTTAAAATTCCTATTCTAATCTCAACCTATCTATAAAAACAAAATCATGAACTTTAACTTCCCGCCCAAATCCTAAAAAATCTCGCTTTCTAATAAAATATATTGTTTTCTACTTTCCTATTCGTACTATAATTCTAGGTTAAAATTCATATTCTAATATTATAAAATATAAAATAGTGTAATACAATTCCTAATAGAATATATTGTTTCCTACCTTCCTATTTGTACTATAATTCTACATTAAAATTCCTATACGTAATACAATAGGACAAACTATCTATATATCTATACTATACTAGTTTTTCTATGCGCTTTGCGCGAATAGGATAATGCCCAATGATTCTTTTTAAATAAGTATTTCAAAGTATATCAATGCAATATTATATAGAAGATGTTCATGCATAGGTAAATAAATGTTGAATTTGTTTGTTTAAATCAGTAATTTAAAGTATATAAATGCAAGATACTATATGAGAGATTGATTATGTATAACTGTCACAAAAATAAATGGAATAAGGTTCAAATTGGCATTAAACGTAACCTGAAAATGTAATTAGGTCACTGAACGAAATAATTTTTAATAAATTTTGATAATAAATTTTTAAAAAATTAAAAAAATTTTAAAAATCACGGGTGGTCGTCGGCTACCCCGTCTGTTTTATTTTTATTTTTTATTTTTTATTTTTTTATTTCAAATTTTTCAATTTTTTCTAAAAAATTATTGTTAAAATTTATTAAAAATTATTTAAAATGCCAACTCAGCTGTCACGTAAGTAGGTAACCTGCTACGATTGATAATAACCTTTTATCCGGTGAAATTGCATACATTTGGAGTGTTCAGTGGCTTAATTGCACGTTTTTGAGTGTTCGGAGGCCTAATTGCATTTTCATGTTACGTTCAGTGACCAATTTGACCCTTATTCCAAATAAATGTTTGCAACTTTGTAATAACGCTAGTCTAAATACTTAGTCTAAAAGCGATAGTCTAAATAAATACAACTTTTGGTTTAAATTTCTCTAATTCTCGTTTGGGTAGCATTGTCATTGTCTTCATCTTCAGTACACGTTATTTTTTTTTTTTTTTGGTAGTATGTCATGTGCAATTAGGTTATTGTTAGTAGCATAGAGGGATTCATCATGTAATGAGATTATGGTGTAGGAAGCATTAGATTTGCCTTGTTGTGTATATGACTGGGATTTTAGTTGTGTTATGAATTCTTTATCTTACAAGCACATGTTGATATTTGATAGTGGTAGTTTAATTTCACATACATGTTTCATGTGTTGTGAGATGTGTGTCATAAGTTATCATGTGAAAGTATTGAACAAAATATTAATATTTATTATATTTGTAAAAAATACTTGGTAAATAAATAAATAAATAAATAAATAAATAAATAAATAAATAAATAAATATATATATATATATATATATATATATATATATATATATATATATATATATATATATATATATATATATATATATATATATATATATATATAGGGAGGCCTTCAAGTAAGAACCCTTGGTTAGGTAGGAACATAAGAACTAATCTAAGCCATAAAAATTAATGCAATCAATGGTCTAGATAAATTAATCATTTTTATGTAGATCTTTAACATAATTAATTATAAAGGATACTAGTGTAATTTTGTCCAATATCCAATTATAAACTAATATTATATTTGGATTCTTTCCAAGATTTTAGGATGACAAGATAAGAAAGGACTCCAATTGTTTTGTGAATCACCAATTCACCGTTTGTGTGATTTGCAATAGAGAAGGGCGTCCACCGTCGTCTGACTTCCAAGATAAACGCAGACCACCAATCATCGACGGCTACTGCTGAAGGATGGCTAGCGACGACAGTGAATGTAAGACAAATATTTGACCCCATACACATGTGCGTACTTCCAGTAGGAATATAATTGGATACATCCATTCGTATTGTTGTTTTCATGAATTAATTGGTACAGAATTTGTGGTGGACAATATGGCACAAGCAACACAATCTAAGTGCACACCCAAATATTAACCCTTGTCATACACACACTGATTCTGAATGTAATGGCACACAGTGCGTCACCCAAGTGCACAACCCCTCCTGGTTCATACGGGGTAATGAGTGTGCCACAGAAACCCTGTGTACAGTCACACACCCCATTCTCTGTAGTCGTGATTTTTGTGTGTGCACTTATGAGGTAATGAATGTGCCACACAGGCCATAAGAGCTATGCGCTCATGCACCTCGGTACAAATATTTGTGCCACATAGCTTAACCATATTCTGAGCAAATAGCTTAACCATATTATGAGCAAATAATGAGTTCAATGTTTCACAGGAAGTTCATCATGGTGTTTACTGAATATTTCACCTTGCTTTTGCGGGTCTACATCATCACCCAACATCGAAGTTCACCCCCCCCCCCCCCCCCCCATTTCAAATAACAAAGGGTCAAGAAAGCGCATGAAATCATTGAAAGAGATTGCATCAGAACAAGCTGCTAAGGGAATAAAAAAGTTGATGATAGCCGAAACTATCTCCTTCACCAGAAGCCGGCCTAAAGCTTAGTTTTTGCAATTTCTACAGCATTATACCTTATAATACTGCTACCCAAAAGCTATTTGTAAATTCTTTATTACTCTGTTTGTGCATGAATAAATGTATAGCAGCTTGACTAAACATACTTATTTATGAAAGTGGGTTTAATTGTATGTATAATAATGTTGTAGAATGTGCGTCTAAAAAGACATAGTACCAGTGAGTGTGCACCTGGGTCAAACTGCGTGTGCCATTATGTGTAGAGCTAGAGTGTCCCTGACTAAGCGTGCACTTAGGTTTATCTGTGTGTGCTTTAGTGTGCAAATATTCTAAGAGATCAAATCCACGGAAACTAGGATGATGGTATACCTTTCGGTGTGCACTTTCGTGAAAATGGTTGTGCCATAACGTACTGACTAAGAACGGTTGGAAAGACGAAACTGGAGTTAGTGTGCCCCTGGGTTATACTGTGTGTGCCAAAGTGTGCAGTGGTACTAACAGATTGAAGCCTAAAAAACTAGGAGGATGTGCTGCACTATAGTGTGCAACTAGGTTTCCCGTTAGTGTGCCCCTAGGTTATACTTTGTGTGCCAAAGTGTGCAGTGGTACTGACAAATTGAAGCCTCAAAAACTAGGAGGATGTGCTGCACTATGGTGTGCACCTAGGTTTCCCGTGTGTGCCATACTATGTGTAATGAGTTACTACACGAAAAGGCGTACAAGAAGTTGGTGTGAATGTGGGTTACAACATGTGTGCCATGATGTGTAGTATTATTTAGACCATGTACTTGCGTGCACTTATATTGATCTGGGTGTGCCATAATCTGAAGAATTATTTTGATCTTTTTATGGCACGCACTTATGTTAATCTTTATTAAGTGCTACAATTATAATAGAACATGAGTGTTCCATAACGTACGGAAAGAGCGGCACTTATGTGGATCTTTGTGTGTCATAATATGTAGAAATATTTTGACCTTGTACAAGGATGCACTTCTGTTGATCTTGGTGTGCCATTATGCACAAAAATTCTAATAGATTAAATACACGCAAACCATGATGATGTTTTACACTTTTATGTGCACTTTGGTAAAAATGACGGTGCCATAATGTAGAACATGAGAGTGCCATTACGTATGAAAAGAGCGTTTTGATGAACATGCGAAAAACAAGTAAAAAGTGTAACTCAACCAAGGATTAGCTATCAAATATCATAATAAGAATACATAAATTTACCCAAGTGAACTTAAGTAAAGTACTGATTAACTAGCTCCAAATGATCACACGTAGCTAGCTTTGTTCTAGGGCATCACGGTATTCAACCGCGCTGCGAATGTTCTTGAAATGTTGTTAATCCACCTCATGGTATTCAATAGCACTACGTGTGTTCTTGGAATGGTGTGAGTTACATTCAACGGTCAAAATCTGATGCATACAAGTCAACCTCAACAAATCAAGCCCCCTAGTATCACTCTTCTGCAAATCACAATCACATTGGTTCATTGATTGCCCCAAGAAGGTCCCCATGGCAAAAATGCCACAATCTACCTTATTACGTGCATCGCGCCAACACATCTACATCCTTCTAGTAATAACCTTTCGAATGGCCGCCCCACACCGTTCATCAACCACATCATCAAGGAACACAAACAACAAATCTTTCTAGCAAAGGGCGTAAAACGATACAAAAGATTAGAATTTGTAAAAACAACAAACCAAACATTATGGATATAAAGGATGGATGAGAATTTAGAAAACAACTGCGTGTGCACATATGTATAACTGTTTGTGCCATAAAGTGCAACAATACTGGTAAAAATACTCAAAAAAAAAAAAAAACACGTGAACCCTAAACTGGAAGACAGATAAAATGATCAAAACTAAGCACAATTATATACCCAGAGTGTACACACGGTGTAACTCATATGCACACCACTTCTTTTACGCCTATTCATAGACACAATAACTGTGCACATAATGACACACACAGTGTTACCCAAGTGCACACCATAGACTTACACATCAAGCAGGTTCCATTATGTTGATCTGTGTGTACCATTATGTGCAAAAAATAACGCAGAAGAAGGGAGGGAACAATAATTCTATTTCAATTGTTGGTGCTTATTTTCAGTCATAACCATCAGTTAAGAAACTATCTAAACTAAAATAACATAGAAAGATTTTATCGGATCTTCCAAATTAAAATAACATACAAGCTAATTGTGCAGTAGTGTAGTACACTATGCAGATGAAACGAATGATAGAATTGTATAAATATGTGAGGTTCATGAATGATTTTTTGTTTTATTTGTTTAGTGATGCAATAATACTGGTAAAAATACTAAAAAAAAAAAAAAAAAAAAAAAAAAAACAAGAAATACCTAAAACAAGTCAAAATCGAATAAGCAAAAAAAAAAAAAAATAAAATAAAATAAAAACCACTATAGCCACCATTGATAAACACAACCCCAAACCCACAGCCACAAACCCTACACAACTACACCCCAGAATAGATGAATTCCAAAACCATTAAAAGAAACAAGGCAAAAACGCAAAAGAAAAAAAAAAACCTACCTAGAACGGACGCCCTTGTCACTATGCTAGAGCACTTCGGATTTCGACCACCAACTCCGGTCATCTACCTGAGAACAAATGCAGCAAACCGGGAGAGATTACAGAGGAAACGTCGTGCAGCAGTCGACAATGCGAAGGAGTCCAATTGAGTTTGAAATTAGCGACTAACTGAGAGGATAAGCCGAGAATAACGCGGGTGCACCCTTCGATCTGCTATTGGACTACCTAAACTACCCCTAATTTCCATTAATAAAATCTTTTAGCGTAAAAAAACATACTAAAACTACTAAAAATATGGACCATTGATTTATCTTGATAAAAGACTAAGATTAGTTCTTAGGTTCCTACCTAAAGATTGGTTCTTATATGAATCTAAATCTATATATATATATATATATATATATATATAACATATTTTGTATTATAACTTTGATATTTAATTACAAGATAATGTAAAAAGAAGACAATAGATAATGTAGTGAATATAATAAATTAATAAATTAATAAATTTGAAGCTAAGGAATCTTTGAATTGTATAAAATAATGATAATATAACTAATAAATTATATCTCTTTTTAATTTTTTTTATAATGAATAATTCATTTTAAATAGAGGCATTATAGACATCTAATTCTAAATTAATTAAATGCATATGTTCCTCCCAAATGCTCTGTCGGGCCGGGGTGTGGGGGCCCTTAGGGTTGGGGTTCAGCCTTTTGAAAGAATTAAATGCATATGTATTATTTTTTATTGTAGTTACTAATTTATTTTTTATATAATTTAATAAGAGCAATAAAGTGACGTACATACTTTTCATCCACAATAATGAAATCATTGATTTTTTAATTTCCATTTATTGTTGAGACAAATTGTTTTGAGAGTTTGTCAATAACAATTACTATCAATAGAGGATGGTAATAAATAATTCGTAATATAAGGTTACAATATATATTGTTATAATAATATAGTAAAAATTAACTTTTAAATTTCAATTCTTTAGAAGTTTTCACGCATTGATAAAAGCATAATTGAAATATTAAGTTTTGTTATCAATAATCAAAATAAGATTAATTAAACGAAAAAAAAAACTTAACTTAAATTTATTTATTTTTTAAAATGAAAGAAAATCAAATGATTTTCAAAGTTCCTGGTTTATAATCATTGAATGCTATGTATTTAGATGGGCTAATTATTTGACAAAAGTTTATATTAAATTTTATATTATATATTTTAATACTTTGTAACATATTCGTAGTATATGTTTAACAATTATGCCAACTCTACTTGGGATGTGGTTCGACCCTAAGATATCTCTTATAGAAATTAATGAGTAAGTTAAGAATAATAAATAGTTAACGGAATATTCCGTTAAGAAAGTTTATACTAATGGAATTTAAGGTTATTTAAGGGAAGAAAATAATATAATAAAGGGTAAATAAGGAAAATCATTAAGAAATACTAAAATCAAAATAATATGAACCATTCATTTTAAGAAACAATTAGGACCGACATTTTTTTATTCCAGTTAAGGGCCTAACATTATTGCCTCTTATTAAAATTGTACATTGTAGATGTAGATATTATTAAATGTAAAATCCTCCCTCTAGCATTTTCCCGCCCAAACTCATTGTATTGGTCAAATTATTCAATTATGGTAAACTATGGAATAATTAATGATGGTAATAGAAATTATAGAAGAATATAGAAAACAAGAATATTTAATTATGGTTATATTATTATTGTGCCTCACGGAATAGAATACAAGAATATTTAATTATGGTTATATTCTTCCAAAAGGTTGAAACCCCCCCCCCCCCCCCCCCCCTAACTTTGAGAGGTTGCTCCCACACCGCCGCTGGTGAGACTCAATCCCTGGTCATTCTTCCAAACTTTCACCTCTATGACCAATTGAGCTACCCATGCGGGCTTAATTATGGTTATATTATTATTGTGCCTCACGATCATTATAAACAAATAGAACAAAACTATATACAAAATAAAATTTAAATTTAAAAAAAAAAACAAAACAAAACAAAAAAAAAAAGGGAGCCAGGGGCTCCCATTTGTAAATGATGTGGGATCATTTCGAAAATGTTTGGAAAAAGGAGCACTTGAGCTCCTCTATATAAGTGGAGCAATGCTCTTCTTCCAAACACAATTGCTTGCCCTTCAACGTGGACAAGTATTGAGAAGTCAAAAGACTCTTATTTTAATGACTTCTTATTTTAGTTTTTTTTTTTTTTTCAGAAAATATTTTTCTTTTTAATGTTCAGCTACATAGCAGAAAATTGTCTAAAAGAAAATTTATATAATAATAATAATAATAATTATTATTATTATTATTATCAAATGTAATAATCTATACTATATACAAACAAAATCCTGAACTTTAAATTTTCGCCCAATTCCTAACAAATCTCGCTTTCTAATAAAATATATTGTTTTCTACTTTCCTATTCGTACTATAATTCTAGGTTAAAATTCATATTCTAATATTATAAAATAGTGTAATACAATTCCGAATAGAATATATTGTTTCCTACTTTCCTATTCGTATTATAAATTTATAATTACATTAAAATTCCTATTCTTAATACAATAGGACGATATATATATATATATATATATATATATATATATATATATATATATATATATATATATATATATATATATATATATAATTAAAAGTAAAATCTTTCTTCTTGCATTTTTCCGCATTATGATATGGGATCATTTTGATCCAATATTGAAAACGTTTGGAAAGAGAAGCTTTTGAGCTCCTCTACATAAGAGGAGCATTGCTCCTCTTCCAAACATAATTGTTTGCCCATCAACGGGAGCAAGTATTAAGAAGCCAAAAGGCTTTTATTTAAGAAGTGTTAGTTAATGGCTTCGTATTTTAGTTTTTTTTTTTTACAGAAAATATTTTTCTTTTTAGTGTTTGGCTGCACAACAAAAAATTATCTATAAGAAAATTTATATTTATATTTATATTTATATTATTATTATTGTTATTATTATTATATTTATTATTATTATTTTATTATTATTATTATTTTTATTATGTAATACTGTAATAATAAAATAAAATAACAATAATAATATAATAATAATAATCAAAACAAATAAAATTAAAAAAAAAACGACAAAGGAGAGGCACGCTGGCTACCCTTTGTAAATGGTATGGGATCATATTGATCCCACATCGAAAATGTTTGGAAAAAGGAGCTCTTGGGCTCCTCTATATAAGCGGAGCAATGCTCTTCTTCAAAACAAAATTGCTTGCCCTTCAACATTGACAAGTATTGAGAAGTCAAAAGCCTCTTATTTAAGAAGTCTTAGCTTAATGGCTTCTTATTTTAGTTTTTTTTTTTTTTTTTCAGAAAACATTTTCCTTTTCTATATTCGGCTGCACGACAGAAAATTGTCTAAAAGAACATTTATATTATTATTATTATTATTATTATTATTATTATTATTATTATGTAATAATAAAATAAAATTAGAATAATATTAATATTAATTAATAATATAATAATAATCAAAACAAAACTATATGCAAAATAAAATCTATACTATATATAAAAACAAAATCCTGAACTTTAACTTCATGCCCAATTCCTAAAAAGTCTCACTATCTAATAAAATATATTTTTTTCTACTTTCCTATTCGTACTATAATTCTAGGTTTAAATTCTGATTCTAATATTATAAATAGTGCAATACAATTCCTAATAGAATATATTAGTTACTAGTTTCCAATTCGTACTACAATTCTACATTAAAATTCATATTCGTAATAAAATAGAAGAATATATTATATCTGGCACTACAAATACTCCCAGCGTAAATATATTCTATTTGGCAATACAAATACTAAATGTGTAACTCTTTGAACGCACAAAAAAATCTCGCAGTAAATATACAAGAAATGAAAAACCCAACAATATTGTAGTTTTGGCGATATGAAAACAAATCCTGAACTTTGTTATTTGCTTTTCATTATTTATAAATAAACTAATTTGTTATTTTTTGTTTCTTTTTTTTTTATTTGTTAAATTTTGTAATATATTAGTCAATATATACTAATATGAATATCTAATGAATTGATACCACAAATTAAAGTCAATATGTACTTAAAAAGAGAAAATGAATATTCAACAAAATCCGGAACATTAAATTCCCGTCTAATTCCTAAAAAATCTCGCTTTCTAATAAAATATATTGTTTTCTACGTTCCTATTCGTACTATAATTCTAGGTTAAAATTCATATTCTAATATTATAAAATAGTGTAATACAAATCCGAATAGAATATATTGTTTCCTACTTTCCTATTTGTATTATAATTACATTAAAATTTCTATTCTTAATACAATAGGGCAATATATATAAATAAATAAATAAATAAATAAATTTATATATATATATATATATATATATATATATATATATATATATATATATATATATATATATATATATAGGCGAGTTCAGGTGCGGCGGTGTCTTACGGTGCGACGGTGCTGCATCACCAATAGTTCAACAAATATACACCATCAATGTTAGAAAATACACCACAAAAAATAGAGGAAAATTAGGTACGCATCACCAAACACACACCATTAGGTATGAGTAAAAACACCATACATTGTTCGGAAATACACCATTGGGAGTGGTGAGTTATATGGTGTATTTTTTTTGGGTCTGTTGTGTATTTTTTTTTTTTATGTTTACTTGCACTTCATTGTGGTGTGTTTTCCTTACACTGTTGGTGCATATTGTTAACACTGTTGGTGTATTCTGAAATTCCGCCGCACGGGAAAACCCCGCCGCATTTGAACTTTCTTATATATATATATATATACATATGAGTTAATCAATGATTTAGTCCCTTAATTATTAGCGAACTGTCAATGTAGTCCATCAATTGCTTATTCATCGATTTGGTCCCCGAAAATTATTATTTTTAGTCGATTTAGTCCCTCCGGCCGTCGATTTGGTCCCCGAAAATAATTATTTTTAGTCGATTTCGTCCCTCCGGCTGTCGACGGAAGACGGCCTGAGGGACTAAATCGACTAAAAATAATTGTTTTCGGGGACTAAATCGATAAATAAGCAATTGAGGGGCTACATTAACAATTCGCTAATAATTGAGTGACCAAATCGTTAATTAACATTGTTTGGAATATATTGTAGAAGTTTTGATGAGCCAAATGTATTTTGTAGACCCCAATTTTATTTTATTTGAGTCAGTTCTGGTTCACAAAGTATAGTGCACCACTGCCATGAAGCCTACATGAAGTCTACGAAAAAGCAGTTTGAAAGAAGAATAAATGAAAGCGGGATCATAGTTTAACAGATTTATGAAGCATCAAGTCATCAAAGATTGAGATAGACGAGATGGTAGAAGACTTGTTGAAGCATGCCTAATGCGAAATGATCCATAATTTAATTCTCATTAGAAGTAATTTTGGTGTAAAGATGAATTGCTATCGTGAAGTAGTAATATCAGGTAATACTATCATGAAAGAACAATTTTTATCGTGATAGTTGAGAATTATCAGGTGATGACGTCACGACTATCGGGTAATGACATCACAATGTGATAAAGCTAGTGGAGAACACGTGGAAGAGATAAGTCAAAAGAATTTAAGTCTTGGATTTTATTGATTGGATACCCAGCCAAGATGGAAGAAGCCTTGCCAAGCAAAGCAAATGGTCTACAGTTCGATTCCCACTTGAAGCAATTTTATGAATTCATGATATTGGTTCATAATATACAATGGAACGTGATACATGGTCCATAATGCAAGGTGGAACATGATATATATGGTCCATGATACAAGGTGGAACATGATAGCTAGCTCATGATATGAAATGGAACATGATATATATGGTCCATGATACAAGGTCGAACATGATAGCTAGCTCATGATATGAAATGGAACATGATATATATGGTCCATGATACAAGGTGGAACATGATATACTATTGGGACATGACTTCATCAAAAGGAGCTATGACATCATGATAGAATTAGACAGAAACATTATTTTGAAGCTCTGTTTCTGCATAAGAAGTCGAAGGAGAAGAAGAAGCTGATATACGAAGGAGATCTTTTTAATACTCAAGCAAGAATCAGCAGATAAATTATTTGATCAACTTGGCATATCAGATCAATAATTCAACAAAAGTCATGCCAGAGAAATTCAAATTTGGAGGCTACCCATACCAAGGAAAAAGCTTTGTCAGATTAAAGAGGAGCAACGGCAAATTTATTTAAATCTTCTGACAGACGGCGAAATGATTTTTGCAGACCAAGTTGGCAAAATTAATTGATCAACTACATTTCAAATTGGACGATCGAGATCGAAAGTTGATCAACGGGCAAATAGCTTTCATTGGCTATAAAATTCCCAAGCAGACTTGAAGACAAGCAGAGATTTACGAGAGATTCACAATACACTTGAACAACGAAGAAAATTATCCAATCAATCATCAAGTGGTATATTGAGCTATATAAGATAGAATTCAAGTCTGAGAGAAGAAATCTTTGTATTTCATTGTAAATCTTCTACTGAGTGTAGAAAAGGAGTAGAGTCACTAGGGAGAGTGAAAAACCCAGTTGGAGTGTAGCTTTGTGCGTAGCACTCGGTTGTGACGGGCAGAGTAACAAGGGGAGCTTGTGAAAACCCAGTGAGAGCGTAGCTTTGTGCGTAGTTCTCGTGGTGTAGGAGTACAGCTTGGTGCGAAGTACTCAGGAAGGCGGAGTAACAAGAGGAGCTTGCGAAAGACCTTGGTGGAGTGTAGCTTTGTGCGAAGCACTCGGAGAAGTGTCGTTGGACACTTATTCACTATTGTATCCGGGTGATCGAAGAATAGTGAATTTCCTCCTTGAAGTGAAAGGAGAAGAGTGGACTAGGAGGATTACACCACCTCTGAACCACTATAAATCTCTCTCTCTATTTACTTACTGCTCATATATATTTCGTGCATGCCTATATTATCTGTGAACTAACCCGTTACGGTTTATTGCGTATCTTTATCTGTCTGGGTTTGATAGTTCCCTCGTTTGCATGCAAGTGAAATTTTATATACATCATCCTACATCTATACTAAGTGTTTCTAACGTGATGCATGTATAAAATCTCTCTTGAGCACGACACAATTTAAAGCATAACACTTTGCCGTTACAATTCCGCTGTGCACACTCTAAGTTGTTATACTTGTTTATGCTTGTTACTTAGAGTTGAAGTTACAAAGTGTTGTTTGCAGAAGAAGTTTGAAAAAGTTAGAGAAGTCTATTCACCCCCCCCCCCCCCCTTTAGACTTCTCGCCACCCTTTCGGGACCAACAAGTGGTATCAGAGCGGTTGTCTATTTGAGTCATTTTTTGACTGCTAGGCAGATCTCGAAAAACTTCAAGATGAAGAGAGATATGGTTCTTGCTCAAAATTTGCTTTTCTCACTTGATAAATTTGATGATTGGAAAATACGTATGCAGGTGCACTTATCTACTTTAAATGATGAAATGTGGGAAGTCATCACAAATGGTCCTATCCAAATTATGGAAGTTAATACCGCTACCCCACGAGATCCAAATGCTCCACGATATATTCCAAAGCCAAAAATGGAGTGGACAAAAGAAGATAGAGGACGAAATAACTTGGACAATATTGCCAAGGACATTTTGTTCAAAACGGTCGATGACACCATATTCCCAAAGATTCGAAAGTGCACCACGGCAAAAGAAATATGGGACACGCTCATAAGCATCGGTGAAGGCGACGAACAAGAAAAATACAACAAACTAACCATCGCCATGAAGAGGTTCGAAGATTTCAAAATGCTACCGAACGAAAGCATCACCGACATGGAAGCTCAATTGATCAAAATACTTGGAGAAATCAAGGATCTGGGAAAGACCATTACCCAGAAGGAAATATCGCTCAAAGTGTTACGCGGACTACCTACAAATTGGGATATGAAGGTGACCGCAATGCGCGATCATAGAGATCTAAGAACATTATCTACGGATAAACTCTTTAGTGATCTAAAGGCGTATGAGTTCAAGATGAAGACACGAAATGAAGAAGAACGTGATGAACGAACATCCGCACTGATGACCGAACAACCTTCTACATCAAGGTCAGTAGTAAATAATGATTTTTTATCTGAAGAACAATTTTCCTTATTTGTTAGGAAATTCAAGAAGTTCATGCGAAAGAACAAAGGATCACCACAAGGAAATTCTTTTCGAGAAAATAGAAGATCAAGAAGGGAACCGGTCGAAGATAACACAAATGTGTGTTACAATTGTAGAAAGCCTGGACATTTTATGGCCGAATGTCCACATCCCAAGGTAAACAAAAATTCAAATGCTACTAACTCTCCACAGGTTGAGTACAAGTCGAAAGAGAAGAAATTCAAAAAGGACAAACGGAAGGCACTAATAAGCGATCCGTTAGAAGCAAGTGAATCCGAAGAATCATCTAGTGACGAGAGTGATTCATCACAGGAAGATACGACGCTACTATGTCTAATGGGCAAAACATCCGAACATGAGGAATGCTATATGGCGCGTGAAACCGACGAAGAGGTATCTTCTAGTTCTTTTAGTTCCTTTAGTTCCGTTGACACCTCTTTCGAGACTCAAAAATTTTTTCAAAGTCTTATGGAAGATTGTCAAAAAGTCATGGCCACTCATACTCAAATCAAAGAGCGCAATAATACGTTAATTCTTGAAAAGGAAGAAATGTCACAAAAATTGCAAAATGCTCTAAATGAAATGAGTAATTTGAAAGCCGAAAATGTTCGACTTCAAGAAGAGTGCAAAGCTAGAGAGGTTCGAGAACATAACCTTCGGGAAGTAATCGCATCATTTACAAATTCATCCAAAATAATGGATAAAATGGTAAACATGCAAAAACCCGCTGGAGATAAAGCCGGACTAGGCTACGATCCATCATGTTCTAAAACCCCTCAAAAGTTGACTAATTCTACTACTACTTTAATTAATAAAGTTCCAGTGGTAAAATTTGTGAAAAGTCAACATAGCACAATGAGACAAGGAGTTGGAAACAAAATTAATGCCCAGAAAATTGTTGCTAGGCCGAATCAACACAATGATATCTTGGCAAGACAACAAAATTTTAAAAGGCAAAAATTTGTATCTCAAAAGAGAACCAACGAGTCTAGTGCAATAAAACCTCATAGGAATATGGGAAGAATTCCGAGAATTGGGGCTGGGAGATTATATCCCTCAGAAGAAGATTGGTCGCTTGAAATCAAACCATGGACCAAGTCCAGATTTGCTCTATTTCATAGAATCAAGCAACTATCAGCTTCCCAACCCGCACCGAATCATTATTCGAAAGTGCGTTATGATTATAAAGTTTTTAATGGTTACAAATCACCTACTCTTGGATCAGTGGGATCTAGGTGGATTTGGATGCCAAAAATTACTAACACAAAAGGACCCAAACAAGTATGGGTACCTAAAGCAAATTAATCTTTTTTGCAGGAAGTTTGGTATTTGATAGCGGATGCTCTCGACACATGACCGGCAATAAAACTAGTCTAGTTGAGATCAAAAGCATCGAAGGACCAAAAGTAGTGTTCGGTGGAAACGATCAATATGGAATGACAAAAGGAACCGGCGCAATTGTGAAAAATGGTCTACGAATTGATGACGTATCTTATGTTGAAGGATTAAAATTTAACTTGTTTAGTACAAGTCAATTTTGCGACAAAGGATATCCCATAGAATTCTACAAAGGCAAATGTCAAGTCAAAGACGAATCCACGAAAGAAGTCGTACACGCCGGATCAAGAAAGAAAAATATGTATGTTGTAGATTGGAGTACAACAAAAGATTCTGTATGCTTGATGGCAAATAATTCGAATGAAGCTAGTTGGGAATGACACAGAAGGCTAAATCATTTGAATTTCAAAACAATCAACAAGCTTGCCAAAAAGAAGTTAGTCGAAGCACTACCCAATATTGTGTTCAAGAAAGATCGAATATGTGACGCATGCCAGAAGGAAAAACAAATCAAGTCATCATTCAAATCCAAAGCTCAAGAGTCAACATCAAGACCTCTAAGCCTACTGCACATGGATTTATTTGGTCCAGTAGACCCAGTAAGTATAAGTGGTAAGAAATATACTTTGGTTGTTGTTGATGATTTTTCTAGGTACACATGGACAATATTCATCAAGAAAAAGGATGAAGTCTTATCAAAGTTGCCAGAGCTATTAAAGCTGCTACAAGTCGAAAAAGATATGAAGATGGCAACAATTCGAACTGATCGAGGAACAGAGTTCGTAAACGGAGTAATTCAATCTTACTGCAATTCACAAGGAATTTTACATCAATTATCTGCCGCACGAACGCCGCAACAAAATGGTGTAGCTGAAAGAAGAAATCGAACACTGAAGGAAGTCGCACGAGTCATGATATCAGCCGCCGGACTACCAAAGAGATTTTGGGCAGAAGCAATCAATACGGCGTGCTATACTCAAAATCGAAGTCTAATCCACAAGTCTTATAACAAAACACCATATGAATTATGGAAAGGGAGAAAACCCAATCTCACCTACTTTCATACATTTGGTTGTAAATGTTTTGTACTTGTTAATGGAAAGTCCCAATTAAAGACTTTTGATGAGCGGGCAAACGAAGGAACATTCTTAGGATATTCATCCACCACCAAGGCGTATAGAATATTCAACAAATCAACCATGGTGGTAGAAGAATCGGTTCACGTTGTGTTTGATGAAAATCACGACGAAAAGGGCAAAGATAGTAAAGGTAATCGTGATTTAATTATTTCTAACAATATGTTGGAAGATAATGTGTTGCAGGAAATAGAAGAATCAAGTGATATGGGTACTCACCAAATTGAGGCAATATCCTATGTGATGCCCAAAATATCACGCACACCTACAACCGAAATTGCACCCAGAATTCAAGCAGAAGGAACTCCAGTAGATGAACCCGGAAATAAACCCGTTAACAATTCACAACAAGAGGAATCACAACAAGTATTCCAACAAGAAGGAAACTCTGAGAATCCAACAAGTTTCCAACCAAATCGAAAATGGCTAAGAAGTCACACACATGACTTAGTCATTGGAAATCCAAGTGACGGAGTAAAGACGCGATCATCTACTAGGAACCAACAACGAGATTCAATGTTCTCATGTTTTCTATCACAACTGGAGCCAAAGGAAATTGACGAAGCATTAGCCGATCCAAGTTGGATAGATGCCATGCAAGAGGAATTAGATCAATTCAAGCGCAACGATGTATGGAAACTTGTTCCAAGACCAACGCACCAAAATGTAATTGGCACTAAATGGGTCTTTAGGAACAAAGCGAACGAAGATGGCGTCATTGTTAGGAATAAAGCAAGATTAGCCGCAAAGGGGTATTCACAAGAAGAAGGCATTGATTTTGATGAGACATTCGCCCCCGTCGCACGACTCGAAGCAATCCGGATATTCCTAGCATACGCAGCGCACAAGAATTTATCGTATATCAAATGGACGTAAAGAGCGCATTTCTTAATGGCTTACTTGAAGAAGAAGTTTACGTCGAACAACCACCCGGTTTTGGGGTAAAAGACGTTGGTGATCAAGTCTACAAATTAAAGAAGGCATTGTATGGGTTGAAACAAGCTCCGCGAGCTTGGTACGACACCTTGTCAATGTTCTTAATTAGTTGTGGATTCACCAAAGGTCTAGTCGATAAAACCCTCTTTAGAATTCAAGAAAATAATCACATTTTATTAGTACAAATTTATGTTGATGATATTATCTTTGGAAGTACTGATAAATCTTTATGTGAGAAATTTTCTAAGCTCATGCAGAACAGGTTCGAGATGAGTATGACGGGAGAGTTAAATTACTTTTTGGGACTGCAAGTCAAGCAACTTGAAGAAGGAATTTTCATAAATCAAGCCAAGTATACAAGAGATCTTATCAAGAAGTTTGGCATAGATGGAAAATCCTCAGTCAAAATTCCCATGAGTACATCTCAAAAATTGGATAAAGATGATGAAGGAAAAGACGTCGATCAAACGATGTATCGAGGGATGATTGGATCGTTACTATACTTAACCGCAAGCAGACCGGACATATCCTACTCGGTTGGCGTATGTGCAAGATTCCAATCAAAGCCCAAAGAAAGTCATCTGATTGCAACCAAGAAGATAATTTGATATCTCAAAGGAACAATCAATGTGGGATTATGGTATCCCAAAGAAGGAGATTTTACACTAACTGGTTATTCAGATGCAGATTTTGCAGGGTGTAAAATATACCGAAAAAGTACCTCAGGGACATTCCAGTTCTTAGGGGGAAGATTGGTCTCTTGGTTCAGCAAGAAACAAAACTCCATAGCTACGAGCACTGCCGAGGCCGAATATATTGCAGCTGGGAGTTGTTGTGCACAAATTTTGTGGATGAAGCAACAATTGTTGGATTATGGGATTAAATGCGAAAATGTTAGTATTTTATGTGATAATACTAGCGCAATTGCAATAACCCAAAATACTGTGCTCCACTCGCGAACTAAACACATCGACATCTGACATCACTTCATACGAGACCATGTCGAGAAGAAAGATTTGAAGATCGATCATGTTCCCACAGAAAATCAAATTGCCGACATTCTCACAAAATCGTTGTGTGAATCTCGTTTTGCAACTCTAAGGCACGAAATGGGAATGATCGAAATGAGCTAAGTATTTCGAAACTTTTAAATTCGAAAAATCTGTGTACGTGATTTGCATGAAATTGCATGAAATTTGTTACCTATTTGTTCAATGTGATTTAATTTAATTAATGTGTTACAATTTATTTGTGTACATGTTAGTAATTTTATCTTACGAACTTAGGTACGTAGTAATTGGTTATTTGTTTTTAATTGCTAAAAGGGATATAAAAGTTAGGTGGAATGCATCATGATAGTAAGGGATTATATGACTTAGGGGGAATGACCTGATGATAAGCTATGCTAAAAGTTAATAACAGTGCATGCAAATTGAGTTGTCAGTCTGAATGGTCATCAGCTTTAATTTTAATTTTTACCTACTTAAGTCAAATTGATGTGATTCTTTTTAAAATTAAATGTATCTAGCATCAATTTTTGATCTTATCTGTTTAAATTGATTTTATTGATCGATCAATTTTATTTCTCAGATTTATCAGAAGTCGAAATTAAATTGTTAACATGAACAGATTTATTGCACTAACAATTTTGCGTCGAAGAAATTTTTGCTCCATGAATATCTACAGGTGGCAGCGAATTAAAGCTTAATTTTTGGCGCTATGTACCCACAAATGGAGTATTAAAATCTGAGTTGGCAAATTTAAATCAGTGAAAGTTCGAAGTTGCCCTCAATTGTTCTACAATCTCTTTCTATCCACTAAAGGGCAAGATGGTAATTTTGCTAGGTATTTATTTTGCCTCCAAGAGAAAAAGAAGAAAGAAGATCATCTCCTTCTTCCTCCCTCTCTCACCGCCGGTGCATGCAAGAAGAAGAAGCAAAACTTGAAAATCTCTCAATTCAATCAAACCCATCCCAAATTTCCCACAAAAATCCATTATACACCCAAATACCCATTACCCACCCTCACCATTGTCCTTGAAACCTCTCACAACCAAAAACCCATTTCCTTCTACCCATTTTTTTTTCGGACTGCCGAAACCCATCTCAAAATTCCCTAATTTTTGTTCTATCAAGATGGAAGGAGTTCAAAACCCAATTGGAGCAGAAGGATCGAGGAAACTCACTCGGGTGATTCGAGGGATGATTATGGACCTTGAGGACTACAACAAGTTCATCCAAAACCAAGACTTGGGGGTAAAAATCTTAACCTCTCTTGAAAGTAGTGGGTTATTGAAATTTTGCTCTTTCAAGTATGATGGTTTCTATTTGAATGAAGTAGTAGAATTTTATAGACACGCATTTGTCGAACATGGTGTTATAAATTCTACTGTTGGAGGTGTTGTGTTAAAAATTGAGTTAGATGATGTGAGAACTCATTTTGGATTGGAGGAAAAATTGTTGAAAGTTGAAGATCACGGCTTTGATTTAAATGATTTTTGGAGTGAAATTAGACACGAAACCGCACAAGTCGAGACGTGTACTAATGGCTTTAAGGTTATGTTGAAGCACGAATATGGAATGCTACTTGATATAGTACATAAAACTATTGAGTGCAAATATTCTAGTAGGAATTATTTTACAAAGAAGAATTTGCCTTTGATGCATGCCATTGTGAATGTTGTTGCCGTAGATTGGGGACGGTTTATATATGGCCGAATGGTTGATCAAATTAGGCTAGCAAAACCATTGGTGAATGGATGGTTTCCTAATGATATTGGATACGGTTTTGTTGTTGGGGAGTTGTTGAAGTTGAAAGGTGTTGCCCTATCCAAATCAAAACCCATACAAAACCAAAATTACCTTTTTCGGACCCCAATCCCGGTTGATCCTTCCCTAGCCAATATCCGAAAACGAAAACCGGCAAATGCATCAACCCATTCCTTAGCCAAAAAGCCTCCTTCTAACCGAGCTACTAGTCACGGGGAATCCAATACTCATGGAAGGGGTAGTGATGATGCTTGTAGCAATCAATTTGTCACCATACCCGCACCCATAACCCACACCCCAAACCCGAATGAAGAGGTAGTTTTACCAAGCAAAGTTGGGAGTGTAGATGACATTCCAACTTATGGGGCAAGTAGTGAGTTGATGAAAGAGTATGAACGTGTGAAAGTTTGGAGAAATTGGAGATTAAGTGATCATAATTCGGTTGCTACGACAATAGGACCGGATACTCTAGAGTTAGAGGAGTTTGCTCTACAATGGATTGGAACAAGAAATCTTGCTACCGCGACTAGACTTTCGGTGATTAATGAGTGCTTTATTAAGAAAGTTGCTATTAGTCGGGGCAAGAAAGTGGCTCAAGAAGTTCTCGAAGATGCCGTTGAGACTATAGATGGATTTGCTCGTGATGATATTGCCCGAGCATTGGTCATTTCTAGAAAAGAAGTGCACGGCACACATGGAGAAGCATCACACTTGAAAGAGACCGAAGGTGGAAGCTTGCAAGAATTGGACCCATTTCCTTCGAATATTGGGGATGATAATCTTAGCTTTGATGCTATTTCACCCCACACGGCTACGGATGTGACGAATTCGGTGAATGAAAATTTGGAAGCAAATGTTGATGATGAAAGCCGAATGGAGGAACAAGAAAATGTGCTACAAATTGAAGTGTCACCTTTGCCACTAAGCCGTGCCGAACCAATTCCTATTGCCACTGCCGAACCACTCTTTCCTACAATTGATGAGCCCTTTTGTCTTGAGGATGCACCATACGTGGAACCACCGGAATCATCCATGCCGAGACAACCACAAGAAGAGTCACACAAGGAGGTACATTCTTCATCCATTGATATTGATACTTTGAAAGAAAATATTATTGGGGATGTACGAAAGGAAATTCAAGAGTTGAGAAGAGATGTCTTTCAAGAGTTTGAGAAAGTCCAAAATCAATTTGGTAATGTTGATACCAAATTAGATGATTTTCACAAGCAAGCTTATGAAAGGGCCGAATCCTTGTTACTTGGACAAGGATCAATCCAAGGTGATATGGCCACAATGTCTACTAAGCAAGAAGAGCGTAATAGGGAAGTCTTGAAGATGTTCCTTGACTTAGGAAAGAAAGGAACGGAGTGTGAATCGAGGCTACGGTTAGTAGAGAACCAATTGAAGGCCCTACTACATCAAGTTGGCGTGAACAATGATCTTTTAATTGGAGTCCAAAAGAGCCAAGACAAAGCTTCGGCAAGTTTCCAACATTATGTGGATGCTGCCGAAAAGGGGGAAAGAGCTATTGGAACTCCAAGTCATTTGGTGAACCATTTGATTGGACCGTCATCACAACGGCCACTAGTTGAACTTGTTCGACCTCCAGGAGCACCAAGAGGAGTAACACCCACACCGAGAGCTCAAGGCCGAGGAAAAAGGAGAATAATGGATTATTTGATGACCCCTCAAAGCATGGATTTTCCTAGCCAACAAGGATGCCAAAGATCAACACCTTCAAGATCAATTTATGAAGAAAACAAGTTGAAGCTTATACGAGAGTTGGAGACATTCTTTGGGCACACAAGCAACGAAATGGTGGATGGAAGATCATTTGAAGAATGCGTTGCTTGGTACCAAGCCGGAGTGTTACGGGGTGACAATGTTCAAGAAGCTTATGGAAGTTAAGTTACCGAGCAAGTCACCGCACCATACCAACCCGAAGGAAAGAAACGAAACTTCAAGGAATTAAGGGCACACGTGAATGCCTTAATTGGCAAGAGGTAAAATTTTGAAGCCTCAATTTTTGGTGTACATAATAGCTAGCTTGTTCGAATTATGCTTTTTGGAACATTATATAAATTGCTAGCATATGGTTTATTTCTTTACTTTGTCTAGTATGTTAATTGCTTTAAAGTCTCAAGATTTTAAATTGGACTTAGTAATTGCATGTGAGGCGTATAATTGAGAAAATAAAATTGAAAGGGGGAAGAAAAATTAAAAGATAAAAATCAATACGCAACCCCGCGTTATAGTCTCAATATACGTTTAGGACCGTCCAAAATTAAAATCTCTAGGTCTTAAATGTGTTAAACCCGTCAAATGGCTAGTCGTAATAAAATTGGACAAAAAGATTATTTTTCAAAAATTTGACATAGCCAAATGACTTGGGTATAAGTTTCGGCATCATCAAAAAGGGGGAAATTGTTAGGAATATATTGTAGAAGTTTTGATGAGCCAAATGTATTGTCTAGACCCCAATTTTATTTTATTTGAGTCAGTTCTGGTTTACAAAGTATAGTGCACCACTGCCATGAAGCCTGCATGAAGTCTACGAAAAGCAGTTTGAAAGAAGAATAAATGAAAGCGGGATCATAGCTTAAAAGATTTATGAAGCATTAAGTCACCAAAGGTTGAGATGGATGAGATGGTAGAAGATTTGTTGAAGCATGCCTAATGTGAAATGATCCACAGTTCGATTCTTATTAGAAGCAATTTTGGTGTAAAGATGAATTGCTATCGTGAAGTAGCAATATCGGGTGATGATGTCACGACTATCGGGTAATGACATCACAATGTGATAAAGCTAGTGGAGAACACGTGGAAGAGATAAGTCAAAAGAATTTAAGTCTTGGATTTTATTAATTGGATACCCAGCCGAGATGGAAGAAGCTTTGCTAAGCAAAGCAAATGGTCCACAGTTTGATTCCCACCTGAAGTGATTTTATGAATTCATGATATTGGTTCATAATATACAATGGAACGTGATACATGGTCCATAATGCAAGGTGGAACATGATATGAAATGGAACATGATATATATGGTCCATGATACAAGGTAGAACATGATAGCTAGCTCTAGGGGTGTAAACGAGTCGAGCCGAGCTCGAGCATGGGTTGGCTTGAGCTCGAGCTCGATAAGCATGGTTCGGCTCGAGCTCGAGCTCAAAAAATGATGCTCGAGCTCGGCTCGAGAATTTTTCGAGCCGCTCGAGCTCGGCTCGACAATTTTTCGAACCGTTCGAGCTCGGCTCGAACAGCTCGATTGTTCGAGCTCGGGCTCGATTTTGACCTATTTGAATTCATATTTCAATTAATAATAAACATTGTTTTATCTATACATAAATAATAAAAAATTTAAAAGTCCAAACTTCAATGTTTAAAGACTCCAAACACTCAAAACAAGTTTACAACCCCACTTTGATTACAAGTCAATAGTAGACATTGATCCTTACCATATATATAATATTTATCTATTTATTTAATTATGGCTCGCGAGCGGCTCGACGAGCCACGAGCCTAGAATATTTGAGCTCGAGCTCGGCTCGTTTAATAAACGAGCCGCTCGGGTTCGGCTCGAGCTCGATTTTGACCGAGCTCGAGCCGAGCTTTGACCGAGCGGCTCGCAAACCGCTCGCAAGCCGCTCGGCTCATTTACACCCCTAGCTAGCTCATGATATGAAATGGAACATGATATATATATGGTCCATGATACAAGGTCGAACATGATAGCTAGCTCATGATATGAAATGGAACATGATATATATGATTCATGATACAAGGTGGAACATGATATACTATTGGGACATGACTTCACTGATATACTATTGGGACATGACTTCATCAAAAGGAGCTATGACATCATGATAGTAGACAGAAACATTATTTTGAAGCTCTGTTTCTGCAGAAGAAGTCGAAGGAGAAGAAGAAGCTGATATACGAAGGAGATCTTTTTAATACTCAAGCAAGAATCAGCAGATAAATTATTTGATCAACTTGGCACATCAGATCAATAATTCAACAAAAGTCATGCCAGAGAAATTCAAATTTGGAGGCTACCCATACCAAGGAAAAAGCTTTGTCAGATTAAAGAGGAGCAACGGCAAATTTATTTAAATCTTCTGACAGACGGCGAAATGATTTTTGCAGACCAAGTTGGCAAAATTAATTGATCAACAACATTTCAAATTGGACGATCGAGATCGAAAGTTGATCAACGGGCAAATAGCTTTCATTGGCTATAAAATGCCCAAGCAGACTTGAAGACAAGCAGAGATTTACGAGAGATTCACAATACACTTGAACAACGAAGAAAATTATCGAATCAATCATCAAGTGGTATATTGAGCTATATAAGATAGAATTCAAGTCTGAGAGAAGAAATCTTTGTATTTCATTGTAAATCTTCTACTGAGTGTAGAAAAGGGGTAGAGTAACTAGGGAGAGTGAAAAACCCAGTTGGAGTGTAGCTTTGTGCGTAGCACTCGGTTGTGACGGTCAGAGTAACAAGGGGAGCTTGTGAAAACCCGGTGAGAGCGTAGCTTTGTGCGTAGTTCTCGTGGTGTAGGAGTACAGCTTGGTGCGAAGTACTCGGGAAGGCGGAGTAACAAGAGGAGCTTGCGAAAAACCTTGGTGGAGTGTAGCTTTGTGCGAAGCACTCGGAGAAGTGTCGTTGGGCACTTATTCACTATTGTATCTGGGTGATCGAAGAATAGTGAATTTCCTCCTTGAAGTGAAAGGGGAAGAGTAGACTAGGAGGATTACACCACCTCTGAACCACTATAAATCTCTCTCTCTATTTACTTACTGTTCATATATATTTCGTGCATGCCTATATTATCTGTGAACTAACCCGTTACGGTTTATTGCGTATCTTTATCTGTCTGGGTTTGATAGTTCCCTCGTTTGCATGCAAGTGAAATTTTATATACATCATCCTACATCTATAATAAGTGTTTCTAACGTGATGCATGTATAAAATCTCTCTTGAGCACGACACAATTTAAAGCATAACACTTTGCCATTACAATTCCGCTGTGCACACTCTAAGTTGTTATACTTGTTTATGCTTGTTACTTAGAGTTGAAGTTACAAAGTGTTGTTTGCAGAAGAAGTTTGAAAAAGTTAGAGAAGTCTATTCACCCCCCCCCCCCCCCCCCTTTAGACTTCTCGCCACCCTTTCGGAACCAACAAACATACATATATATGTGTGTGTGTGTATATATATATATATATATATATATATATAATTAAAAGTAAAATCCTCCTTCTAACATTTTTCCACATTTTGATATGAGATCATTTTGATCCAATATCGAAAATGTTTGGAAAGAGGAGATTTTGAGCTCCTCTACACAAGAGGAGCATTGCTCCTCTACACAAGAGGAGCATTGCTCCTCTTGCATACATAATTGCTTGCCATCAACGGGAGCAAGTATTGAGAAGCCAAAAAGGCTTTTATTTAAGAAGTCTTAACTTAATGACTTTTTATTTAAGTTTTTTTTTTCCAGAAAATATTTTTTTTTTAGTTTTTGACTGCACAACAAAAAATTGTCTACAAGAAAATTTGTATATATATATATATATATATATATATATATATATATATATATATATATATATATATATATTTATATTATTATTATTATTATTATTATTATTATTATTATTATTATTATTATTATTATTATTATTATTATTATTATTATTATTATTATGTAATACTGTAATAATAAAATAGAATAACAATAATAATATAATAATAATAATAATCAAAACAAATAATTTTTTTTTTTAAAAAAAACAATGGATAGTCACACTGGCCGCACTTTGTAAATGGTATGGGATCATATTGATCCCACATCGAAAATATTTGGAAAAAGGAGCTATAAAGCTCCTCTATATAAGAGGAGCAAAGCTCTTCTTCTAAACATAATTGCTTGCCCTTCAACGTGGGCAAGTATTGAGAAGTCAAAAGCCTCTTATTTAAGAAGTCTTAGCTTAATGGCTTCTTATTTTAGTTTTTTTTTTTTTTTCAGAAAACATTTTTCTTTTTAATATTCGGCTGCACGACAGAAAATTGTCTAAAAGAAAATTTATATTATTATTATTATGTAAATGTAAATTATGTAATAATAAATATATAAAATTAGAAAAATAATAATATTAAAAATATAATAATAATCAAAGTAAAACTATATGCAAACTAAAATTTATACTATATATATATAAAAAAAAAATCCTGAACTTTAACTTTCGGCCCAATTCCTAAAAAATCTCACTTTCTAATAAAATATATTGTTTTTTACTTTCCTATTCATACTATAATTCTAGGTTTAATTAAATTCCTATTCTAATATTATAAAATAGTGCAATAAAATTTTCAATAGAATATATTGTTTACTACTTTCCTATTCGTACTATAATTCTACATTAAAATTCATATTTGTAATATAATAGAACAATATATTCTATCTGGCACTACAAATACTCCCTGCGTAAATATATTCTATTTGGCACTACAAATACTAAATGTGTAACTCTTTGAACGCACAAAAAAATCTCGCACTACAAATACAAGAAATGAAAAATCCAACAATATTGTAGTTTTGGCGATATAAAAACAAATCCTGAATTTTGTTATTTGCTTTTCATTATTTACGAATAAACTAATTTGTTATTTTTTCTTTCTTTTTTTTTTTTGTTAAATTTTGTAATATATTAGTCAATATATAGTAACTAGTTTTTTACGCGCACTACGCGATTGTGATAATGCCCAATATTTTTTAAAAAATAAGTACTTTAAAGTATATCAAGGCAAGATTATATTGGAATTGTTCATGCATAGATAATTGAATGTTGAATTTGTGTATTTAAATAGGTAATCCTAAGTTTACAAATGCAAAATAATATAGTCAAGATTGATTATAATTGTCTATTAAATAATTGTATAGGTATGGTTGAAACAAAATACAGGACATAAGGAATATAACAAATAAAAATTAGGGCATAAAATATTAAATATATACTAATATTGAAGAGCTAACTGCTGATTGCCAAATAAGGACATTGCGAGGTAGTTTCTCACTTCAATTTGTTGTGTCATTTGAATACTCTTTTTGTCAATAAATTTCCCAAATAGTTAATATGATTGGTTTAATTATGTATTTTTTATTTTTTAAAACAATTATTATATATTATTATTACTACTATTATTATTATTATTAAATATATGTATACCTTAGGTCATTTTACATGTTCATCTAGACAGTTAATTTTTTCAAATATCTTTTTACCAACCGTTGATATAATTCGCTGGTCAAATCAGCTAATATAATCCACTAACTGCTGATTGTCAAACAAGGACATTGCGATGTAGTTTTCCACTTCAATTTGTTGTGTGATTTGAATACTCTTTTTGTCAATAAATCCCCCAAGTAGTTAATATGATTCGAACCAAGAATTTTCTTTCTTCCTCCTAAATCGAATCACTATTCGCAAACCAGGATTCTATTTTATCATCAACCCAATCCCCGTTCACGTTTTTTCTTTTTCTTATCATTGAATAGATCTCTTTACTTGTATGACTTAGATGTCTCGTATTTATAGAAAAAGCGATTCGATTGATGGGAAATAGAAAGAGATTTTTTAACCAGAAAGAATTCGGTTCAGACGTAGGATACTTATCTAGAAGTTTTCGCAACTCAATCTCAATCATTGATGAGGGAATCATCAAAGATTTGACCTTTACCCCAAGTAGTTAATATGATTGGTTTAATTATATATTTTTTATTTTTTAAAACAATTATTATATATTAAATATGTGTATACCTTTGGTCATTTTACATGTTCATCTAGACAGTTAATTTTTTCAATTGAAGCATGTGTTCCATCTCAACTAAAAGCCTAAACTGATAGTTGTTCCAACCAACACGTGGACCGGTAAACCATTGTCGCCTACGAGTAGCGTTGAGATTCGAACCCATGACCTTTGGTCTGGCTCTGATACCAAATTGAAGCATGTGTTCCATCTCAACTAAAAGCCTAAGCTGATAGTTGGATTGTACGTTGATGGCTATATGCTCACATTTTCAAATATATTTTTACCAACCGTTGATATAATTCACTGGCGAAATCAGCTAATATAATCCACTAACTGCTGATTGTCAAACAAGGACATTGCGATGTAGTTTCCCACTTCAATTTGTTGTGTGATTTGAATACTCTTTTTGTCAATAAATCCCCCAAGTAGTTAATATGATTCGCTTAATTATATTTTTTTAATTTTTTTTAATTTTTTTTATAACAATTATTATTATTATTATTATTATTATTATTATTATTATTATTATTATTATTATTATTATTATTATTATTATTATTATTATTATTATTATTATTATTATTATTATTATTATTATTATATCCTTAGGTCATATATATCTACTATACTAATGACCTAAGGATATAATAATAATAATAATAATAATAATAATAATAATAATAATAATAATAATAATAATAATAATAATAATAATAATAATAATAATAATAATAATAATAATAATAATAATAATAATAATAATAATATTATTATTATTATTATTATTATTATTATTATTATTATTATTATTATTATTATTATTATTATTATTATTATTATTATTATTATTATTATGAAGTATATGTATACCTTTAGGTCATTTTACATGTTAATCTAAACGGCTAATTTTTTCAAATATCTTTTTACCAACCGTTGATATAATTCGCTGGTCAAATCCGCTAACTGCTGATTATCAAACAAGGACATTGCGATGTAGTTCTCACTTTAATTTGTTGTGTGATTTGAATACTCTCTTTGTCAACAAATCTCTCAAGTAGTTAATATGACTGGCTTTATTAATTATGTTTTTTTAATTTTCACTTTTTTCATGGTATTAATAAAATACTTGATAAATAAATATATAGTATTATTTTGTATTATAATTTTGATATTTAATTAAAAAATAGTGCACAAAAACGATAATAGACAATGTAGTGAATATAATTAATTGATTAATTTGAATGTAAAGAATTTTTACATTGGAGAAAAATAAAGACAATATAACTAATGAAATTATTTCTCTTATTTAATTTATTTATTGATAATGAATAATTTTTTTTTTTTTTGAATAAAGACATTGTACACACATAATTCTAAATTAAAGAAATGCATATGTATTATTTTTTGGTGTAGCTATTAAATTATTAATTAATTTAATAAGAGTAAAATAGAATACTAATTATGCCAACTTTAATTTGATTGGGATGAGGTTTGAACCTAAGACCTTTCTTATTAAAATCAATGAGTAAGTTAACGGTGAACTAACAGAAACTAACAAAAAAAGATAATATTTAACGGAAAAGTTAACGGATAATCATATTCATTAAGGATAAATTAGGAAATCTCAAGGAAAAATTAAAATCTGATCAATCTGAGCCATTCATTTGATTAAAAAATTTGACCGCCATTTTTTCTACCCATTATAGGCCTAACTCTCTTGCGCTCTTATTAGTATAGTAGAGATATGAATATCTAATGAATTGATACCACAAATTAAAGTCAAAATGGACTTAAAATGAGAAAATGAAAATTCAACGAAATATTTTTTTCCAATTCATTAGATATTATTTAATTTTCATATAAAATTTTGTTGCCAATTAAGCTTTATTAATTTTTTACCAAATAATTAATATTCATATTAGTATAGATTAGTGTATGGTAAGTAATATATTAGAATCTCATTTGTATTACAAAATTATTATTGGTATATATTGACTACAATTTTATATGGAAATTAACTAATATATATTAGAATTTCATTGGAATTTTCCATATCATTAATTAACTAATTCTTTTTCCAATTCATTAAATATTAGTTAATTTTCATGTAAAATTTTGTCAACAGAGGCTAGACCGGTGCTGTGGTGAGACTCGATCCCTGGTCATTCTTCCAAAGTTTCACCTCTGTGACCAGTTAAGCTGCCCATGCAGGTAACTAATTAATATTCATATTAGTATAGATTAGTGTACGGTAACTAATATATATTATCAACCTCCGATCTATTTATTCGAATTTGTTATTTGCTTATTATTATTATAAACACATTTGTTAATTTTTATTTTGTTTCTTTTTTGGACTATGAAGAGTTGGTGCTATCTGATTCGGATAAGAAACAATTCACTCTGGTGGAGTTGGATAACTTGCTATCTTTGTGGGGGAAGAGCCTTAGATACTTTCCAAAAATGTCAATTCCAGACGAAAGCAACATGGGTTTGATGGAAAACATGTTGATAGCCGAAGAGTTGGCGTATGACAAGGAATCGTTGATGATAGAGCATGAAACGTTGGTAACACAATTAACGGACGAGCAAAAGAATGTTTATGACTATGTGATGAATGATATTGATTCAAATGGAGGTGGATTGTTCTTTGTGTATGGTTAAGGAGGAACATGCAAGACGTTCGTGTGGAGAACATTATCCTCAAAGATAAGAAGCCGCAGAGATATTGTTCTCAACGTTACTTCAAGTGGAATAACATCTTTGCTCTTACCGGGAGGCAGGATGACGCATTCCAGATTTGCTATACCACTCTCATTGAATGAAGATTCCACATGCAATATATCGCAAGGCAGTGACCTTGCTGAGCTTATAATAAGGAGCAAATTGATAATATGGGACGAAGCACCAATGATGCACAAACACTATTTTGAGGCTTTGGACAAAACCATGAGGGATATATTGAGGTTTTCCATACATGGTAGTGCTGAAAAGACATTTGGTGGAAAGACGGTAGTTTTGGCATGGTGGTTTTAGATAGATTCTTCCAGTTATTCCGAAAGCAACGTGACCAGTAGTTGTCGGAGCAACTATTAATTCTTCATACCTCTGGACAAATGCAGGGTATTGAGGCTCACGAAGAACTTGAGATTACGGAGCTTAGGTTCAGATTAAGATAGACAGATAGTTGATTGGTTTTCAAAATGGATTACAGACATCGAATATGGGATTACAGGGGTTGTAAACGACGGTTTGTCTGAGATCAATATTCCAGTACAGTTTCTGTTGAAGTGTAGACCCGATCCCATAACAACTATATTGGAAAACACCTTCCCAAGCGCGAGATATGGCATGCTTGAGGAGTTGCACCTAGAAGGCCTAGCGATCCTCTCACCGACTTTAGATGTCGTTGATCAAATTAATCAGTACATGCGCGACATGAATACTGCTGAAGGTCGAACGCATTTAAGTTGTGACTCTTTGTGTAAGGAAAAATCAGACGATGAAAATCTATCAGAAGTACACACTCCTGAATTCTTAAATAGTTTGAGATTGCTGAGTGTTCCTAATAATTCATTGACATTAAAGGTCGGTGAACCTGTTATGTTATTGCGGAACATAGACCACTCTCTAGGTCTTTGTAACGGGATGCGGCTCATCATCACAAGATTAGCTGATCACATTGTCGAAGCAAGAATAGTTAATAGGACACATCTAGGAACCAAAGTTCTTATCCCCCGAATGTCTCTCACTCCTTCTGATACGAGATTGCCCTTCAACTTCCAGCGTAAATAATTCCCGTTGATGCTTGCATATGCCATGACTATCAACAAAAGCCAATGCCAAATACTAACTCATGTTGGGTTATTGCTAAAAAAACCGGTCTTTAATCACGGACAATTGTACGTGGCTTTCTCCCGAGTCTTCCATCCTGATGGTCTGAAAGTGTTAGCTATAGACAATAATGCACACGATTGTGTTGCGACTACCAATGTTGTCTACAGAGAGGGTTTTCAATAATGTGTAAATACAATCGATGATATTATGTATTCTTTTTTTTTTTTTTCAAAATGATATAATTGCTATATATCTAGACAAAAAATATATCCTCTATACAAATGAATTTGGATAGTAATTATATCATTAATAACACAAATCCATTGTGTGCAACGCACAGGTGAAAATACTAGTTTTGTTTAATTTTAGAACCCATTTTAGTACTAGAAAACATTAGTTTCATAAGGAATATGAATAAAATCATAATTTCATAACAAACCTAAATATAATTTATGAATATAATAAATTAACGAAATGTATTTGTAATTAAAATATTATCACAATAATAAAAAGATTCTAATATTACTAGTGTCTCCTATATAGGTTAACTCACTTGTATGTTATTGGTTCTATTACACTATAGTATCTGTTCATATACTATCTCAACCTACTGAAACACAAAGAACCAATAACGCCTCCAGTGAGACTCGAACTCACAACTTTCCAAATGAAAGACCAACTCGGGTACCATTAGACCATATAGTCTTGGTAAGAACTTGCATATCTAGTCTAGTGATTAACATACAACATATTCAATAACTAGAAACTATTCCTGGATAACAACAACTCATGAAATCACTTTTCACAAGCTCACATGTTTGCATACATCAAAATTTTATGCAATAAACAATTAATGGTAATTTTCTAATTATTTATCTTTTAGAAGAAACGAATAGTATGCTGTTGATTGAAATTTTTGTTGACTTTTTGACTTTTTTTTTTAAAGCAACAACGATTAAGCAAAATATGTGCGACTATTTTCCCAACCACTTTGGAATGAAAATCTTTGTCAAACTCCCAATCAAGTCTTTCCTAAGTTGCATAGATGTTTGCCTGTCATGAAAAGATGTGATCAAAAGTCAAGAATTCATCTCCAAACACTTGATCAATGTCAAACTTGAGGATGAGGATCATAATTCATGCCTTCTTGTGCATTGATGTTGAAACCAAGGCCAGCAAAACTCATATTTTTATGAAGAAAATAATCGCCCTATGGATATACTTGCTAAGTTAAACAACCTTTTCGTACCTAAAAAGAAAATTTTCAAATTGTTGGTACTAGTAATGGCCTATTATGCCATTTTGATAATCTTTGCAATTGTTATGATAATGTGATTGTTTGGAATCCACTCGTGGGAAAATCTATGTATATTCCACGGTCAAACATTACTTGCTATTCTTGTTACAATGGTCATTGATTTGGGTTTAGTTATGATTCGATTGAGAAGTACTATAAAGTGGTTAGTATTATATGCATGGAGAATGATAAGCATGTGGTTTAGATTTTTAAAGGTAAGCACATACACATAGGGGAACATAAGCGACAAGGTACTTGAGCACTTTAATTTCTTGACCAATGGCCAAGTATATTTAAGTGGGTCACTGCATTGGATTGGAAAGGTTAAAGCTAATAACAACAATATGGTAAGAAATAAGATTGTATTATTTGATGTGCATGAGGAGAGCTTCCATGAGATTGAGTTACCTATAATGTTGGTTACATATCCACATAAAATGCAAGTTGCGGTATACATGGGATCAATGGCTATTGTTTTGGATGAAGCTGTGGAATTTCTATATGGACAATGACAGAGTATGGTAATGTGGAATTATGAACGAACAAATTTGTACTTATTGTTCCCTGATCGGCTGACTGTGTTGTGAATTTAAGGGGAATGGTGAGATTTTAAGTATGAGAATAAATGGAGATTTCTACCATTTTAAGCCCATAGCAAAACGATACACCTTGTTCACACAACATGTATTGATAGTTTGCCAATTCTGGTTGTCGTTCTATGCAACTTCTTATTTAAAAACTTTAGTTTTTATTGATAAGGGTCTTGAGTTTTCTGATATTGCTACTATAGAATAACTTATTTGCTACAATGTGTTCTTCTGCAGTAGCAATATCAGAAAACTTAGGACCCTTATCAATAAAAGCTAAATTTTCCAAATAAGGAGTAACATAGAGTCGCAACTAGAATTGGCAAATAGAGAATACATGTTAATCTAAAAAAAGTTGAATCTTTATGTTATGGAGTTATAATTGTACAAATCCTCATTTCTCCTCATACTTAAAATCTCACCATTCCTCTTAAATCCGCAACACGACGACTTGGTCAGGGAACAATAAATACAAATTTGTTCGTTCCATGACTCACACTATCATACTTTATCATTTTGCATATAGAAACTTTCATAACTTCATCCAAAACAATAGGCAATAATCCCATGTATGCTACAACATGCATTTCATGCGAATATATATGTAGCCAACGTTTAAGGTAACTCCATCCCATGGAAGCTCTACACATGCACATCAAATAAAAAATCGTATTTCTTGTAATACTGTTGTGACTAGCCTTAACCTTTCGAAGCCAATGCATTGACCCACATAGATATACTTGGTCATTGGTCAAGAAATTAAAGTGTACACATGCCATGTCACTTATGTTATCCCATGTGGGCGTGCTTACCTTTAAAATCTCAACCACATGGTTAGCATTCTCCATGCATATAATACTAACAACTTTATAGTCCTTATCAACCAAATCATAACAAAACCCAAACCAATTGTTATTGCAGTAGCATGAATAGCAAGTAATGTTTGGTGGTGGAAGGTGCATAGATTTTTCCACGACTGGATTCCAAACAATCACATTACCATAATAACTTCGAAGGTTATCAGGAAGGCATAATAGGTCATTAAAGTACCAAAAATTTGAAATGTTTTGTTTTTAGGTCTGAAAGGGTAGTTTAACTCAACAAGTATATTCATAGGTCGATTATTTTTTGTTTTTCATAAAATGTGAATTTTGCTTGCATAGGGTTACAACATCTATGCACAAGACAAACAAGAATTGTGAGCCTCACTCTCAAGTTTGAAGTTGAGGTGTTTGGAGATGAATTCTTAGACTACTGATCATATCTTTCTATGACTGACAAACACAACTAGGATGGGCTTGATTGGGATTTTGACAACAAATTTTATGTCTAAGTGGTTGGGCAAATAGTCAGGCATATTTAACTTAACCCTTGTTGCAATATAAAAAAAAAATAAAAATAAAAAAAAGTCAACAAAAACCTTAATCAATAATATATTATTATTTTTCTTCTATAAGAAAAATAATTACTCAATTACCATTAATGGTTTAGCGCATAAAAATTTGATATAAAACATGTGAACGTTATTGCCATTGAAGAATAATTTTTAGATATAGAATATGTTAGATGTTAATCACTAGATATGCAAGTTCTTTAATAAGCTAGTTAAACTTACTATAAAGGAAACACTAGTAATACATTAGATTCTTCATTTTGTTGTGGTAGTGTTTTAATTACAAATACAATTCCTAATTTATTATATTTATAAACTATATCTAGATTTTTTCTTTATGAAATTATGATTTTATTCATATTCCTTCAATTCTGAAACTAATTTTTTAGTATTAAAATGGGGTTTAAAAATTAATAATTAAGCATATAGAAAAAAATTGAATTTTCTTTTTTAATATTTAATTAAAAAAAAAAACAAATCATTTTATTAACAAAAAGAAAAGAGAAAATAACGTGTTGACCTTCCTTTAAGAAGCAAAATAACAATTTATAGAAGGGGAATAAACCACTTCTTTACAAGATACATGAACAAAAAGTCGAATCATGTACTTTTAAACTTTGAAATGGCACCTGTGTTAAATTTAAATTTGCATACAAAATTTTAAATTAATTTTTTTATTAGTTAATTTTGTGTATAATTTGAATCTTATTAAACATTTCTGGCAGAAAATTTATTAAAAACGTGGCAATCAAAATTTCAAACATAAACAATTTTCTAATTGTAGTTGAAGTGGGTTGTGTGTTGTGGCACAAACAAAAACATATGAAAAGTTCTAACGTTGGTTGCGTATATACACAAACATCAACTCTTAAACATATGAAATTTCATAATTTTGCGTGTGAAATTTTAAATTCTAAAATTTTACCTGTGTGAATCCAAGGTTGTGCGACTTTTAATCTGCCAGATGATCGGCTGGAGCTGGCGCCAAGAGAGTTTAGAGACAGGCAGAACACTGGCTCTTTACAAGGCATGGGAATGGTAGTACAACAATACAATGGTGGGTTTAATTCATTTCCTGGTCTCCTCTTTCCCGGGGGAAATTGAAGCTTAACACGGATGGGGCTAGAAACATGAGCTCGGGGTTAACTAGTGCAGGGAATTAGCCTTATTCGGGATTATGAGGGGTGATGGATTTGTGGATTTACTGTAAAGATCGGGTCTTTCACCAACTTTACAGCAGAACTTTGGGACTTTAGGGAGGGTCGTCTCAGATTGACAAAGGACATCGGGTCTAGGATGTGGATGTGGAATTTGATTCAGAAGCATAGTTAAAACCCTCACGGGGTCGGAGGAGGCCAGATAGGAAATGGCCCGCTCCTCATGGATTGCAAACAAGTGCTCAAAGCATGGCAAATAGGAACATCTAACATACATTGAGAGAAGGGAATCCGTGTTTTGATTACCCGGCTAACTTGGACCAAACTAAAGATTGGGGTGGCACAATTTTGGAGCAACAGTCCAACGAGTTGAGAAATCTTCTAGCAAGAGACTAGGCAGGTGTGACAACAATTAAGAAGAGTTAGATATATATAGATCTAGGGATCGGACTTGAGCGCCCCTCCCTATCATCTATGAAAAAAGATATGATTTTACATTCTAATGATGTGTAAGTTGACACTCTATTATGGTAAAATAAAACAGCTATTTTTATTTCCAAATGGGGTTATTTATTCTTGTTACATAAATTTAAATATAGAAAAAAATAAAAATTTCTTCTTTAGCATTAATAAATTTAGGGGGCCCTAATTTCCATTCATTTAATGCTATACACTAAGAGAATTTTTATTTTTTATTATCTAAATGTAAGGCAATATATATATCAAATTATATCGTGAACCAGGTTCTAAATTGATGTTGTTTTGTTTAAATTAGGGTCACCTTTTTTTTTTTCCTCCTTTGACCAATATTAACCTTTGCAATAAGCTCATAATTAGTTAACTATAAATATATCATGTGAAATAATATTAATATTTTTTAAGTTCATAATATGTGAAGTGTTGGTAAATAAACTACGAGACTTCATTTTGGACTAGGATCCACCGACCGGTGGACCCTCGTCCACAATATAACAATTGGCAACATATGCACCTCCTAGGGTTTAGTTGTATAATAGTCGTTCTTGAACGGAATATTCTAATTTTAATTTTTTTATGTTTAAAATTAATATTAAATTTTATTTCATTTTTATGGTAGAAAACTTACAACATGTTTGGTTCACGGAATGAATTTGGAGGGAATAAGAATGGTATTCCAAAGGGAATGGAATAGATAAGAAATAAAATATGAATTGTATTATTATTATTATTATTATTATTATTATTATTATTATTATTATTATTATTATTATTATTATTATTATTATTATTATTATTATTATTATTATTATTATTATTATTATTATTATTATTATTATTATTATTATTATTATTATTTTGTATAAGGGTATTTATGCCTTTAAAACCTATTCCATTTCTATATCTTTAACCAACCAAATACTGGAATACAAATACAATAATACAATTCATATTTTATTCCTTACCTATTCCATTCCCTTTGGAATACCATTCATATTCCCTCCAAATTCATTCCGTGAACCAAACGTGTTGTAAATTTTCTACCATAAAAATGAAATAAAATTTAATATGAATTTTAAACATAAAAAAATTAAAATTAGAATATTACGTTCAAGAACGACTATTATACAGCTTTAAACCCTAGGAGGTGCATATGTTGCCAATTGTTATATTGTGGATGAGGGTCCACCGGTCGGTGGATCCTAGTTCAAAATGACTTCTCGTAGTTTATTTACCTACACTTCACATATTATGAAGTTAAAAAATATTATATTATTTCACATGATATATTTATAGTTAACTAATTATAAGCTTTTTGCAAAGGTTGATATTGGTCAAAAGAAAGAAAAAAAAAGTGACCATAATTTAAACAAAAAAACATCAATTTAGAACCTGGTTCACGATATAATTTGATATATATATATATATATATATATATATATATATATATATATATATATTGCCTTACATTTAGAAAATAAAAAATAAAAATTCTCTTAGTGTATTGCATTAAATGAAAAGAAATTAGGGTCCCCTAAATTTATTAATGCTAAAGAAGAAATTTTTATTTTTTTCTATATTTAAATTTATGTAACAAGAATAAAATAACCCCATTTAGAAATTAAAATAGCTGGTTTGTTTTACCATAATAGAGTGTCAACTTACACATCATTAGAATGTAAAATCATATCTTTTTTCATAGATTATATGGAGGGGCGCTCAAGTCCCTAGATCTATATATATCGAACTCTGCTTAATTCTTGCCAGCCTAGTCTCTTGCTAGAAGCTAGATTTCTCAACTCCTTCGACTGTTGTTCCAAAATTGTGCCAAGTTAGCCGGGTAATCAAAACACGGATTCCCTCCTCTTAACGCATGTGAGATGATCCTATTTGCCATGCTCTGAGCACTTGTTTGCAATCCATGAGGAGCGGGCCATCTCCTATCTGGCCTCCTCGACCCCGTGAGGGCTTTAATCAGGCTTCTAAATCAACTTCCACATTCACCTCCTAGACCCCATGTCCTTTGTCAATCTGAGACAACCCTCCCTAAAGCCCCAAAGTTCTTGCTGTAAAGTTGGTGAAAGATCTGATGTTTACAATAAATCCACAAATCCATCACCCCTCATGATCCCAAATAAGGCTAATTCCCTGCACTAATTAACCCCGAGCTCATGTTTCTTGCCCCATCCGTGTTAAGCTTCAATTTCCCCCGGAAGGAAGAGACCAGTAAATTAAACCCACCATTTTATTGTTGTACCATTCCCATGCCTTGTAAAGAGCCAGTGTTCTGCCTGTCTCTAAACTCTCTTGGCGCCAGCTCCAGCCGACCGTCCGGCAGATTCACACAGGTAAAATTTTAGAATTTAAAATTTCACACCCAGAATTATGAAATTTCATATGTTTAAGAGTTGATATTTGTGTATATACGCAACCAACGTTAGAATTTTTCATATGTTTTTGTTTGTGCCACAACACACAACCCACTTCAACTACAATTAGAAAATTGTTTATGTTTGAAATTTTGATTGTTTATTTGTTATTTTTAGTTACAAGTTATAATGTTTAATGGTTAATTTTTTTTTTATTTTTTTTTTATGAAAAGAAATTTGATGTTCAAATGTTATTTTTATTTACAAGTTAAAATGTTTTATTAATATTTTTTATGATGTAAAATTTATTCATTAATTGGTTGCGTATATAACTTAATTTGGACAATTCATCTAGATAGAAAGGAACACAAAATAATAATAATAATAATAATAATAATAATAATAATAATAATAATAATAATAATAATAAATAAATAAATAAATAAATAAATAAAAACATGAGGTGCCATTTCAAAGTTTAAAAGTACATGATTCGGCTTTTTGTTCATGTATCTTGTAAAGAAGTGGTTTATTCCCCTTCTATAAATTGTTATTTTGCTTCTTAAAGGAAGGCCAACACATTATTATCTCTTTTCTTTTTGTTAATAAAATGATTTGTTTTTTTTTTTAATTAAATATTAAACAAGAAAATCCAATTTTTTCTATATGGTCCATTATTAATTTTTAAAACCCGGCCCATTTTAATACTAAAAAATTAGTTTCAGAAGGAATATGAATAAAATCATAATTTCATAAAAAAAAAAATCTAGATATAGTTTATAAATATAATAAATAAGGAATTGTATTTGTAATTAAAACACTACCACTCCAAAATGAAGAATCTAATGTATTACTAGTGTTGGTTAAGTAGCTTATTAAAGAACTTGCATATCTAGTGATTAACATCTAACAAATTCTATATCTAAAAATTATTCTTCAATAGCAACAACTCGTGAAATAACTTTTCACACGTTCACATGTTTTATATCAAATTTTTATGCACTAAACCATTAATGGTAATTGTGTAATTATTTTTCTTTTAGAAGAACAAAATAATATATTATTGATTAAGGTTTTTTGTTGACTTTTTTGACTTATTTTTTTTTTTTTTATGCAACAAGGATTAAGTTAAGTATGCCTGACTATTTGCCCAACCACTTAGACATAAAATTTTTTGTCAAAATCCCAATCAAGTCCATCCTTAGTTCCACATGTGTTTGCTGGTCATGGAAAGATATGATCAATAGTCTAAGAATTCATCTCCAAACACCTCAACTTCAAACTTGAGAGTGAGGCTCACAATTCTTGTTGTCTTGTGGATAGATGTTGTAACCCTACGAAAGAAAAATTCACATTTTATGAAAAGCAAAAAATAATCATCCTATGGATATACTTGTTGAGTTAAACTACCCTTTCAGACCTAAAAATAAAACATTTCAAATTTTTGGTACTTTTAATGGCCTATTATGCCTTCCTGATAATCTTCGAAGTTATTATGATAATGTGATTGTTTGGAATTCACTCGTAGGAAAATCTATGCACCTTCCACCACCAAATGTTACTTGCTATTCGTGCGACTACAATAACAATTGGTTTGGGTTTTGTTATGATTTGGTTGATAAGGACTATAAAGTTGTTAGTATTATATGCCTGGAGAATGCTAACCATGTGGTTGAGATTTTAGAGGTAAGCATGCCCACATGGGATAACATAATTGACAGGGCACTTGTACACTTTAATTTCTTGAACGATGACCAAGTATATCTATGTGGGTCAATGCGTTGGATTCGAAAGGTTAAGACTAATCACAACAGTATTCCAAGAAATACGATTTTTTATTTGATGTGCATGTGTAGAGCTTCCACGGGATGGAGTTACCTTAAATGTTGGCTACGTATATGTCCGCATAAAATGCATGTTGTAGCATACATAGGATTATTGCCTATTGTTTTGGATGAAGTTATGAAAGTTTCTATATGGAAAATGATAAAGTATGGTAGTGTGGAGTCATGGAACAAACAAATTTGTATTTAATATTCCCTGACCAAGTCGTCGTGTTGTGGATTTAAGAGGAATTGTGAGATTTCAAGTATGAGAAGAAATGAGGATTTGTACAATTATAACTCTATAACATAAAGATTCAACTTTTTTTAGACAACATGTGTATTCTCAGTTTGTCAATTCTGGATGCCACTCTATGCTACTCCTTATTTGGAAAATTTAGCTTTTACTGATAAGGGTCCTAAGTTTTCTGATATTGCTAATGCAGAAGAACACATTGTTGCAAATATGTTCTTCTTTAGTAGCAATATCAGAAAACTCAAGACCCTTATCAATAAAAACTAAAGTTTCTAAATAAGGAGTTGCATAGAACGACAACCAGAATTGGCGAACTATCAATACATGTTGTCTGAATCTGCTATGGGCTTAAAATGGTAGAAATCCACATTTATCCTCATACTAAAAATCTACCCATTTCTCTTAAATTCAAAACATAGTCACCTGGTCGGGGAACAATAATTACAAATTTGTTCGTTCCATAACTCCACATTACCATACTCTGTCATTGTCCATATAGAAATTCCATAGCTTCATCCAAAACAATAGCCAATGATCCCATGTATACCGCAACTTGCATTTTATGTGGATATGTAGCCAACGTTATAGGTAACTCAATCTCATGGTAGCTCACCTCATGCACATCAAATAATACAATCTTATTTCTTACAATATTGTTGTTATTAGCCTTAACCTTTCCAATCCAATGCAGTGACCCACTTAAATATACTTGGCCATTGGTCAAGAAATTTAAGCGCTCAAGTACCCTGTCACTTATGTTTTCCCATGTGTATGTGCTTACCTTTAAAAATCTAAACCACATGCTTATCATTCTCCATGCATATAATACTAACCACTTTATAGTACTTCTCAATCGAATCATAACTAAACCCAAATCAATGATCATTGTAACAAGAATAGAAAGTAATGTTTGACCGTGAAATATACATTGATTTTCCCACGAGTGGATTCCAAACAATCACATTATCATAACAATTGCAAAAATTATCAGAATGGCATAATAGGCCATTACTTGTACCAACAATAATATGAAAATTTTCTTAGACTTTGATGAATACTTGATTCGATTAATAAGTAATAACTAAAAATTTTATAAAATTTCAGTTAACAGCTTATTTGGTTCGAAACTATCGATTAACTATATTTTAAATAAATAAATAATGTAAAATATTTAAAACTAAATGACCCTAAAATCTTTCAGCCTTCGCCCTTCAGCCCTGCTACTCAGCCGTCTCTCCACCCTCCACTCTCCACTCTCCACCGCGATTCTCCAATCTCCACTCAGCTCCATCGGCGGCCAGCCTTAGTCTTTTCCTTCTGGCGTCTGCTACTCTGCTCTACGGCTACTCTTCTAGAGGAATAGCATTTCGTTTCCCTTCGGAATTTCTAACCCGCAAAGGCCCAAACCAAACCAAACATCAGAGGTGAGGGTTTCTGTTACATGTAGAACATGCAACAAGTGAAATCTTTCGAGCAGATTTCTAGCTCCGGGTCTGTATTCGAGTCACAGACAAAACTCCAAGATGAAAATAAAATAAAACTTCTTTATTATGAGATGATATTAGCCATACAAGAGGTTCCTTAAATACTATTTAGCCTAACGGCTCATTCCATAATTTTAGCTTTAGGATATGGTAAATAGATATGCAGAAGGTAATAAATAATATGTAGAATATTCTCTAATAATAGTGGTAATCTTGGTTCCCTGCTTTCCTTATGTTGCGAGTGGAGCGTCGCAATCTTCTCTCCTCGCGGCTGGATTCATTTTGCTGGTAATCTTCTTGTTGATCTTGCCTATCTTCCATTAGTTGATGGTCATTACTCCTTGATCCTTGATCTGCCATCGTAACACTCGCTCCCTCATCAACAACCACCTTGTCCGCAAGGTGGAGGTCTTGATACCATTTTTGAAATTCCTGTTCTGGTATCCATGTTGCGTTTTCTGGAGACTCCCCTTCCCATTGAACTAACAGTTGTGAGTTTGGTTGTCCCTGCCTTAGAACCACACGCCGACTACAAACTGCTACTGGTTTTGAAATAGGGTGATGACCCTGAAATTCTTCTGGAAGTTGGTAAATCTTGGATGGAGCTTCGCCGTAGAATTTCTTTAGCATGGACACATGGAATACGGGATGCACCCTTGCTGATGGGGGCAATTCCAACAGATACGCTACATCTCCTACTCTTTCTGTGACTGTAAAAGGGCCATAATAACGTCTTGCAAGTTTCTGTGATACCCGTTGTGCAACAGATTTTTGACGATATGGTTGAAGTCGGATGAACACTTTTTCTCCCACGTCAAAATGAACCTCTCTCCGTCCTGCATCTGCTCGTTGCTTCATACGATGCTTTGCTTCTTGAAGATTGGATTTCAAAATTCGAAGGAGTTCTGTTCTCTCTTTTAGCCAATCATCTACTGCTTGGACCATAGAAGAATCTTTCTTATAAGTTGGAATCTGAGATGGTTTTCGGCAATAAACAGCCTGATAAGGAGTCATTTTTATAGCACTATGAAGACTTGTGTTGTAGCTGTACTCTGCCCAACTCAAATATGCCATCCATTGGGTTGGTTTTTCATGCGTAAATGCTCGGAGATATTGCTCGAGTCCGCGATTCACCACCTCTGATTGACCGTCTGTTTGTGGGTGATAAGCGGTGCTACGCTTCAACTTGGTACCACTTCGTTCAAACAATTCGGACCAAAATTTGCTCATAAAGACGCGATCTCTGTCAGAAATAATAATTGTAGGAAATCCATGTAATTTGACAAATATATCAATGAACAATATGGCTGATTTTTGGGCTGTGAAATTTGATCCCAATGCCCCAAAGTGTGCATATTTACTTAAGGTGTCAACAACAACCATTATTACCGAGCATCCCTGGGAGGTTGGTAAGCCTGTGATAAAGTCCATGGTAACTGTATCCCATATCTGTGAGGGAATTTGCAAGGGATGCAATAATCCCGCAGGAGCCTGAGTTGAGTACTTGGTCTGCTGGCAAACAAGACATGAGGCTACAAACTTATCCACATCGTTCTTCATTTTATGCCAATAAAAAGTTGTAGCCAACCGAGCAAATGTACGGGCTGCTCCTTCATGTCCGGCCATTGGGGTGGTGTGAAATTCTTGGAGCAAGATTGATTTGAGGTGAGAATTGGAGGAGATAAAATAACAATTTTTGAAAAGCAAGATACCATCGTTAACATGCACATGTTGGATGCTTTCTCCTTGATTTATGCGCTGGTGCAGCTTAAGCAAATCAGGTTGACGCAGATTATCTTCTCTAATAATGTCTAAGAGTTGTACCTTAGAAATAGAGATGAGGTTGTAGAAGGCACCTTGGAACAATTGGATTTCACTCTCTGGTACTCGCGATAAGGCATCTGCTGCTTTATTGGAAGCTCCGGTTTTGTACTCTATTCGAAACGAAAATCCCAGTAGCTTGCGAACATAAACTTGCTGATCTGGAGTGTGCATAAACTGTTGTACCAATTCCTTTAAACTTTTGTGGTCTGTGCGAATAATGAAAAATTGACCGAGCAAATATTGGCGCCATTTATACACTGATTCAACTATAGCATATAATTCCCTATTATATGTTGATTGTGCGCGCATGCGGGGTCCAAGCTTTTTGCTAAAATATGCTATAGGTTGATCCTCCTGCATTAATACTGCTCCCACTCCTACATCTGAGGCATCGGTCTCCACAATAAAAAGCTTAGTGAAATCTGGTAAGCGCAATACCGGTGCCGTTGTCATAGCTGTCTTGAGGCCAATAAAAGCATTAGCCGCATCCTTTGTCCACGGGAAGTTATCTGTACGTAAAAGGTCTGTTAAAGGTGCTGCAATTTTTGCATATCCTTGTATAAAACGTAGATAGTATCCGGTGAGGCCCAAAAATCCCCGCAGTTGCTTTTGATTAGTGGGCTCTGGCCATGCTACCATGGCTTCTACTTTTGATGGATCAGCGTGAATCCCTGCAGCATCCACAATGTGACCTAAATAATCCACCTATGCTTGACAAAATCTGCACTTTGAAAGCTTAACAAAAAAATAGTGAGATGCCAAACATTCAAAAACCATGCGAAGGTGTATTAAATGATCGTCAAGTGATGTACTATAGATAAGAATATCATCAAAGAAAACAATAACAAACTTTCGGAGGAATGGCGTAAAAATCCTGTTCATGGTAGCTTGAAAAGTGGAAGGGGCATTTGTAAGACCAAAGGGCATGACCACAAACTCATAATGGCCCTCATGAGTTCGGAATGCCGTCTTATAGATGTCTTGGTTATGAATCCGAATTTGATGATACCCGGCCGTGAGATCCAACTTTGAGAATAGTGAAGCGCCCCCTAGCTCATCAAATAACTCATCAATTGTTGGGATGGGAAAATTGTCACGGATGGTGACAACATTTAGTGCTCGATAATCTACACAGAAACGGTATGTACCATCCTTTTTCTTTACCAGTAAAACGGGAGAAGAAAATGGGCTTTGGCTAGGTCGGACTAAGCCTTGCTGCAACATTTCCTTTACTAACTTCTCTATTTCTGATTTTTGGAAGTGGGGATAGCGATACGGACGAACATTAACTGGTTTAGACCCGGGAAGCAAATGGATTATGTGATCTAAGTCACGGTGAGGTGGCAACTCTTGAGGTGGTTGAAAAATGGTGCAGAAGCTCAATATCAATTCGGCCGCTTCCTTTGGAATGTCATGAGGTAACTCCATTGAGAGAGTGGTATCCGGAAGATCCTGGTTTCTTGTGGATTCTATGTAAAATAGCTCATAGAGCTTGTGAACATTATTTGACTCTGTTATAGCTTGAAGTTGATTGAAGGTGATTTGCTGTACCGAGCTTGCATGGTCCCCCGTTAGACAAATATGTTGTCCATTCCATAAGAATTCCATAGAGAGATGAGCATAGTCATGAGTTATCTTCCCCAACTGTTGTAGCCACTGTACCCCTAAAACAACATCGGGGCCTTGAATCGGTAATACAAAAAGGTCGATAGGAAATATTGTACCTTGCATCTGAATTGGGACTTGAGGATAACGAACTCTACAATGAAGGGAGTCACCATTTCCAATGTATACGTTGAATTTTTCAATGGTTTCGGTAGGAAGGTGCAATTTTTCTACAGCTGAGGGTTGGATAAAATTGTGAGTGCTTCCTCCGTCAACCAGAATCTGTATCCTTTGACCGTGAATATCACCCCAGAAACGAAGAGACCTTGGTGTATTCATTCCAGACATTGAGTTTAGTGTAGAAATATCTGCTGTGATGAGCATAGCCTCTGTGAACTGGTCATCTTGTGGTGTTACTTCTTCCTGACAGACTTGGTCATCTTCTTCCATTCCTAATAACATTAAAAATCTACTTTGACATCGATGAGAATTTGACCATTTTTGGTCGCAATTATAACATAATCCTTTGCTTCGTTTATCCCGTATTTCCGCTGAAGATAGACGTCTAATCGGAAGGTCTGGAATAGGACGTCCAGTGGTTGCCGTGGGGCTTGGGCGTTGGACTGGTTGAGGCATGGTGACAGTGGCTGGACGTGTAGGAGGCTGATGATTGGAGTATGGGCGATGCGGAGCAGAAACAGCAGTTGGACGTGAAGTCCATCTTGGTGTAGATAGTAACAACTCATATTTGCTTTCATATGTTTTTGCCAGTGAAAAAGCTTCCTCCAGGGACGTAGGTTTGGCCAACAGTAAATCTTGCTGTAACTCATGTTTTAATCCTGCAATAAACATTGAAATAAGGACGGCTTCAGATATGCCTGACACCTTATTTAACAGTTTCTCAAAGCTAGCGCGATAATCTGCAACTGTGCTCGTTTGAGTAAGTTTGGAGAGTTGTCCTTGATAGTCCACTAGTTGTGATGGCCCAAAACGAAGTTTAATTTTATCCGTGAAATCTGCCCAATTACCTAATAATTGGTTGTTTTTCAACCAACGATACCATTCTGATGCATCGTCTTCCATAGAAAATGCCGTGATTTGCACCCTATATATGTCAGAGATACCATAAAACTCATAATATTCATTAATCTTAAAAAGCCATAAGGGTCTGTACCACTGAACTTAGGGAGTTCTAGTCGTAAGCCATTGATATGTTGGGACGGAACTTGAGTGTTGGACATAAGTCACATAACAGGAGAACCGTGAGATGGTGGTGGAAATTGAGATGATTGCCCAGGCTGTATAGGATATTGTGGTGGCCTCTGCAAACCCCGTCTGATGTCTTCTACCGATAAGGCCAATGCTTGCACTGTCTGAGCAAGGTTGTGGACTGTGATGGTGAGCTGGTTGTTTGCCACCGATTGTTGTTCCATTTGGGTACGAATGTCCGCCATGGACGTATCCGTGGAGTCGGAAGGGATGTGTTCAGCCATGAAAGCACCAATATTACATGTAGAACATGCAACAAGTGAAATCTTTCGAGCAGATTTCTAGCTCCGGGTCTGTATTCGAGTCACAGACAAAACTCCAAGATGAAAATAAAATAAAACTTCTTTATTATGAGATGATATTAGCCATACAAGAGGTTCCTTAAATACTATTTAGCCTAACGGCTCATTCCATAATTTTAGCTTTAGGATATGGTAAATAGATATGCAGAAGGTAATAAATAATATGCAGAATATTCTCTAATAATAGTGGTAATCTTGGTTCCCTGCTTTCCTTATGTTGCGAGTGGAGCGTCGCAATCTTCTCTTCTCGCGGCTGGATTCATTTTGCTGGTAATCTTCTTGTTGATCTTGCCTATCTTCCATTAGTTGATGGTCATTACTCCTTGATCCTTGATCTGCCATCGTAACAGTTTCTGTCACTTTTCCCCCAATCTCTATTTTCTCCGCAACTCTTAGTTTCCTAATTTCGTTTTATTTACGATATATTAAATTTACAGTTGAAGAATATAAGGATTTTAGCTTTTGATTTCGGGTGATCCATCAATTTAATGGGTCGACGTCAGCTAATCAAAACCACCGTAGCGGGTGCAAGTAGGGATTTAATAAGTCTTCTGCCGGTAGAGGTAAAGCACAGAATTTTGGAGTGTTTGCCCATCCGAGGCGTCGCCAGAATTGCTCTACTCTCAACCCACTGGAATGATGTTTGGTTGCAGCATGGGAGTCTTGCGTTCGATTGTGACTTCACATATAGTGTCGAACAGGGCCACGGTGATGAAGGCAGAACGCTCTTTGACATAATAAATAATAATATCATTTCCCGTGCTGGACCGGTTAAGAAATTTACTCTACAGATTGGTAATTATTATCCTGTGCGACAGTCTGATTTCAATAGGTTGTGCCTTTTTCTATCAAGAAATGGTGTGGACGAGCTTAACATATGTCTTTTTAATTGTGGATAAGATGAATATAAGCTGGCCATTTTGTATACTCTCGTGCCGGACAATTAAGCAATTGAGTGTCGAAAGTCCCTTTATTGATTTGCCCGTAAATAATGTTGGTGGCATATTTTCCAATATCACTTCATTATTTTTCCAGGATGTTGAATTTAGACACACTGTTAATGGAACTGCCTCTAGTATTAGTATTCCTAACCTTGAGAAGCTGGCTTTCCAATTTTGTGGAGGGATTAATAAATTTTAGATCAGCACTCCAAAACTTGAAATGTTGTCTGTTCGTAATTCTGTGCATGATGTGGTTGACTCAAGATGGTTGACACCACATTTGAAAACAATTAAGGCTCTTTGGTTGTGTGGCTCTTCCTTGTGGGTGAGAATCTAATCTGCCTCATTTTACTTTATGCAAATGCATGGCTTCCTTCTGGCTTGTTAAAGTTCTTACTTTATTTTTTCTTTCTTTATTACCATCATTCAAGTACTGGGGATGAGTGAAGTATGTTGTATCCGCACTACTTGGAGATTTATTGCAGTTGCAAACAAAGATACATCCATAAAGTAAGAACTTTAACAAGCCAGAAAGAAGCCATGCATTTGCATAAAGTAAAATGAGGCAGATTAGATTCTCACCCACAAGGAAGAGCCACACAACCAAAGAGCCTTAATTGTTTTCAAATGTGGTGTCAACCATCTTGATTCAACCACATCATGCACAAAATTACGAACAGACAACATTTCAAGTTTTGGTGTGCTGATCTTAAATTTATTAATCCCTCCACAAAATTGGAAAGCCAGCTTCTCAAGGTTTGGAATACTAATACTAGAGGCAGTTTCATTAACAGTGTGTCTAAATTCAACATCCTGGAAAAATAATGAAGTGACATTGGAAAATATGCCACCAACATTATTTACGGGCAACAATAAAGGGACCTTCGACACTCAATTGCTTAATTGTCCGGCACGAGAGTATACAAAATGGCAGCTTATATTCATCCTCTCCACAATTAAAAAGACATATGTTAAGCTCCTCCACACCATTTCTTGATAGAAAAAAACACAACCTATTGAAATCAGACTGCCGCACAGGATAATAATTACCAATCTGTAGAGTAAATTTCTTAACCGGTCCAGCACGGGAAAGGAGAATATTATTTATTATGTCAAAGAGAGTTCTGCATTCATCATCGTGGCCCTGTTCGACACTATATGTGAAGTCACAATCGAACGCAAGACTCCCATGCTGTAACCAAACATCATTCCAGTGGGTTGAGAGTAGAGTAGTTCTGGCGACGTCTCGGATGGGCAAACACTCCAAAATTCTGTGCTTTACCTCTACCGGTAGAAGACTTATTAAATCCCTACTTGCACCCGCTACGATGGTTTTGATTAGCCGACGTCGACCCATTAAATTGATGGATCACCCGAAATCAAAAGCTAAAATCCTTCTATTCTTCAACTGTAAATTTAGTATATCGTAAATAAAACGAAATTAGGAAGCTAAGAGTTGGGGAGAAAACAGAGATTGGGGGAAAAGTGACAGAAACCCTCACCTCTGATGTTTGGTTTGGTTTGGGCCTTTGCGGGTTAGAAAAGCCGAAGGGAAACAGAATGCTATGTTGGAATTTGGGATTCGGATGTCGCAGACAGAAGTTTGCTGCTGTTTATGTAGCTGGACGAAGGTTGTGTATTTAGTAGAATAGTATCTGCGTCGTGTTGTATAAATACTCCCTTAAAAACATTTGCGACCAGGGAATCGTTGTTTTCGACAAGGCACACAGATACGCAGGATGGATCCTGCTTCTACAGCTCAGGCGTGAATTCGTAGATCAAGATGTATTGAAGGAGTTGGAAAAGGACATGTTATATACTGATAGCTACAACTGCCTCTTCCTTTCCAGCCATACAGAAGCGCTACAACTCAGGGGATGAAGAGGGATCACTGCAACACGTTCAAAGAACGTGTGTAGTGTGCGGACAAGGAGCAAGAGCAAAATTTTGACCACACCCCACCGCGCGTGCGAACCGAGCCGACGACGCGCGCGAGATCTCCCCTGGTTCCTTCTCCATAACACTTCAAACCTTAAGAAAAGATTTGGTGTTTAAATAGTGAGAAAAGGTGAGCTAGTCTTTCAATGTGGGACAAAAGTGCAAAACTAAGTATGCCTCTTTAAATGTTCCCAACAATCCCCCACACATTTAAGGTGGCTAGACTATACTCGACCAAACCTGAGCAATTACGGGAGCTAATTTCCATATCAGTGTGTAATACTTGAACTGACACGTAGTGGAATTAAGTAACTTTTTCCCGTGAGTGAACGGAATCTTGAACTCATCGGTTAATCGATTTTTGAACTTAACTGCACTCATTAGCTCTGTAATAAGTCCCTGTTCTGTCTATCTCTATGTAGACTTATAATCTGTCAAGTCTATCTCAGCATAGACCACCCATTATAGGCTACAGATTCAGTACTGTTCTCAACAGCCACTTGGTGTAAGTCTTTCCGTGATTTTCCCACACAGGTGGTCGATCACGAATTTCTTACCTCATTGGGTTTTAAACCCATTTCCCTTGAAGTTTCAAGGACGGTCTTCTGATTTAGACCTTTTGTAAAAGGGTCTGCAATATTCTTTTCAGACCTCACAAACTCCATTGTGATTACCCCATTTAGAATCAACTGCCTTACAGACTCATGTCTGACTCTTATGTGTCTTCTTTTGCCATTATAGACACTATTCTGTGCAACACAGATGGCAGTTTGTGAATCACAATGTATAGGAACCGCAGGTGCTGGACACCCCCACAATGGCACGTCTGCCAGTAGGTTTCTTAGCCACTCTGCTTCTTGGCTTGCTAGATCCAGAGCTATGAACTCAGCTTCCATAGTTGATCTAGCAATGCATGATTGTTTGGTTGATTTCCAAGATACAGCGGCTCCACACATAGTGAATACATATCCACTAGTTGAGCTTGCATCATCACTTCCGTTTACCCAATTCGCGTCACAATACCCTTCTAGCACGGCTGGCGACCCTTTGTAGTCGAGGCCCCAGTCCACTGTGCCTCTAAGGTACCGCAGTACCCGTTTTAGTGCATCCCAATGTGGAACACTCGGGTTGTGCGTGTAGCGACTGAGCTTATTCACAGCATATGCAATGTCGGGTCTAGTATAATTCATCAGAAACATTAGACTCCCGATTATTTTTGCATATTCTTCTTGTGACACACTAGCCTCTACCTTTTTTGACAGTTTTACACTAGGATCAAAAGGGGTCTTGGCCGGAGTGACCTCATAACTGGAAAACTTCTTTAGAAGTTTCTCCGTATAATGACCTTGGGATAAGAGATAACCCTTCTCAGTTTTTGTGATTTTTATCCCAAGTATCACATCGGCTTCCCCTAGATCTTTCATGTCAAAGTTTTCACATAGAGTTCTTTTAGTTTCATTTATAGCCTCGATGTTTGAGCTAAAGATTAGCATATCATCTACATAGAGACAAATAATCACAATGCTAGATTTTACCTCTTTAGTATATAAGCAGGCATCAGACCGGTTCGTTGTATAACCCAGGTCTATTAAAGTTTTATGAAACTTCTCATACCATTGCTTTGGAGCTTGTTTCAAGCCATATAGAGATCTTTTAAGTCTGCACACTTTCCCCTCTTGACCCGGATCTGCGCATCCGGGAGGTTGCTCCATGTAGATTTCTTCTTCCAGTTCACCATTCAGAAATGCAGTTTTAACACCCATTTGGTGAACTGTCAACCTGTGTAAAGATGCCAAAGCAAATAGAACACGAATGGTTGCAATCTTTGTCACTGGTGAGTATGTGTAAAAATAGTCCTCACCGAATTTCTGAGTGTAGCCTTTAGCCACTAGCCTGGCTTTAAACCTTTCTATAGACCCATCTGGCCTTAGTTTTCTTTTAAAGATCCATTTACAACCAATGGGCTTACAGCCTTTGGGTAGATTCACAAACTCCCATGTGTGATTTGACTATATAGAGTCTAATTCACTTTTAACAGCTTCTCTCCACAACGTGGAATCTACCGAGCGCATCGCTTCATGAAAGGTTTTTGGTTCTTCTTCTAGGACTAATTGACATATGAACTGATCACAAATTTCATTCAGGTCTTTTAGCTCTATCATGTAAGTCACGAAATCAGAACCAAAGTTTTTCTCTACTCTAGGCCTTTTACTTCTTCTAGGCTCCTCAGAGTTACTTGTGAAACTAGGAGGTATAGGAGTAGAATTTTGGTACAAGCTGACATCACCTTTGTTATAGTCCTTTTTCATTGGAAATGAGGTTTCAAAGAAGGTGGCATCTCTAGATTCTTGAATGATTTTCTAAGAGCAGGAATCTATATGCAGCACTGTTCTCAGCATAACCAACAAAAATGGCATCAAGGGTTTTAGACCCCAGATTTGGCCTCTTGAAGGACGGTAGTCCTACTTTGGCTAAGCAGCCCCACACCTTAAAGTAATTAAGGTTAGGAGCATGCCCTTTCCACAGTTCATAAGGGGTTTTTTCAAACCCTTTGTGCGGTACTCTATTCAAAATATGGTTTGCTGTTAAAGCAGCTTCCCCCCACAAAGAGTCCGGAGCACCTGAACTGATCAACATTGCATTGATCATCTCTTTGAGAGTTCTATTTTTTCTCTCAGCGATGCCATTTTGTTGAGGTGTATATGGTGCTGTTAATTCATGTATAATGCCAGACTTTTCACATAGTAATTTTAGTGATTTTGATTCGTATTCTCCTCCTCTATCAGATCGAAGCCTTTTAATCTTTTTGTCTAACTGGTTTTCTACTTCATTTTTAAAAACCACAAATTTCTGTTCGGCTTCGTCTTTTGATCTTAACAAGTAAAGTTTTGCGAAACGCGAAAAATCATCAATGAAAGTAATGTAATAACGTTTTCCACCTCGACTTTCAGTGGTTTTGAAGTCTGCTAAATCAGTGTGAATTAATTCTAACACAGTTGATGTTCTATTATTCACTGTTGAAAAGGAACTTCTAGCAAACTTAGCCTCTACACAAATTTCACATTGAGTACATGCATCACTTGACAATTTTGGCAACATATTCATGCTTTTCAGTCTATCTAAGCATTTTGTACCAACATGTCCTAATCTATCATGCCATAGATTTAATGAAACAACTATGTAAACTGAAGATGAAGCTTTATTATTAGCATTGTTTGCAAAGACATCACAATTGTTTGAAACAGCTAAAACAGGTTTATTTCTAGCTACAAAAGCATCTAGCACAAAAAGGCCTCCACGCCAATATCCCTTTCCCAGGTATTTCCCACAGTAAGTCAGAACCAAACGGTCAGACTCAAAAACCATTTTTATTCCAGCCTTATTGAGTAGGCCTCCAGAAATAAGGTTTCTACGTAGGGAAGGGACATAAAACACATTTTGCAATAACAGAAGCTTGCCAGAATTAAGCGTTAACTCTACTTTTCCTCTACCACTTACCTTAGAAATGCTGGAGTTCCCCATAAACACTTGTTCATCTTCGGTGTTGGGCTCGAGCACTTTGAACAGGTCCTTGTTGTTGCAGAAGTGGCGTGATGCTCCCGTGTCCACAACCCACTCATCTGGGTCTCCCACCAGGTTGACCTCGGTTATCACCGCTGCTACCATTTCAGTGTTTTCTGTGTTTTCCACCAAGTTTGCTTGAGTCCTTGGCCCTTCCTGGGTTGGCTTTTGACCAGTCTCACTTCTGGAACCCTTTCGGTGATAACATTGCTTTGCTTTGTGGCCTCTTTTTCCACAAACGTAGCACTCAGTGTTGTTTCTTCTTCTTTTTTTTTTTTTTTTCTGAATTTTCCCATTTTTTGGACGATTGTTGTTGTTTGGTTTCGAGTTCTTCTTTTGGTTTCTGGCACTTTCGCCAGGTTTTGACCTATCAAAACCACCACTTGTTTCAACCACATTAGCTTTAAGGCTTTCAGAAAAATTACCCATTTTTTGAACCATACGGTTTTCTTCTTCAATATTTATAGTATTGATCAGCTCCTGCAGAGTGTGGTTTTTCAGTTCGTGCTTCGTTTTGTTCTTGAAGTCCGACCACGCATCAGGCAATTTGTCAACCAGCGAGTCAGTTAGAAAGGCATCGTTCACCAAAGCCCCTTCTGCTTTCATATCAGCTACAAGATTCTCGAAGTCATGTACCTGTTCAGTGACGGGTTTAGTGTCTGTCATCTTGAAGTGCAGCCAGCGATTCACCGCGTACTTGCGCCTTCCAACGTCATCTACACCATATTATTGCTCCAGTAGTTCCCAGATCAATTTCGCAGACTTGTGCGGTGCGAACATGTCGAACAACGCATTATTGACTCGCTGCAGTATGGTTGCGCGAGCTGTTTTATTATCCTTCTCATATTTCGAACGAGTTGTCTGGGAAATCGCAGGAACCTGTGCAGGCGCAGGTGTTGTTGTCGATTCTGTTGGAGCAGTTGTCGACTTAGGATCGCCCCAATCCTTGGATGTCGCTGGTGTTGTAGATTGCGCAGGTGACTGCACTGCAAGCTCAGCAAAGTTGGCAAGATCTTCAAAAATGGCGTAATCCACATCCTTGGATTCTAGCAGCATCAAAACCTTCGCAGCCCACCTCTTATAATTCAAGCCACCCGTGAGTGGTTCAATAGGAGTAACATCAGAAGTGGTATTGGTCTGAAACATTTTAAGAAGCAAATGTTTTTAACAGTTGGAATTTGGGATTCGGATGTCGCAGACAGAAGTTTACTGCTGTTTATGTAGCTGGACGAAGGTTGTGTATTTAGTAGAATAGTATCTGCGTCGTGTTGTATAAACACTCCCTTAAAAACATTTGTGACCAGGGAATCGCTGTTTTCGACAAGGCACACAGATACGCAGGATGGATCCTGCTTCTATAGCTCAGGCGTGAATTCGTAGATCAAGATGTATTGAAGGAGTTGGAAAAGGACATGTTATATACTGATAGCTACAACTGCCTCTTCCTTTCCAGCCATACAGAAGCGCTACAACTCAGGAGATGAAGAGGGATCACTGCAACACGTTCAAAGAAGAACGTGTGTAGTGTGCGGACAGGGTGGTCAAAAGACCCATAAAAATAGGGGTTAAAATATAAAGCAAGAGAAAAATTTTGACCCGCCGAGCGGGCGGCGGAGCGCGCGAGATCTCCCCTTGTTCCCTCTCCATAACACTTCAAACCTTAGGAAAAGAGTTGGTGTTTAAATAGTGAGAAAATGTTAGTTAGTCTTTCAATGTGGGACAAAAAGCAAAACTAAGTATGCCTCTTTAAATGTTCCCAACATGCTATTCCTCTAGAAGATTAGCCGTAGAGCAGAGTAGCACACGCCAGACGGAAAAGACTAAGGCTGGTTGCCGGTTGAGCTGACTGGAGACTGGAGAATCGCGGTGGAGAGTGGAGAGTGAGAGACGACTGAGTCGCAGGGCTGAAGGGCGAAGGCTGAAAGATTTTAGGGTCATTTTAGTGTTAAAGATTTTACATTATTTATTTATTTAAAATATAGTTAATCGATTGTTTGAACCAAATAAGCTGTTAACTGAAATTTTATAAAATTTTTAGTTATTACTTATTAATCGAATCAAATCATCACGCTCAAGTTTGACATTGATCAAGTGTTTGGAGGTCAGATGAATTCTTAGACTTTTGATCACATCTTTTCATGACGGACAAACACGTGTGCAACTGAGAAATTACTTGATTGGGAGTTTGACAAAGATTTTCATTCATAAGTGGTTGGGAAAATAGTCGCACATATTTTGCTTAATCGTTGTTGCATGAAAAAAGAGTCAAATAGTCAACAAAAAACTTCAATCAGCAGCATACTATTCGTTCCTTCTAAAAGATAAATAATTAGAAAATTACCATTAATTGTTTATAGCATAAAATTTTGATGTATGCAAACATGTGAGCCTGTGAAAAGTGATTTCATGACTTCTTGTTGTCGAGGAAGAGTTTCTAGTTATAAAATATATTGTATGTTAATCACAAGATATGCAATGCCTCAAGTTGTTTAATAAGCTAGCTAACCTATATAGGAGACACTAGTAATTTTAGAATCTTTTTTATTGTTGTATATGGTAATGTTTTAATTACAAATACATTTCGTTAATTTATTATATTCATAAATTATATTTAAGTTTTTTATGAAATTATGATTTTATTCATATTCCTTATGAAACTAATGTTTTCTAGTATTAAAATGGGTTTTAAAATTAAACAAAACTATTTTTTGAGCATATAGAACAAATCAAAATTTCTTTTTAAATATTTAATTTAAAAAAAAAACAAACCATTTTATTAACAAAAAAATAGATATAATAATGTGTTGGCATTCCTTTAAAAACTAAAATAACAACTCATAGAAGGTGAATAAATTCCTTCCTTATAAGCGGCATGAAGTGACTTTTATAAGTGGGAGGTAATGGGTTCGAGCTTCAATGGAAGCGGTATTGACTCGTTAGGTTTCAGTAGGTTGAAAAAGATACTACATGTAAAAGGGTCAATAGTACTAAAAAAAAAAAAAAAAAAACCTCCTTCCTTACAAGATACATGAACAAAGACTCAAATAATGTATGAACTTTTATGACACCTCTTTTAAATTAAAATTTGCATACAAAATCTTAAATTGATATTTTATTAGTTATGTTTGTGTATAATTTGAATCTTATTAAAGATTTTTGGTAGAACATTTATTGTTTGATATAAAATTAATTGCAATTATTAATTATACGTATTAAAATTTCTAAAGTTTGCATATTAAAATACAACGACAAATAAAGTGATAAAAACTATTGTATGCATACATTCATAAAAAGATACTATTATTATTTTTTTGAAAGCTACCGACTCAATTACATTGTAGTACATGTTCACTTCCTTCATTGAGACTCAATCTCATGACATTCCATATAGGAGAGTCAACTGCATGTCGTCTGAGCACAAGATACTATTATTATTGGTGTTGAGATTTTAATAACAAAACTCGTTTAAACTTGAAGGGGCTAATGGGCTATTGATCGAGTGTGAAGACTATGGAAGTTATTTAGGTTTTTTTTTTTTTTTTTTTTTTTTTTTTTTTTGAATGGTGTTCCTTTCTAGATTCTTGGGTCCAAGTTAAGTTGGTTAAAAAAAAATAAAATTGCTTCTGTATGTGGACTTATACTCAATAACACATTCATTACTATCATAACACTAGCTACATACTTAAAAATGAAATCTGATTTGATATTAATTTTCAGAAATAAAATGAAAATCTTTCTTATTCTATATTAATTTTGTCATATTGATAAGATCAATTTTGTTTTTTTTTTTTTTTTTTTTTTGGAAATTATAAGATCAATTTTCTAATATCAAATAACAATTAATGATTAAATTTTACATCATACAAAATAAATATTGATCAATTTTCTTCTCCTACTTCGACCGTCTCTCAATCACCTGTCCTTCGGCCTCTCCTCCGCCGCCGGCACCTCTTCCCGCCTTTCTTCCACCGCCACCATCTCCTGTCCTTCGTTTCTAGTATTTGTTTTGGCTATTTTAGATTTGATTTTCATCTGTTGTTTTGTTAAAGTTATTCCCTCTTGTTTCGTTTGTGAGTTATTTCCTCTCGTGTCTTTAACGAGTTTTCCTCTCGTTTTTTTGACGAGTTTTTTTCCATAAGGTGAAACAATCTATCTGATAATGGAGTATGTTTGCTTCATCCTGAGCACCGAAAAAGATCTGAACTTTGGTATGTAGTTCAGATTAATGGAGATATTGTCTATGGACAGAAGCAAGAGCTGCAATAGAGTCAGACTTGGGTAGCAAGATCATTAACAATATCAAAGAAGTTCCAGGTTCTCCAAATGAATTCAGCTTCAATCTTGAAAAACAGTATCCAAGTTTCGTGTAGCATTGAAAGTTTGTTTCATTGTCTGATTGTAAGAATATTTTATCATTCCATCGATCTTATTGTAAACGTTTCATCATATGATTAATAAATTAGCTCTTTTATTTCAAAATAATAATAATAATAATAACATTTCTACATCAAGTTTGTTTTCATAAAAAATATAATTAACAATCAAACATTCTAACTTGCTAATTTTAGTTACAAGTTAGAATGTTTGATTGTTTTTTGAAAGCTACTGACTCAATGTAATAGAGTAAGTAGCTTTCAAAAAACAATCACACATTCTAACTTGTAACTAAAATAAGCAAACTATTGATCAAAATTTCAAACATAAAAAATTTTCTAACTTTGGTCGAAGTGGGTTGTGTATAGTGGCACAAACAAAAACATATGAAATCCATTTTTATAGTATACTATCGTGAGCTCCATTACGCTCATAACCCAGCTTGTAGCACTTGTGATCAGAAATCTATTTTTGTTATTACAAGCACTATTACGCTCGTAGCTTGGTTCATAGCAAGAAGCATCAGAAAATCAAATCTAGTACTACTTACGTGTGTAAAAGGCTTCATAGCGAAGATAATTATAAACTTGATTTTGTAATACGACCAGCATTACGCTAGTAATAGTTCACGTAATAGCCATCATCAGAATCATGTATTTGCTATTACGAGGTTCATTACTCACGTAAAAGGCCTCGTAACACAGAGAAATCCGAGAACTATAAAGGGGAGAATTAGAAATTTCAAAGGAACTTTTGATATTTTTAGGTTTCTCCTTAGACTAGCCTTGGAGCTCATTTTTCTTTTCAAATTCCAAACACTTTTAGTTTTTAATACTTGTTAATATATTATAGACCTACTGCAAAGGTGCATGTTGATCAAACTAAAGGAAAAAAAAAAGATGTGTTAATTTAAACAAAACATCATTGTTTTGGACCATGTTCTACGATATAATTTTCTATATGTTGCCTAACATTTAACATATTTCTCTTAGTATACACTATTAAATATGAAGAAAATAGAAATACATAATACATGTCCTCATAAATTTATTAATGTTGAAGAAGAAAATTTAAATTTTTTCTATATTTAATTTTATCTAATAAGAAGACTCCAATGTATATAATAAATCTAAAATAACCCCTTTGAAAATTAAACTCGCAATTTTATTTTACCATAATAGAGTGTCACCACATCATTAGAATATAAAATAATAATATGATTTATACCATAATAGCAATATTGTTGCAACCAATAAGATACTTTTCATTATGCAATACTTTTCAATATACGTGTGACTAGGTTTAATTTTATGGTACAAAAAATCATATTGGATAAATTTGGCTTGCATTTGAACTAAAATTTGTTTAGGGTACGGGAATTCACATAAGATCAAATAAATTGATAGCATGTTTAAATCAAATAAATGGTTTGAGATTATAAGAAATCAAATTGAATAAATTTATAACCTATTAAAATCTAAACATTTGAATATGATATTTATTCAATCGATTTAATTTGTGATGCATATGGAATTGATTGAAGGGAGAATGACAATTTTTCCCCCTGAGTAGTTTACTTATAGCACATTTTTCCCCTGTGTTGTTTATGTAACCACTTTAAAAACAATTGATGGGATATATAAAATGGTTACATAAACAACACAGGGGGAAAATATGCTATAAGTAAACAACTCAGGGGAAAAACACTAGTACAAAAAACATCAATAAAATCAAATAATTCGCGTCCATATTTAGAACTTTGGACGCCTAAAGTGTAATGCGGTGGCATTTTTGTAATTAAAATGCCACTATATGAATATTTTTTTTTTATTTTAAAACAGTATAGGCGTCCAAAGCTCTGTACTTTGGACACCTATATTAAAAGCCTCGTATTATACGCGTCCAAAGCTCAGTACTTTGGACGCGTATAATAGAAGCACATTCATAACACACGTCCAAAGTGTCAAACTTTGGACCCGTGTTTATTTTTTTTTTTTTTTTATCAAAATAAGCCCTAGCATATCAGACACCATCGTCCCCGCCATCCATCAGACTTTGACTTCAATCTTCATTCTTCACTTCGACTTCGATCTTCATCGTCGACGCCGTCCATCAGCTGACACCGACGCCCCCGCTGCCACTGCTATCCATCTTCCGTCCAACTCCGTCGTCCATTGTTGCCGGATTGTCGCTGCTTCACTTCGATTTCGATCTTCATCGTCCACCGCACGTCGATGTCCTCGCCGCTGCCGCCTCCGGTCTCCAAGATCGCCGGCGCAGCCACACACGCCGACCGGCGCCGTAGCTACGCACACCAACCGCCATTGGAAAGGTACGTAAATTATTTTTGTTATTTTTTTCGAAAATCAGTTTTTATTTTAATTATATTTATTTGTAATTATTTTAAATTTTGTTATTTTTTATTTGTTATTTTAAAATTTGTTATTTTTATTTTTTTTTCGAAAATCAGTAATTATTTTAATTATTTTTTGTTATTTGTTATTGTCGTTTATTTATTTTAAAATTTTTTGTGTGTTATTGTATATGTTAGGCATTGTTGTGATTTATAGTTTAATAGAAAAAATTGTGTATTCTCATAGTAGCACTATAAGGTTGTTTTTTAGAGCATGATGGGTGGATAGATGCTTTATGAAATCTTGCAATGGGAGGGAGAACCAATTTTTTGTGTGAATTATAAATCAATTGTAAGTAATGTAGAGGTGAAATAAAGATTTTGAACAATCATATCAATAATATTTTGTACACAAATATAGACTTGTAACTAGATTTGTGATTTTGTCTAGGGCCTTAAACAATCTAGAATCATGTGAACAATCTAGAATCATGTGAGATTTGAATTTAAGACTTGTTTCGTTTTCCGTTTTAATACCATAAGAAGTATTTTTCAATTTGATTTTAGGTTAGATTAATTGTGTGGTATTGTATATGTATATAAAAATGTGTATGTGTATTATGTACTATTATTAGTTTAAATTAATTAGTCTAGGTAATATTTTAAATTTAAAATTATTTAGTTAAAGCTTTAATTTGAACCTTTAAGTTATAACTTAAGAAACTAACTCATTTATCATATCTTAAATAATGTTGTGTGACAATATATAGGAGATATGGATCGGAATTGGATGTATAAAAAATGCAATACACTTGAATATGTTCATGGGGTTCAAGAGTTTATAAAAATTGCCGAGGAATATGCAAGTCAAATTGGTGAAAATTATATAGTGTGCCCTTGTTATGATTGTAGAAATCTAAAAAAGTTTCGTAGTTCTAAAGAAATTAAGAGTCATTTGATACGTCGTGGTTTTAAGCTAGGATATGACTGGTGGATATGGCATGGTGAAACTGTCCCTACAAGTAAGAGTGCAAATCAAAGAGAATGTAGAAAAAATGTAGAGAAATATCAAAGTAATGAAGGTAATGTTGGAAATGATGGAGACAATGATCGGCTAGATGAATTGATGCGTGATATGCAAGGGGATTTGAATGAAATGCCTCAAGAGTTTGAATGTTTTTTTGAGAGTTCAGGAAAACCTTTGTTTTCTAGATGTAGTAAATTTACAAAGTTATTAGCAGTGCTTAAATTGTATTCCATAAAAGCAAAAAATAGGTGGAGTAATAAGAGTTTCACGGAGTTATTAGAGCTTTTAAAGGGCATGCTTCCTAATGAGAATGAACTTCCTTGTTCAACTTATGAGGCTAAGAAAATGTTATGTCCGTTGAGTATGGAGATTGAAAGGATCCATGCATGTCTAAACGATTGTATTTTGTATTGGAATCAATACAAAGACTTCCATGTGTGTCCGAAGTGTTGAGCATCGCGTTATAAATGAAAAGGGCTCGATGATGCATGTGAGCAGAAGAAAGGTCCTCCAGGAAACGACATAGGTGTGTACTTGGCACCGCTTATTGAAGATTTAAAGATGTTGTGGAATGAATGTGTGACAGTATTTGATGCTAATAGTCAAACCAACTTCACTTTATGAGCCATGTTGTTCTGCACAATCAATGACTTCCCAGCATATGGTAACTTGTCAGGATATACTACTAAAGGGGCTAAGACATGCCCTATTTGTGAAGATGAAACAGTTGATCTTTGGTTGAACAACAGTAGGAAAAATGTGTTCATGAGTCACCAAACCTTTTTACCTATTAACCATCCTTATCAAAAGAGGAAAAAAGCTTTCAATGGAAAATCTGATACTGGAGTTGCTCACTTACAATTATCAGGGGATGTTGTTTATGAACGAGTCAAAAACATTGATAATGTGTGGGGAAAAACTTCAAAAACAAGTCAAAAAGGTATTTGGAAAAAGAGGTCTATATTCTGGGATTTGCCATATTGGGAGCACTTATCTGTTCGACATTGTCTTGATGTAATGCATGTGGAGAAAATATTTGTGATAGTATTGTCGGGACATTGTTGAATATTCAAGGTAAGACGAAAGATGGTATTAAAGCTATAAAAGATATGGTAGAAATGAGGATAAGGACTCAATTAGCACCCCCCCCCCCCCCAAAACATTTTTTGATGTTATGGTGCATTTAACAGTGAAAGGATATGTGAGAAATCGATATCGGCCAGAAGGGAGTATAATTGAAGCTTATGGCGCTGAAGAAGTCATTGATTTCTGTACGGATTATTTGGCTAATGTTAAGTCCATTGGTGTTTCTAAATCACGTCATGAGGGAAGACTCGCAGGAAAAGGTACCATTGGGTTTAAAACACATGTCCCAAGTCAAATAATCTGAAATCAAGCACATTATCTCGTACTGCAGCAGCTTTCTGAGGTTTATCCATATTTGGAACAACACATGTCTGTTATAAGGCAACAAAATCCTTCTAAGGGTGAAATGTGGGTGACAAAAGAACACAATTGTACATTTATCACATGGTTCAAAGATACAGTGATGGAAGAGTTATCTCAAGTGACAAATAATATCAGTGAAACCATTAGGTGGTTAGCGTATGGCCCTGGGTTAGTTGTGAGAACTTATGAGGGATATGATATTAATGGGTATACGTTTTACACAAAACGTCAAGATCAAAAAAGTATGGTGCAAAATAGTGGAGTGACATTAGTAGCACTATCAAGAGAGTACTCTAGTGCTAAAGATACTAACCCGGTATATGCTACTATGTCATACTATGGAGTCATTGATGAAATCTAGGAACTTGATTAACTGTATAAGGCTCCTTAATTAAAAAAATTAATTGTATAAGGCTCCTTAATTATGGAGGCTTGGCTCCTAAATTAAATAGCCTGCCCATCCGCTTACCCAACGGACGGGCATTGCAATTGAAATTATGGAGACTTGAGACTCCTTTTATAGGAGTCTTAAGGCTCCATTCCCCACTTCTCCCATCGATGTAAGATAAGTGGGGAAACAAATATAAATATAAATATGCATTTTTATAATAATAATAATAATCATAATAATAATAATAATAATAATAATAATAATAATAATAATAATAATTATTATTATTATTATTATTATTATTATTATTATTATTATTATTATTATTATTATTATTATTATTATTATTATTATTATTATTATTATTATTATTATTATTGTTAGTGTTTTTATTTCTCCAAAAAACCCCAACATATAATTGGCAATATTATTATGCCAAACTAAGATAGGGTTAGCTTGGTGCCGGTTTGCTTTACAGAAGACTGATTGATCAGATACAGCACCAGGCGTACTGACACTGAAGATCTGTTTTAGGAAGATGTTTCGTTTTTACTGAACGCAGTTTAAGAAGTCAGCTTTGGAAAGAATATCAGCGGATCTGTCTTGGAAAGGTATGGACCGAATCTTTAAGATTACATTCTTCACATATCGTCTTACCATCTACAATCAGAGATATTTTTAGAGAGTGTTCTTGCTATGGAAGTATAAGTACCCTCATTCGGTCATGAATTAGGGTTATGCTTTTAAAGAAGAAAGAAACACTCCTATCTATACTGAAGATCATATCTTTGATTATCATGCTTCTTCTCAATACAATTTGTTCTTGGTGATTATGAAGAAGAACTTGAGAAGAGATATCATTGCTTAAACGAAAGGACGCTAAGATCACAACGTTGGACTGCGTCACTGAAGTGGACTACATCATAGTTAGCTCTCCAAGTGAAGGGATTTCATTGGACTTCTGTATGCACGGCTCTACAACTTCAACAATCCACTAAACCTGTGTAGACTGGGTACGTACCTTGTGTGGGGCACTTGGGTGAGATTATTGTTTCTCTACCTTTGTACATTGGATTATAAATTAGTGGATTGGACGCCTCTGTGATCGTCCCCCAGATGTAGATACACACTGTATGGAACTAGGTAAACATCTTGTGTGTTGTTTTGCCGTCTACTTTAGTTTACTCTCTCTGCAAACGAATCAGCGATCTATCTAACTGACAGACTTCACACCGTTGAATTTGTCAATCTAATTCATCAGTCGTTTAATCCTATTAATATTCTTAAATTGAGGAAATGCAAAATTACATGTGGTATCAGAGCTTTTAAGTCTACATAGTGACATGATCCGTACGGGAAGACTTTTTTTTTTTTTTTTGCATTGTTTTCTTTTTAAGAAAGTGTCCCTGGTTGTCTGTTGGCAGTTTGTTTGCTTGTGTGTTTTGGCTGGTTGTCTTTTGATTCAGGATGGATGAAAGTATGAAACCACCAGAATTGGATGGTTACAACTATTCCTTCTGGAAGGCTCGTATGGAGATCTATCTCCAGGCACAATGTACTGGGGTTTATCATACTGTTCTCTCTGGATGGAGTCACCCAACTATTCAGAATCCTGATGGAACCACTGAGGCAAAGCCCATCGAGACTTAGACAGAAGATGAGATGACGGCATCTGATCTGAACAATAAAGCACTGAACTCTATTGTAGGATCTCTGCATGAATCAGTCTTTACCTTAGTCACTGGGGTAAAAGAAGCAAAACGAGTATGGGAAATTCTTGAAACCAGATTTGAGGGTACCAGTGATGTCAAGCAGTCAAAGCTTCAAATGGTACTATCAGAGTTTGAAGCTCTCAGAATGGGCGAAGAGGAAACAATCTCAACCTTTCACACTCGTGTTCAGAATCTGATGAATAGAGCCTCAATACTTGGCGAACCGTTTACTGATGAGAGAGTAGTCAAAAAGATCCTTTGATCTTTGCCAAAACGCTTCCGAATGAAAGTAACTGCGATTCTAGAACACACAGGCTGGGAAAAGAAGAGTGTGGGAGAGCTTATGGGAAGCTTACACACTTATGAACTTGAAGTGCTGGCTGATGATGATCTTGCTGTCATCAGAAAAGGCAAGTCAGTGGTCTTTGTTGCTGAAGCTGATCGAGAATCTGACACAGATGACATAGATGATGAAACTTTGGCTCTGCTGACCATGAATTTTAAGAAGATCTTGAAAGGCTTTAATAGAAGGAGTCAAGGACAACCTAACAGAACACAATACAAAGACAGTAACTCCTCATATCAGAAAACAGAAACACCTTCTTTCACACAGAATAATCAGTCCCAGACTGGCCGAACAAGACAAACCAGAAGCAATTCGACTGACACAGGTAGACCTCTCAACCGGTCAGTGCAATGTCGAGAGTGTGAAGGATTTGGACATATACAGGCTGAATGTGCAACTTACCTAAAAAGGAAGAAGGCTATGTCTGTGGCTACGCAAAGTGATGATGAGGAGGAAGCATCAAATGATCAGTCAGATGACAATGTGGGAAATTTGTGGCTTTCTTTACACCTATAGAGAATCAGTCAAAAGAGAATGAATTCGATGAAGAATCTTATATATCGACAGATGATTTTGAAGAGAGGCATACCCAACTAGAAATGGAATTTGCTAAACTTGTTGCAAGCTGAGAACAACTGGTGAAAGTTAATAAAAATCTTAATGAAGAACTGAAGCAACGAGATGATCTTCTGAAGAAACTAAACACAGATCTTGTCACAAAAGAAGATCTTATCACTCAAATAAGATCTCGAGAGGAAAAATTGATAGAAGAATTGGAGGATCTGAAGAAGAACATCAAGATGATGGATACCACATCTACTCTAGACAAAATTCTGGATTCTGGCCGAAATCCAAATGATAAAAAAGGTCTTGGTTTTCAACGAGGAGAGCCATCGAAGACCACACCTGTGTTTGTCAAAGAAGGTACATCGATTGGTACACTAGCTCGCAGTTATGAACAAGGTCAGTCATCCCGGTCAGTCTAGATAAAGGAAAAAAGAAAGGTACACGCTCGAACTGCAGAAACTGTTTTTGGCAGAGTGGCGTTTCAATCTCAGTACTCAAAGTTCAAGACTAAATTTGCCAGAGTCAGACAATATATACCCATCTGTCACTACTGTCAAACAAAAGGTCACACTAGACCTGAGTGTTACTTTTTCTATAGAGATCAAAGGAAGGAGAAATATCCGAACAAGTCTATTACTCCGTTCACAAGACAGGTTTGGGTCAGGAAGTCAGAAGTAATATGCTATCCCACTATAGTTTTGACTGCTTCTATGACTGAAGCAAGATGGTATTTCGACATTGGTTGTTCCAGACATATGACAGGAAATGTCAAGTGTCTTATGGTTGTTCAACCTAGTAGTGGATCAGTTACATATGGAGACGGACAAAAAGGAAAAATAGTTGGAAAAGGTACCCTAAATGTACCAGGTTTACCTCATCTGGAAGAAGTTCTATTAGTCAGTGGTCTGAAAGCAAATCTTATTAGCATCAGTCAGCTGTGTGATCAAAACTGGAATGTGTGTTTCAATCGTAACTGTTGCAGAGTCAGTGATAAAGCAAATCAACTGGTTATGGAAGGAACACGATCCTCTAACAACTGTTATGTTCTGACTAACGAAATTGCCTGTCGTTTATCTAAATCAGATGAATCAAAACTATAACATAGACGATTAGGTCACATAAACTTCAGAGATATGAATAAAATGATTAAATTAGATGCTGTGCGAGGAATACCTAAGATTAGAATAGAACAGGAAGGAGTTTGTGGTGCATGTGCCAATGGAAAACAAATAAGGACTCCTCACAAAGCAGTAAAAGATATCACAACCGAGAGATGCCTAGAACTGGTCCATATAGACCTCATGGGACCAACACAGACTGAAAGCATTGGCGGAAAGAAATATATATTTGTGTGTGTAGATGACTTCTCTCGGTTCAGCTAGGTATACTTTCTAAGAGAAAAACCTGAAGCTTTCAATGCCTTTAGAACCTTGTGCATAAGGGTTCAAAAAGAAAAGAACGAGCCTATAATAAAAATCCAAAGATTGAGAAGTGATCATGGAAAAGAATTTGAAAACTCTTTATATTCAGATTTCTACTCCGAAAATGGTATAGCTCATGAATTCTCAGCTCCCAGAACAGCTCGACAGAATGGTGTGGTGGAAAGAAAGAATTGAACCTTGCAGGAAATGGCTAGAGTTATGTTACACGCATCGCATCTGCCACAGCGTTTCTGAGCTGAAGCAGTACACACAGCATGTCATACTGTAAATAGAGTCTACCTCAGACCAGTTACGTCCAAAACACCATATGAGATCTGGAAGTGGAAGAAGCCGAACTTGAAGTATATTCATGTGTTTGGAACAAGGTGTTATGTGCTGATCGATAGGGAACAAAGAGGGAAGTTTGAACCTAAGAGTGATAAGAGCATTTTTCTTGGGTACTCCCCAAACAGTCGAGCTTATCGAGTCTACAACAAAACAACTCAACCTGTAATGGAACCAGTAAATGTTGTTATATATGACAATCCTGAAGAATCTGTTGAAACATAAGTAACTTATCCAGAGACAGAACCCCCTCTCAGTGAGTTAAATACAGTCGAGGACACCAGACTGCCCAAAACACAAGATTCGTCAGAAGAAGATAAAGAAAGTTCTGAATAGGATACCCTTCTCTCTGATGACGTGGGTAAGAACAAACCCACCAGAACTCAGAAAAATCATCCATCAGACAACATTATTGGCGATCCAACAGATGGAATGAACACCAGGAGCTGGATGAGAAACAATCTGATAGAAATATCCGGATCAGCCTGCTATACCTCAAAAATAGAACCAAAAAGTGTAAAGGAAGCTTTACAGGATGATCTGTGGATCAAGGCTATGCAAGAGGAGCTACACCAGTTTGACCGGAATCATGTTTGGGATCTGGTACCAAGACCTGATCGTGTTAACATAATCGGAACAAAGTGGATCTTCAAAAACAAAACTGATGAAGCTGGAAATATTGCAAGGAACAAAGCTCGGTTGGTTGCTCAAGGGTACACTCAAATAGAGGGAATTGACTATGATGAAACGTTTGCTCCTGTGGCAAGACTAGAGTCGATCAGAATTTTGTTGGCATTCGCATGTATTCTGGGATTCACACTGTTTCAGATGGATGTTAAGACATCGTTTTTGAATGGGTACCTGCACGAAGATATCTATGTGGCTCAACCGAAAGGGTTTGAAGATCCAGATCACCCATCTCATGTCTACAATCTCAGAAAAGCCCTCTATGGGCTCAAACAAGCTCCAAGGGCATGGTACGAACGACTGACACAGTATCTGCTACACCATGGGTATAAGCGAGGGAGTGTGGACAAAACCCTGTTCGTAAAAACCACTGGAAGTCATGTTACTATTGCTCAGATTTATGTCGATGACATTGTCTTTGGATCTACTTTACAAAAGTACACTGATGATTTAGTAAAGGTCATGAAGGAAGAATTTGAAATGTCCATGGTTGGCCAACTGACATACTCTCTAGGGCTGCAAGTTAAACAAAGTCCTGAAGGGTACTTTATCTCACAGGAAAAGTACGCTAAGAGTTTGGTCAAGAAGTTTGATCTGGAATCGTGTAAACCATCCAGGACACCTATTTCTACCTCTACAAAAGTGTCTAAAGATGAGACTGTGCATCAGTTGATAACACAGTTTATCAAAGTCAGATAGGAAGTCTGCTTTACTTAACCGCTAGTCGACCAGATATAATGTTCAGTGTTGGAATATGTGCAAGATATCAATCTGATCCAAAAGAGTCACACTTGATAACTGCTAAACGGATCTTGAAATATATAAAAGGAACAATTCAATATGGACTATGGTACTCCAAGGACAGTGAACTTAGTCTGGTTGCATATTGTGATGCTGATTGGGCAGGAAATATTGATGACAGAAAAAGTGCATCGGGTGGATGCTTCTTTGTTGGAAAGAACTTAGTATCATGGCTGAGCAAGAAACAGAATTCAATCTCCTTAAGTACTGCAGAGGCAGAATATATAGCCGCTGGAGGATGTTGTACTCAGTTGGTGTGGATGAAACAGATGCTTCTAGACTATGGTCTTACTCAAAGAATTATGACACTCTACTGTGATAATGTCAGTGCAATTAATATCTCAAAGAATCCAGTTCAACATTCCAGAACGAAGCATATTGATATAAGGCATCACTATATCAGAGACTTGGTAGAATCCAAAGAGATAGAGTTGGAATATATTCAAACAGATAAGCAATTGGCTGACATACTGACTAAACCCCTGGATGCAAATCGGTTTGAGATTCTCAGATCTGCTCTGGGAATCTGCAGGATTGACTAATGAGGCAGTATGAAATACAGAAGGAGAGTATATGGTGTCACAATTACGGGTCAAATTTCAGCCTTTGACTTCCTTTTAAATCTCTCTTCTGTTTTTGTTAAAATAATATCTTAACCTCAGTTACCATAAATTAATTCGCCTTTTCGAAATTCAAATCTTCAACTTTTCTGTTTCATCCCTAAAAAGGAGGTATACCGTTGCGTCAATCACATCAGCTCTGCATGCATTCTGACAAGTCGCATTGAATAGGGTTATTCACCCTTGGGATTATATATGATATTTGGGTCAAGTGTGAAGGAAGAAGAGTTCAAAATATCTCCTTGCTCTCTGATTATTTTCTCTCTGATCATCTACCTAGGGTTTCCCTTCTCGCATTCCCATATCGCACAACAATGGCGAACGCCGTAAAAACACTGCTCCAATTAGCTATGAAGAAGAAGTTGAAGCTTGACTCTGTTCTTCGTGATGAAATCATGGTCACCGTGCTTTCAGATTATCCGGAGTTCTATGCAGACTGGTCCGAAGATGACACCACTGAGCTTTTGATGCTGGCCTCAGAAGTGGATGATGATGTTAGCCCTGCATCTATTCCAGAGCCTGCAGATGGTAATCGTGCTGGGGCATTCCTTCAATATTTTGCTCAAAGGGCTCTTGAATCAGAAGAAGTCTCACGTCGTCGAGCAGCAGCTCACCCCCTCTATCTACAAGCTGCCCAGGACGAAACCAAACACTGGCTTGAGATTCTTCGTAACAGGTCCAATACTTCTGAATCTCCTAATGAAATCTCCCCTGACAAGCCTGATGATTTAATTTCTGATGCTATTAAGTCTGCTATGCCTATTATTCAATCTGATAATGAGAATGCGTTAATATCTGCGAAATCTTCTGTGTCTGATGATCCTCCTTGTGTCCCCTCTGAAAAGTCTGAACCTTCAAAAGAAGTTGTTGACAATGTGTCTGAAGAGAAAGATAAATCCTCACTAAACAATCTGAGTTTGGTTGTGTATTCTGCTGATATTGTGAAATCTACAATCCCTGCTCTGCCCTCTACTGAAACTGCTGTGTCTCCAATTGAGATGTGCCTGGCTGATAATTCCTCTAAATTGCCCACTGAAATTGAGGCTGCCAGTAATTCAAGTCCTCATGCATCTGATCCGATCGATGGGGTGCCTGTCTATACATCTTCGTCTTTGGCTGAGAGCCTTGAACACGTCCGGCATTTTGCGGGTTTACCTTCTGCCTCTGTTCCAGAACCGTATAGAGTCATTCATCATACTGAGTTCTCTAGTGAAGACGAGAAGCTTCTTACTGAGGTGTATGGTTCACAAGCCCAGTTGTCTAGACCCCCTACAGTAAAAGCTACAGCTCATCCAGATTCAACCACCTTCAAGATTTGAGAGGTTACCAATCTTCTTGGAAGTTCATCTGCCCCAGTGTCAGACACAAGCCACTCAGTTTCACCAAGCCCTTCTGAACATTCTCCATCCAAGGAAACGAGAAAATCCAAACGCAAGAGTGTCCTTGTAAGAGTTGTTGAAACAGGTGATGACAATCTTGATATGGCTCAACCTGAGAAGAGACGAAAGTCTGCTGAATCAGTAAAAACTGAAACTGATCCTCCCGTCCAACAAGTGTTCAAAACTCTGAGGTCATCCGTCAAGAACAAGGCTCCTGCTGTGGCTCCTACTACCTCTACCCGAAAGGGGAAACCAACTACTTGCTCAAGAGGACGAAGTATCACACCTGAGGTCCAAACTGCTACGGAGAATCCTGACACCACAGTCTATAAACCTCAGTTTGTCTCCTCTTTTGCTCAAGAAAAATGGTCTACGATGATCCGGAGAGAACTTATAGTTCAGAGGTCGGTTGATGAACAACAGTTGAACTCTGTTTGCGACATCATGCCCTTACTGAGTGATGTGGGCCTCTTGAAGACTGTCACCTCCATTTGTCCTTTTTCAAAGCTGTTGACTTACGAGTTCTATTGTAATCTTAATGGGGAAATTGACAATCTGACCGGGACGCGGTGCATGCAGATCTTCATCCGAGGTAAATGGTATGTTTTCGGTCCAGATGTGATTAATATTATGATTTGAAGGGTGTTGATGAAGAAGAGATCACGGACTGGGAGTTGGTGGCAAAGACCCTTACAGGTGGACAAACCTCTGCATGGCCTACGGGTGACATTGATACTCTGTCTAGCTCGAAACTCACCTCCAAATATGTCATTATGCACCGTATTGTTCTTCACAACTGGCTACCATCTGCTCATTTTCATACGGTTGGCAAGCAATTGACAGCTCTCCTGTTTTGGATTGGAACTAAAATGTCGATTGATCTGGGGACATGGATCTTTTATCATATCCTCACGTTGATTCATCCGCGGGAACAGAAGGTAAGGTTACCTTTTCCTAACCTTATATTTAGGGTTCTGACATCGCAGGGCCTTGTGCCAATGCCTAGTGAGGTTAGTGGGGTTATCAGTCCAACTCTTCTGTATACTGTTGATCCTCGTCTTCTGACTAGAAAGCACATTCGAGATGTTACACCTGTGAATGCTCCTCCTTCCTCTGATGCTGACAATGTGGTTGATGATTCGCCACATGCGAAGGATGTTCAACTATCTCTTCGCTTGAAGGCCCGGGTTTCTGAACTTGAGACTGTTAATGGAATCATTGTGAAGCAGCTTACTGCGGCCCGTACTGAATTGGCTACCGTTCTTCTCCGCTGGAGCTTGACTGAGTCTGCTGCTGTTGATGCTGCTAAGTCCGACAGTGAGGGCCCCTCCAATGCTTGACTGTTCTTTGCCTATCTCTGGCAAAAAGGGGGAGTATGTATTCAGGGGGAGTGTGTTTTTATGTAGGACTTCGTACCTTCTGGATGTGTTTTTGTGTAGGAATTTGTATCTTCTGGCCCTGTCTGGGCGTCTGTTTGTGATGACACCATCCTTGCACCATCCTTGTGAAGATTTGTGAAGAATGTTTTAGTTCAGCATGATTTGTGTGCTGTGTTTTTGTTATGGGCTGTAATTCAGATATTTGACTTTTATGCAACAGTTATCTTCGTCCTACCTAGCTTATGTTTTATCTTAGTCGAGTTGTTTTTCCAAATAATAGCCAAAGGGGGAGTTTGTTAGTGTTTTTATTTCTCCAAAAAACCCCAACATATAATTGGCAATATTATTATGGCAAACTAAGATAAGGTTAGCTTGGTGTCTGTTTGCTTTGCAGAAGACTAATTGATCAGATACAGCACCAGGCGTACTGACATTGAAGATCTGTTTTAGGAAGATGTTTCCTTTTTACTGAACGCGGCTTAAGAAGTCAGCTTTGGAAAGAATATCAGCGGATCTGTCTTGGAAAGGTATGGACCGAATCTTTAAGATTACATTCTTCACATATCGTCCTACCATCTACAATCAGAGATATTTTTGGAGAGTGTTCTTGCTATGGAAGTATAAGTACCCTCATTCGGTCATGAATTAGGGTTACGCTTTTAAAGAAGAAAGAAACACTCCTATCTATACAGAAGATCATATCTTTGATTATCGTGCTTCTTCTCAATACAATTTGTTCTTGGTGATTATGAAGAAGAACTTGAGAAGAGATATCGTTGCTTAAACGAAAGGACGCTAAGATCACACAGTTGTGGGAACAACTTTGGACTGCGTCACTGAAGTGGACTACATCAGAGTTAGCTCTCCAAGTGAAGGGATTTCATTGGACTTCTGTATGCACGACTCTCCAACTTCAACAATCTACTAAACCTGTGTAGACTGGGTACGTATATATAACATTCAGTATCATAATCATACTCATTATATATATATATATATATATATATATATATATATATATATATAACATTCAGTATATCATAATCATACTCATATATTATTATTATTATTATTATTATTATTATTATTATTATTATATTGTATAACGGTATTTATGTCTTTAAAACCTATTCAATTTCTATTCCTTTAACCAACCAAATACTGAAATACAATTACTAAAGTCTATTCCTTCAGCGAACCAAACAACAGAATACAATTCATATTTTATTCCTTACATATTCCATTATATTCACTTTGGAATACCATTCCAATTCTCTCCAAATTCATTTCGTGAACCAAACGAGTTGTAAGTTTTCTACTTTAAAAATGAAATAAAATTTAATATGAATTTCAAACATAAAACAAAATTTAAAATTAGAATATTACGTTCAAGAACGACTATTATAGAGCTTTAAACCCAAGGAGGTGCATACGGTAGACCCTAGTCCAAAATGACATCTCATAGTTTATTTACCTACACTTCACATATAATGAACTTAAAAAATATTAATATGATTTCACATGATATATTAATAGTTAACTAATTATGAGCTTATTGCAGTGGTTAATATTGGTCAAAAGGAAAAAAAAAAAAAAAAAAAAAAAGGTGACCCTAATTTAAACAAAACAACATCAATTTAGAACCTGGTTCACAATATAATTTGTATATATATATATTTTTGGTGTCAACCACATATTGTGGTCCGGGTCTTTCTCTGTCCGTTTAACAGTCCAGGTCCACCGGGTTCGCTCTGAGAGGCACAAAAGCTAGTCCAAAGGGGATCGTCACTTGTGAGAATTGAACCCAGGTTATCCCAGAATTCTCCCCCACAAAAAAAGCTCATTTGCCACTTAAGCTAAACAATTGGGTTATATATATATATATATATATATATATATATATATATATATATATATATATATATATATATATATATATATATATATATATATATATATATATATATATATATGTGTGTGTGTGTGTGTGTGTGTGTATATATATACATATAGTATATATGTATATATATATACACACACACACACACACACACACACACATATATATATATATATATATATATATATATATACACACACACACACACACAGACACACACATATATATATATATATATACACATATATATATATACATTTATATATACACACACACACACACACACACACACACACACACACACACACACACACATATATATATATATATATATATATATATATATATGTATATATATACACACACACACACACACACACACACACACACACACACACACACACACACACATATATATATATATATATATATATATATATATATATATATATATATATATATTGCCTTACATTTAGAAAATAAAAAATAAAAATTCTCTTAGTGTATAGCATTAAATGAAAAGAAATTAGGCCCCCCTAAATTTATTAATGCTAAAGAAGAAATTTTTATTTTTTTCTGTATTTAAATTTATGTAACAAGAATAAAATAACCCCATTTAGAAATTTTTTTGAATGCTACTAGCTCTATTACATTGTTGTATCTGTTCATATACTTTCTCAACCTACTAAAACACAAAGAGCTAATAACGCCTCTATTGAAGCTCAAACTTACAACCTTCCAAATGGAAATTCAACTCGAGTACCATTAGACCACATAGTCCTGGTAACCCCATTTAGAAATTAAAATAGCTGTTTTATTTTACTATAATAGAGTGTCAACTTACACATCATTAGAATGTAAAATCATATCTTTTTTCATAGATGATAAGGAGGGGCGCTCAAGTTCCTAGATCTATATATATCGAACTCTGCTTAATTGTTGCCACACCTGCCTAGTCTCTTGCTAGAAGCTAGATTTCTCAACTGGTTCGACTGTTGCCCCAAAATTGTGCCACCCCAATCTTTAGTTTGGTCCAAGTTAGCCGGGTAATCAATACACTGATTCCCTTCTCTCAACGTATGTGAGATGTTCCTATTTGCCATGCTCTGAGCACTTGTTTGCAGTCCATGAGGAGCGGGCCATCTCCTATCTGGCCTCCTCCGACCCCGTGAGGGCTTTAACCTGCAGGCTTCTGAATCAACTTCCACATCCACCTCCTAGACCCCATGTCCTTTGTTAATCTGAGACGACCCTCCATTAAGCCCCAATGTTCTGTTGTAAAGTCCGTAAAAGACCCGATCTTTACCGTAAATCCAAAAATCCATCACCCCTCATGATCCCGAATAAGGCTAATTCCCTGCACTAGTTAACCCCGAGTTCATGTTTCTAGCCACATCCGTGTTAAGCTTCAATTTCCCCCGGGAAGGAGGAGACCAAGAAATTAAACCCACCATTGTATTGTTGTACCATTCCCATGCCATGTAAAGAGCCAGTGTTCTGCCTGTCTCTAAACTCTCTTGGCGCCAGCTCCAGCCGACCGTCCGGCAGATTCACACAGGTAAAATTTTAGAATTTAAAATTTCACACCCAAAATTATGAAATTTCATATGTTTAAGAGTTGATGTTTGTGTATATACGCAACCAACGTTAGAACTTTTCATATGTTTTTGTTTGTGCCACAACACACAACCCACTTCAACTACAATTCGAAAATTGTTAATGTTTGAAATTTTGATTGCCAATTTGTTATTTTTAGTTACAAGTTTGAATGTTTAATGGTTAATTGTTTTTTTTTTTATGAAAAAAAAATTGATGTTCAAATGTTATTTTTATTTCCAAGTTAAAATGTTTTATTAATATTTTTTATGATGTAAAATTTATTCATTAATTGGTTGCGTATAACTTAATTTGGACAACTCATCTAGATAGAAAGGAACAAAAAAAAAAATGCCTTAATTGCTTCCGTAATCTTCACACTCAATAGCCCCTTCAAGTTTAAGAACAAAACAAGGTTAAACAATTTTTGTTATTAAATACTCAACACTAATAATATTAGAATCTTTTTATATATTATTATTGAAGTTTTCAATTCTATATTTTTTAGGGATATATGCATACAATAACTTTTAGTACTATATTACACCCGTAGTATTTTAATATGCTAACTTGAGATATTTTAATACAATAAATAATTTTAATTATTTTATATCCACTAATAAATTTTCTGCCAGAAATGTTTAATAATATTCAAATTATACACAAAATTATCTAATAAAAAAACTATTTTAAAATTTTGTATGCAAATTTAAATTTAACAGAGGTGCCATTTCAAAGCTTAAAAGTGCATGATTCGACTTTTTATTCATGTATCTTGTGAAGAAGTGGTTTATTCCCCTTCTATAAATTGTTATTTTGCTTCTTAAAGGAAGGCCAACACGTTATTATCTCTTTTCTTTTTGTTAATAAAATGATTTTTTTTTTAATTAAATATTAAAAAATCAATTTTTTCTATATGCTCAATTATTAATTTTTAAAACCCATTTTAATACTAAAAAATTAGTTTCAGAAGGAATATGAATAAAATCATAATTTCATAAAAAAATCTAGATAAAGTTTATAAATATAATAAATTAGGAATTGTATTTGTAATTAAAGCACTACCACAACAAAATGAAGAATCTAATGTATTACTGGTGTTTCCTTTATAAGTTAACTAGCTTATTAAAGAACTTGCATATCGATTAACATCTAACATATTCTATATCTAAAAATTATTCTTCAATGGCAACAACTCGTGAAATAACTTTTCACACGTTCTCATGTTTTATATCAAATTTTTATACACTAAACCATTAATGGTAATTGTGTAATTATTTTTCTTTTAGAAGAAAAAAATAATATATTATTGATTAAGGTTTTTTGTTGACTTTTTGATTCTTTTTTTTTTTTATGCAACAAGGATTAAGTTAAATATGCCTGACTATTTGCCCCATCACTTAGACATAAAATTTTTTATCAAAATTCCAATTAAGTGCATCCGTACTTGCACATGTGTTTGCCAGTCATGAAAAGATATGATCAATAGTCTAAAAATTCATCTCCAAACACCTCAACTTCAAACTTGAGAGTGAGGCTCACAATTCTTGTCGTTTTGTGCATAGATGTTGTAACCCTATGCAAGAAAAATTCACATTTTATGAAAAATTAAAAATAATCGACCTATGGATATACTTGTTGAGTTAATTAAACTACCCTTTCAGACCTAAAAACAAACATTTCAAATTTTTGGTACTTTTAATGGCCTATTATGCATGCCTTCCTGATAATCTTTGAAGTTATTATGATAATGTGATTGTTTGGAATCCACTCGTAGGAAAATCTATGCACCTTCCACCACCAAACGTTACTTGTTATTCGTGCTACTGCAATAACAATTGGTTTGGATTTTGTTATAATTTCGTTAATAAGGACTACAAAGTTGTTAGTATTATATGCATGGAGAATGCTAACCAAGTGGTTGAGATTTTAAAGGTAAGCATGCCCACATGGGATAACATAAGTGACAGGGCACTTGTACACTTTAATTTCTTGACCGATGACCAAGTATATCTATATGGGTCAATGCATTGAATTCGAAAGGTTAAGACTAATCACAACAGTATTACAAAAAATATGATTTTTTATTTGATGTGCATGCGTAGAGCTTCCATGGGATGGAGTTATCTTAAACGTTAGCTACATATATATCCGCATAAAATGCATGTTGTAGCATACATGGGATTATTGCCTATTATTTTGGATGAAGTTATGAAAGTTTCTATATGGAAAATGATAAAGTATGGTAGTGTGGAGTCATGGAACAAACAAATTTGTATTTATTGTTCCCTGACCAAGTCGTCGTGTTGTGGATTTAAGAGGAATGATGAGATTTTAAGTATGAGGAGAAATGAGGATTTGTACAATTATAACTCCATAACATAAAGATTCAACCTTTTTTAGACAACATGTGTAATCTCAGTTTGCCAATTCTGGATGCGACTCTATGATACTCCTTATTTGGAAAATTTAGCTATTACTGATAAGGGTCCTAAGTTGTCTGATATTGCTACTGCAGAAGAACACATTGTGGCAAATAAAAATTCTTCTATAGTAGCAATATCAGAAAACTCAAGACCCTTATCAATAAAAACTAAAGTTTCTAAATAAGGAGTTACATAGAACGACAACCAGAATTGGCGAACTATCAATACATGTTGTCTGGACAAGGTGTATCGTTCTGCTATGGGCTTAAAATGGTAGAAATCCACATTTATCCTCATACTTAAAATCTCAACATTCCTTTTAAATTCACAACATAGTCACCCGGTCGGGGAACAACAAGTACAAATTGTTCGTTCTTTAACTCCACGTTACCATACTCTGTCATTGTCCATATAGAAATTCCTTAGCTTCATCCAAAACAATAGTCAATGATCCCATGTATACCGCAACTTGCATTTTATGTGGATATGTAGCCAACTTTATAGGTAACTCAATCTCATGGAAGCTCTCCTCATGCACATCAAACAATACAATCTTATCTCCTATAATATTGTTGTTATTAGCCTTAAACCTTTCCAATCCAATACAGTGACCCACTTAAATATACTTGGCCATTGGTCAAGAAATTAAAGCACTCAAGTACCTTGTCACCTATGTTCTTTCATGTGTATGTGCTTAACTTTAAAAATCTAAACCACATGCTTATCATTCTCCATGCATATAATACTAACCAATTTATAATACTAACCACTTTATAGTACTTCTCAATCGAATCATAACTAAACCCAAATCAATGGCCATTGTAACAAGAATAGCAAGTAATGTTTGACCGTGAAATATACATAGATTTTCCCACGAGTACTAGTACCAACAATTTGAAAATTTTCTTTTTAGGTAAGAAAGGGTTGTTTAACTTAGCAAGTATATCCATAGGGCGATTATTTTCTTCATAAAAATATGAGTTTTGCTTGCCTAGGTTTACAACATCAATGCACAAGAAGGCAAGAATTATGATCATCACCCGCAAGTTTGACATTGATCAAATGTTTGGAGATGAATTCTTAGACTTTTGATCACATCTTTTCATGACCAACAAACACGTGTGCAACTGCGAAATGACTTGATTGGGAGTTTGACAAAGATTTTCATTCATAAGTGGTTGGGAAAATAGTCGCACATATTTTACTTAATCGTTGTTGCATAAAAAGAGTAAAGAAGTTAACAAAAAACTTCAATCAACAGCATACTATTCGTTCCTTCTAAAAGATAAATAATTAGAAAATTACCATTAATTGTTTATTGCATAAAATTTTGATGTATGCAAACATGTGAGCTTGTGAAAAGTGATTTCATAAATTGTTGTCAACGAGGAATAGTTTCTAGTTATAGAATATATTGTATGTTAATCACTAGATATGCAATGTGCAAGTTCTTTAATAAGCTAGCTAACCTATATAGGAGACACTAGTAATATTAGAATCTTTTTTATTGTTGTGGTAATGTTTTAATTACAAATACATTTCGTTAATTTATTATATTCATAAATTATATTTAAGTTTTTTATGAAATTATGATTTTATTCATATTCCTTATGAAACTAATGTTTTCTAGTATTAAAATGGGTTTTAAAATTAAACAAAACTAATTCTTGAGCATATAGAACAAATCAAAATTTCTTTGTTAATATATAATTTAAAACAAAACAAACCATTTTATTAACAAAAAAATAGATATAATAATGTGTTGGCATTCCTTTAAAAGCTAAAACAACAACTCATAGAAGGTGAATAAACTCCTTCCTTATAAGCGGCATGAAGTGATTCTCCCAAGTGAGAGGTCATGGGTTTGAGTTTTAGTGGAGGTGGTATTGGCTCGTTAGGCTTCAGTAGGTTGAGAAAAAATATCTATGAATAGATACTACATGTAACAGGGTCAATAGTATTCACAAAAATACAAATAAAAACCTCTTTTAAATTAAAATTTGCATACAAAATCTTAAATTGATTTTTTATTAGTTATATTTGTGTATAATTTGAATCTTATTAAACATTTTTGGTAGAACATTTATTGTTTGATATAAAATTAATTGAAATTATTAATTATACGTATTAAAATTTCTAAAGTTTGCATATTAAAATACAACGACAAATAAAGTGATAAAAACTATTGTATGCATACATTCATAAAAACAATAGAATTGAAATTTTCAATAATATATAAAAAGATACTATAATTATTTTTTTGAAAGCTACTGACTCAATTACATTGTAATATCAGTTCATCTAGACTTTCTCCATTAAGGCTCAATCTCATAACTTCCCGTATAGGAGAGTCACTACATGCCATTTGAGCACAAGATATTATTATTGGTGTTGAGATTTTAATTACTATATTACTCGCATAGTATTTTAATAGGCTAACATTACATCTTTTAATACAATTAATAATGTTTTCAAAAAAAATTACAATTAATAATTTTAATTATTTTATATCAAATAATAAATTTTCTGCCAGAAATATTTAATAAGATTCAAATTATACACAACATTAACTAATAAAAAAAATTAAGGGAAAAGGGTCAAATTGGCCCTCAAACATTAGCTTAAAAGTCAATTAGGTCCCTAAACTTTTTAAAGGTGCAATTACACCCATCAACAATTCATTTAGGTGCAATGAAGCCCAAAAAAAAAGTTAATGACCTGCTATCACAGGTCATTAGGGTTTAGGCCACCTCCCGGCGAATTTTCCGGCAAAAAAAAAGTGACCAGCAGCCGACCCAGATTTGCCAAAAATTTCACCGGTCACTTTTTTCTTTTGCCAGAAAATTCGCTGGAAGGTGGCCTGAACCCTAATGACCTGTGATAGCAGGTCATTAATTTGTTTTTGGGCTTCATTGCACTTAAATGTATTGTTGAGGGGTGTAATTGCACCTTTAAAAAGTTTAGGGACCTAATTGACTTTTAAACTAAAGTTCGAGGGCCTCTTTAACCCTGTTCCCAAAAATGAATTTAAAATTTTGTATGCAAATTTAAATTTAACAGAGGTGCCATTTCAAAGTTTAAAACTACATGGATTCGACTTTTTGTTCATGTATCTTGTAAAGAAGTGGTTTATTCCCCTTCTATAAATTGTTATTTTGCTTCTTAAAGGAAGGCCAACACGTTATTATCTCGTTTCTTTTTGTTAATAAAATGATTTGTTTTTAAAATTAAATATTAAAAAAGAAAATTCAATTTTTTCTATATGCTCAATTATTAATTTTGTTTCATTTTTAAAACCCATTTTAATACTAAAAAATTAGTTTCAGAAGGAATATGAAAAAAATCATAATTTCATTAAAAAAATTTAGATATAGTTTATAAATATAATAAATTAGGAATTGTATTTGTAATTAAAACACAACCACAACAAAATGAAGAATCTAATGTATTACTAGTGTTTCCTTTATAGGCTAACTAGCTTATTAAAGAATTTCCATATCTAGTGATTAACATCTAACATATTCTATACTTAAAAACTATTCTTCAAAAACAACAACTCGAGAAATAACTTTTTACACGTTCACATGTTTTATATCAATTTTTTATACACTAAACCATTAATGGTAATTGTGTAATTATTTTTCTTTTAGAAGAAAACAATAATATATTATTGATTAAGGTTTTTTGTTGACTTTTTTGACATTTTTTTATGCAACAAGGATTAAGTTAAATATGCTTGACTGTGCAGTAAGTTATGAAGTACAATCAGTGCTGTAATTTTACATATTCTCTCTTTAGATAGATTAACAGGATTAATCAACTGTCAGAGATTACTGATTGATTCAGTTACGAAGTCAGTCAGTAATAATAAATTATGGAGAAGATGTAAGAGAAAGATAACAGTACAAATCCAACGACACAGAATATTTACCCAGTTCGATACAGTGTGTATCTACGTCTGGGGGACGATCACATAGGCGTCCAATCCACTAAATCATAATCCAATGTACAAAGGTAGATATACAATAATCTTACCCAAGTGCCCCACACAAGGTACATTCCCAGTCTACACAAGTTTAGTGGATTGTTGAAGATGGAGAGCCATGCATACAGAAGTCCAATGAAATCCCTTCACTTGGAGAGCCCACTCTGATGCAGTCCACTTCAATGACGCTCTTTACAGTTGTTCCCACAACAGTGTGATCACAGTGTCCTTTCGTTTAAGCAGCAGTGATTCTTCTCAAGTTCATCATCTTAATCACCATGAACATATTGTATTGAGAAGATGCATTACAATTAAAGATCTAGTCTCATATAGTAGATAGGGAGAGTTTCTTCTTGCTTTCGGCGTAACCCTAATTCTTTTCGAGTAAGGGTACTTATAGATTCTTCAATAAACACTCTCCATAAATGACTTTGATTGTAGAAGGTAGGACTATAAAGGAGGAATGTAATCTCAGAAGATTTGGTCCATACCTTTCTTGAAAATATACGCTGATCTTATTTCCAAACTTGTCTGATAATACCGCGTAAGACTTTTTAGAAACCAGCTTCCTAAATCAAATCTTCAGTGTCAGTCCTTCTGTTGTTGCTTCTGATTGATCAATCGTCTGTAGAGCTGGACGGACAGACTCTAAACCTATTTTAGTGATAGGCATATTTTATCCTCATATTTTAGGTACATCTTTATAATAATTTTGCATTAATTATTTACTATTATTTAATAATTATTTCATTTTAGAATTTAATTAATTAATTAGTGTTTTATAATAATATTTAGTTAACTTTACGATTTACTTAATATAATTTTTTAAGTATTAGTGTTTGGCCAATTCTACACAAAGACAAAACAATGTAAACATTTAACATTTGTGGTTTGTGTATTTCCTATGGACCCTACGTCCAGAACACGTGGCAAAGTAATCAGCGGAAGCACTTCGTCAAATTGCTGCGAAGATTTCGACTTCGAACGACGTCTCTTGCGGAAGAATTCGTCGTGCGGCGAATAAGGAGAAAAATGCATGGTCGAAATTAGTCTGAAAATAATTTAGGAAGTGTATAAATAGTAGAACATTTTATTCATTTTTCGTTCATTCTTCCCTTCTCGATTATTCTTTAAAGCGGTTATCAATGTCAATTCGTTGCTAATTTCTTTAGCTTGGTTTAGTAAACTGAAGCCCCGGATTCATTACGCTGTAAGGTTATTTATTTATTTTTATTATATATATATTTTATGCATTTGAGTATTAAATATTCCACTAAGTTATTTGAATAGTTGTATCATTTAATTGCTAGGGAGGCCTACTAGTTATTTACTTGATATAATTATTTGCTATATTAGATAATGTTGTGCTACAAATTATTCTAATATTCAGTAGCAACTGAGGGTAATTATTGACGGCTTAGTGATAATTGGTCTCAGGTAGAATATTTTCCTAAATAAAATGCAACCGCTTGTGCTTGTGTTATTTAGTTTGTCGGTTTTCCTAGTTCCTATTGCTGCTATTAAATTAAATCTATAGCGCTTGTCTTAGGTTATTTAGTAGTTAGGGGTAATTAAACCGCGTGTGCTTTAGTTACCTACAACTAAGGGAAAACGGAAATGAAATAATTTCACGACAAATATTCAATTGCATATTAATTACTTTATGAATCAAGATTTTCTATTATAAGTGTTTCAATATATTATTTTCATCACTTTATTCGTTCTATTAAATTACTTGTTTATTTAAATTCTCTTTTATTTTATCTTTATTCTCGATATATTCCAAACCCCCCATTATTTCTTTGAGCACAAAAGTTAAACTAGTTACTCCTCGTGGGATCGATCCTTACTCCCGCTACTACGTTTGTAAGGTTTTAATTTGGGAGCCTACGACAGCTCACCAAATTTTGGCGCCGTTGCCGGGGAGATTTTATAGCTTATTTTGTGATTGTTTATTTATTTAATTATTTATTTTGTTATTTGTTTATTTGTTTTTCATTTGTCCCAAAAAAAAAAAATCTTTTCTTTCGTTACTTTACATAATTGCTGCACTATCTTTAACGGTTTATGCCTATAACTCGATCTGCTAAGAAAGAAGTCTTGCCATACAATCTAGAAATTGGAAGAACTGTACGCAGGTGGAGGAAACAAGCTTTGAGGAAATTAGAGTTTAGTGATCTGGCTACCGATTCTGCCAACTCTGATTTAGAAGAGGAACCCATGGCTCAAAATCAGACTTTAAAAGAGCTCGGAGCTCCAAATTTGGATCAGCAACCTTTATGCATCACTTTCCCTGCTCTGGATGCTAATGTACAATTCGAACTGAAATCTGGATTAATTCATCTTTTGCCTTCTTTTCATGGACTTGCAGGTGAAGATCTGCACAAACACTTAAAGGAATTCCATGTGGTGTGTTCAAGTATGAAACCCACAGGGGTTACTGAAGAACAAATTAAGTTAAGAGCCTTTCCCTTTTCGTTGAAAGATCCAGCGAAGGATTGGCTATACTATCTACCTTCTGGGAGCATCACCACATGGAATAACTTAAAGACATCATTCCTTGAAAAATATTTCCCAGCTTCAAGGGCGGCCAACATTAGAAAGGAAATCTGTGGTATAAGGCAAAACAATGGAGAGTCATTGTATGAATATTGGGAGCGTTTCAAGAAACTATGTGCAAGCTGCCCACACCATCAAATTAGTGATCAATTACTCATTCAGTACTTTTATGAAGGACTTTTTCCAATAGATAGAAGCATGATTGATGCCGCAAGCGGTGGTGCTTTAGTTGACAAGACACCAGACGCTGCAAGAACTCTAATTGCAAACATGGCTGCAAATTCTCAACAGTTTGGCACTAGACTTGTCCAACCGTCTAAGTAAGTGAATGCAGTAAATATTTCTGCTCTTGAACAACAAATTACTGGTTTAACTACTCTTGTTTGTCAATTAGCAGTGGGCAATATGCAAACTGTAATTGCATGTGGAATTTGCTCGGTAGTTGGGCACCAAATTGATGCCTGCCCAACTCTTCAAGAAGAACCTATTGAACAAGTTAACATGGCTGGAGGTTTTCCTGGACAACCTCAAGGTAAGTATGATCCATTTTCCAATACATATAATCCTGGATGGAGGGATCACTCAAACCTTAGCTATGAGAACTCACAAGGGAACCAGTTTGTTCAGAATCGTTCCAATTTTTAGCAGTACAGACAACCATTTCCTTCAAGACAACAACCAACCCAAAACTCTAGCTCAGGTATGAATCTAGAAGATATTGTTAAATCTCTTGCTACTAACACTTTGAAATTTCAACAAGAAACACAACTATTCCAACAAGAGACAAGAGCTAGTATTCAAGAAACAAAGGCTAGTATTCAAAACTTGGAAAGACAAATGAGTCAACTAGCAACTACGGTAAGTCGATTGGAAGCACAGAGTTCTGGAAAATTACCCTCTCAAACGATTGTTAATCCTAAAGAGAATGTAAGTGCAATTACGGTGAGAAGTATGTCGCTGGAAAAGAATGTTGATTTAGACAAGGAAATAAGTACAGGTAACATTGCAAAAAATAAAGAGAAGTCCCAAGGTAAGCTTTCTTCTTTTTCTGATTATGAACCAGTACCCCCATTTCCTCAAGCTCTTTTAGAACCAATAAGAGGAAACTCAAATAACGATCTGTATGAGACCTTTCGGGAATGTGAGGCTAATAAACCATTTTTAGATTCCATGAAAAAAGTACCTCACTATGCAAATTTTCTAAACGAAGTACGCACTATGAAAAAGAAACGAAATAATGAAAGAATTGAGGAAGTGAAAGTGCAAGAGAATGTCTCTGTGGTTAATCAAAGCAATCTTCCTGAAAAGTGCAAAGATCCAGGTATGTTTACTATTCCGTGCATTATAAGTGATGTGAAATTTGAAAATGCTATGCTAGACTTAGGAGCTTCTATTAATGTCATGCCATATTCTGTTTATGCTTCTTTAAATCTTGGACACCTGAATAAATCAAGTATAATAATTCAATTGGCTGATGGATCTACTGCATATCCTAGGGGTGTGATTGAGGATTTGATGGTTGATGTTAATAACTTGGTTTTTCCAGCTGATTTTTATGTGCTTGATATGGAAAATAATAATCATATTTTGTTAGGAAGGCCATTTTTAAAAACTGCAAAAACAAAAATTGATATTCATAGTGGTATGCTTACTATGGAGTCTAATGGTAAACTTGTGACTTTTAATATTTATGATACCATGAAATCTCCTAGTGCTGATAATTTTGCAATTTTTGTTGATTCTTTGAAACTTGTTACATTTGATGAAATTGCTTCTACTGAAAATAAAGAAGAAAAAAATAATACTTCATCTTTGAGTACTAATTTGCAAGACGGGACTATTTCTTTGAATACTCATAATCATCGAAGGTACTCAAAAAGACGATGAAAATTTAAAGAAATGTCATAAGTCGAGCCAACGACGATAAACAAAGGCACTGCTTGGGAGGCAACCTAAGGTGTGTTTGTTCCATTCTTTTTCTTTTATTCCCTTTTCTCATTCAATAACCTTTTTTTTTTCTGTGCATTTTTATTCAACATTGGGGACAATGTTGATAATAAGTGTGGGGGAGAGGATTTAGTTTTATTATTTGTTTGCTTATGTCAAAATTTTCAAAAAAAAAAAAAAACTTTTACTAGTATTTTATGCAAAATAAGTATTATTTTGAATACTTATTATAATTTTTCCTTTCTTGAAATTCATAACATGATCGAATAAATAGTTTGGCAAGTTGTGATTAATTTGTTAGCATTCCCTGTTCGATATATAGTGTCTAGATTAAGTAAGCAATAAACCTGTGAGAATTTGAGCCATGACTGACACTTCGGTCTTATTTTCTTTCTATTGTGTGATTTCTTCCATAATTTTGTTTCTCTAGAACTTGCCTTGATTCTCTTTTAAAGCTAATTAGACCATGCATGATTCAAGTGTGATTAAGGCCATTATTTGATTTTGAGCCCCACTAGCCAAATAACCGGTTTGTCCCATGATTTATTTCCCTTCGTTAACCACTTTGAGCTTTATGACCATTCTTTTCTTTATTTTGAACCACATTACAAGCCTTTTATATCTAAAAATAATGCCTTCACCCAGCTGAATAACTAGTGGAGCAAATTTTGGATTATTTTTTTGTAATCTATGTGAGTTTGTGAAGAATAAGTGTGGGCGAGAGCATTTGTTTTGTTAATATGATTGAAAGTGAGGTGGGTTGTATCTTCATTGCTAATTTGTCGTTGGTCTTTTATGAAAAAGAAAACGAAGCCAGTTCATGATTCCAAAAAAAAAAAAAAAAAAGTATTGAAATTGAAGAAAAAATGAAGAAATGGAGAATATATGTTTGAAAAAAAAAATGTTGCTGAAAATTTATGGGAAAAATAAGAAACAATCAGCAATTTTGAGTTGAAGTTATGTCCAAATAAATTATGCAAGCGAATATTGAGGAAGTCTTTATTTTTTAGAATGATAGTTGAAGTGTCAATGGGAAATGCTTTGAATGAAAAATTGAGGGTGTTGGATTAATTGTATTTATTTTGCTCCTCTAGTTTGAAAGCTTTTGCTTAAGCTACTTTCCAAAAATGTTCCCTACCTTAACCCTAGCCCCATTACAATCTGTGAAAAGTCCTTATGATTTGTGTCATGCATGACTCTTGTAGTGGTGATTGAGAAGATATGCAAGCCTATGGTAGAACAATTTTATAGGAATGAACATGAGTGAAATCTATACCCATCAAACACTTGAGTGATGAGTGATATTCCTGTGAGGGCTTACTTATTGAATTCACTCAATTTTCAGACGGGGGTGCTAACTCATTAATTGCAGGGTGCTTCAGATTGTTGTTCATGATATATTATGAGTTTTGGGAATTTCATTTCCATTTACTTCGCAAATAATATTTTTGCTTGGGGACAAGCAAATGTTTTAGTGTGGGGGAATTTGATAGGCATATTTTATCCTCATATTTTAGGTACATCTTTATAATAATTTTGTATTAATTATTTACTATTATTTAATAATTATTTCATTTTAGAATTTAATTAATTAATTAGTGTTTTATAATAATATTTAGTTAACTTTACGATTTACTTAATATAATTTTTTAAGTATTAGTGTTTGGCCAATTCTACACAAAGACAAAACAATGTAAACATTTAACATTTGTGGTTTGTGTATTTCCTATGGACCCTACGTCCAGAACACGTGGCAAAGTAATCAGCGGAAGCACTTCGTCAAATTGCTGCGAAGATTTCGACTTCGAACGACGTCTCTTGCGGAAGAATTCGTCGTGCGGCGAATAAGGAGAAAAATGCATGGTCGAAATTAGTCTGAAAATAATTTAGGAAGTGTATAAATAGTAGAACATTTTATTCATTCTTCGTTCATTCTTCCCTTCTCGATTATTCTTTAAAGCGGTTATCAATGTCAATTCGTTGCTAATTTCTTTAGCTTGGTTTAGTAAACTGAAGCCCCGGATTCATTACGCTGTAAGGTTATTTATTTATTTTTATTATATATATTTTTATGCATTTGAGTATTAAATATTCCACTAAGTTATTTGAATAGTTGTATCATTTAATTGCTAGGGAGGCCTACTAGTTATTTACTTGATATAATTATTTGCTATATTAGATAATGTTGTGCTACAAATTATTCTAATATTCAGTAGCAACTGAGGGTAATTATTGACGGCTTAGTGATAATTGGTCTCAGGTAGAATATTTTCCTAAATTAAATGCAACCGCTTGTGCTTGTGTTATTTAGTTTGTCGGTTTTCCTAGTTCCTATTGCTGCTATTAAATTAAATCTATAGCGCTTGTCTTAGGTTATTTAGTAGTTAGGGGTAATTAAACCGCGTGTGCTTTAGTTACCTACAACTAAGGGAAAACGGAAATGAAATAATTTCACGACAAATATTCAATTGCATATTAATTACTTTATGAATCAAGGTTTTCTATTATAAGTGTTTCAATATATTATTTTCATCACTTTATTCGTTCTATTAAATTACTTGTTTATTTAAATTCTCTTTTATTTTATCTTTATTCTCGATATATTCCAAACCCCCCATTATTTCTTTGAGCACAAAAGTTAAACAAGTTACTCCTCGTGGGATCGATCCTTACTCCCGCTACTACGTTTGTAAGGTTTTAATTTGGGAGCCTACGACAGCTCACCACTTAGTATGCCATAATAATATTGCTAATTATAATATGGGGTTTTTTGAACATTTAAAAACACTAACAAACTCCCCATTTGGCTATTATTTGGCAAAACAACTCGACTATATAAGAATACACAACATAAAGAACTAAGATAGGATCATATAAAGAAGCAACCCAATAAGTCTGATCTGATTACAAGGAATGGAAACAGAAACATAAGATCTAAAATAGTTTATGATCAAAAACAAAAAATGGTGCTATCAATAACTACGCCCAGCCAGGGCCAGAAGGTACCCAAACACAAAAACTCCCCCTGAGACAAAAACTCCCCCTTAATGCATACTACTCCCCCTTTTTGCCAATGATAGCCAAATGTCAAGCATTGGAGGGAGTGTCACTGTCAGACTTCGCAGGATCAGTAGTAGCAGCAGATTCAGATAGGCTTAAACGAAGAAGAACAGTTGCCAGCTCAGTACGAGCCCCTATAAGTTGCTTTGCAATAATGCTATGTACTGTCTCAAGATCAACGACCCTTGCCTTCAACTGTATGGAAAGCTGAACATCCTTAGCATGAGGAGAATCATCAGACACAGCATCAGGTTCAGAAATGGATGGGGCAGTCACCGGAACAACATCTCGAAAGTGATCTCCAGTCAGCAGACGTTTATCAACAGTATAGAGCAGCGTTGGACTGATCACTTCACTGGGCATAGGCTCAAGACCCTGAGTGGTAAGAATGCCAAAAATCAGATTTGGAAAGGGTAGTCTTACCTTCTGTTCTCGTGGATGAATCAAGGTAAGTATGTGAGAGTAAATCCATTTTCCCAGATCAATTGGCATCTTCGTTCCAATTCGAAATAAGAAGCTTGCCAGTAGTTTGCCAACAGTGTGGAAATGGGCTGATGGGAGCCAGTTGTGAAGGGCCAGGCGATGTAAAATCACATATCTGGATGTGAGATGCGAGCTCCGCAGATAGTCCTTATCTCCTGTAGGCCAAGATTCTGTCTGTCCACCAGTAAGAGTTCTGGCCACCAAGTTCCAGTCAGTGACAGGGTCTTCTTGTACAGCAGACAAACCATAGTATTCATTGATCATGTCCGGCCCAAAAACGTACCACCTTCCTCTGATGAAAATCTGCATCGGTCGTGGCCCAGTTAGGATGTCAATGAGATTGAGATTGCAATAGAGTTCATACGTGAGAATCTTAGAGTATGGGCAGATGTTCGTGACAGTCTTCAACAATCCGACTTCATTCAGCAAAGGTAATATGTCACATACAAAGTTCAGCTGGTTCTCATCCACAGATCGTTGAACAATAAGATCCCTTCTAACCATGGTAGACCATGTGGTCTGAGCAGCAGGAGAAACAAACTGAGGCCTGTAAATAGATGGATCAGTTTCTTCGACAGGTTGAACCTCAGGAGTAATGCTTCGTCCTCTTGATCGCGTGGATGGCTTCCCTTTTCTGACAGATGGTGCAGGTACAGAAGTAGCTTGAACAACAGGCCCCTTTTGCTTAACAAACGATCGCAGAGTCTTGAACACTTGTTGAATAGGCGGATTTCCTTCCGGCTTAACAGCCTCACTCGACTTCCTCTTCTGCTCAGGCTGATCCACATCACCACTGTCATCACCAGTCTCAACAACAACCTTTACTAGAACATTCTTCCTTTTAGACCGTCTTGTTTCTTTGGTTGGGGATTGAACAGGAGTCACAGAGTGACTGGAATCAGAAACATTGGCAGATGAGCTCCCAATAATATTCGAAATTTCTCGAATTTTGAAGGTCGTGGAGTCAGGATGAGCAGTGGCCTCAATAGTTGGAACATCAGATGGAAGTGCTTGAGATCCATACACTTCAGCCAGTATTTTATCGTCTTCGCTGGAGGATTCAGAAGGATGAATCACTCGATACGGTTGAGGGATTGAAGCAGATGGTAGACCAGCAAAGTGTTGCACATGTTCCAGACTTTCACCTAATGATGTGGCAGTGTAGACTGGGATTCCACCTATTTTCTCAGACTTGTGGGGGCTTGATAGATCAACAGTTTCAACATTAGCAGGTAAGACAGGAGTGTCATCGACAGAGCAAACTTCTTTAGGGACATCAGCAATTGCAGCCAGAGGCAGAGCAATATTATCAGAAGCATAAACAACTAAACTCAGTTTATTTAGCTCATCCAAGGACTTTTCTTTCTCATCAGACACATGCAAGACATCAGTTTTCACATCAACAGACGCACTCAAAGGCAGAGATGTAGAATCAACATTCACAAGGGGATTCTCGGAATCCAAAGCAGTTAAATTTTCAAAAATAAGAGCCACATAAGATGGGGTAGCAGAATCATCAGGTTTATCAGGTGAAATTTCAATAGGAGTTTCAGAATTGTTTGACCTGTTTCGGAGGATCTCCTGTCTGTGTTTTGCCTCTTTCTGAGCAGCTTCAAGATACAGAGGTTGGGACTCCGCTCGCCGTCGAGATACCTCAACAGATTCTAGGGCTCGTTGTGCAAAATATCGAAGGAATGCCCCTGCCCGATTTCCATCCGAGGGTTCTGGAATAGATACTGGAGAAACTTCGTCACTGGCTTCGGAAACCATCATAAGCAGTTCAGTCGCATCATCTTCAGACCATTCTGCATAAAACTTTGGGTAGTTGGACATCACAGTCACCAAAATCTCGTCGCGAAGCAGAGGATCAAGTTTGAGCTTCTTCTTCATAGCAAACTGCAATAGCGTCTGAATATGCTTAAGGGCCACCTCCGGAGAATGTGTCTAGCTTCCGAGCTTGATGATGATATTTCTTACCGGGTCCAGCATTGGAGAAATTTTTTGTGAGAGGAGAAGAACACAATACTGACAGCAGATATGCTGAGAGAGAAAGGGTTTGAGTGCTGAGATACTTGAAAGCCTGTTCTCTTCTAGGCCCGGTATCAAATAGACTAAAGGGTGAAGAACCCTAATCAATGCGGCTTGTCAAATATCATGCAGACGCGATTGATTGACACAACGGTACAGCTTCTTTTTAGGAAGGAAACGGAACCCAAGGAAATTTGAATTTCGAAAAAAGATTAAAATCTTTTAAAATATCATTAAGGCCAAAATAAAACCACTTAACAAAAATAGAGAGGAGTCTTCAAAAAGAAGTCAAACCGTAATACTGACCCGTGTACACCACTCCTCTCTGACTGACCAGCTGCTTTAATTAGTCAATTCTACAAATTCCCAGAGCAGACCTGAGAATTTAAAAACGATTAGCGTCTAGTGGCTTAGTCAGAATATCCGCCAGTTGTTTGTCAGTTTGAATGTATTCCAATTCAATTTCCTTGGATTCAACCAAGTCTCTGATGTAATGATGCCTGATGTCAATATGCTTTGTTCTGGAATGTTGAACTGGATTCTTGGAGATATTAATAGCACTGAAATTGTCACAATAGAGTGTCATTATCCCTTGAGAAAGACCATAATCCAGAAACATCTGTTTCATCCATACCAACTGAGTACAGCATCCACCTGCAGCTATGTATTCTGCCTCTGCGGTGCTTTGTGAAATTGAATTCTGTTTCTTGCTTAGCCATGATACTAAGTTCTTTCCAACAAAGAAACATCCCCCAGAAGTACTCTTTCGATCATCAATATTTCCTGCCCAATCAGCATCACAGTATGCAACCAGACTTAGTTCACTGTCATTGGAGTACCAGAGGCCATACTGCATCGTTCCTTTAACATATTTCAGAATGCGTTTTGCAGCTATCAGGTGTGATTCCTTTGGGTTAGATTGATACCTTGCACAGATTCCAACACTGAACATTATGTCTGGTCGACTAGCTGTTAGATACAGCAGACTGCCTATCAAGCTGCGATAGACTGTGTTATCCACTGATACACCAGTTTCATCTTTCGATACTTTTGTGGAGGTGGAGATTGGTGTCCTGGATGATTTACATGATTCCAGATCAAACTTTTTAACTAGATTCTTAGCATACTTCTCTTGTGAAATAAAGTATCCCTCAGGACTTTGCTTGACCTGTAGACCTAGGAAGTATGTCAGTTGACCAACCATGGACATTTCAAACTCTTCCTTCATCACTTTTACTAACTCGTCAGTGTATTTCTGTAAGGTTGATCCAAACACGATGTCATCAACATAGATTTGGGCTATGGTTACATGACTTCCAGTAGTTTTTACAAACAGGGTTTTGTCAACACTTCCCCGTTTATACCCATGCTGGAGCAGATACTGTGTCAGTCGTTCATACCATGCCCGTGGGGCTTGTTTGAGACCATAGAGAGCTTTTCGAATCTTATAGACATATGAAGGATGATCTGGATCTTCGAAACCTTTAGGTCGAGCCACATAGATATCTTCATGGAGATAGCCATTCAGGAATGCTGTTTTGACATCCATCTGAAACAATGTTAATCCCAAAATACATGCGACAGCCAACAAAATCCTTATTAACTCGAGTCTAGCTACAGGAGCAAAAGAATCATCATAGACAATTCCTTCAATCTGAGTATACCCTTGAGCCACTAACCGAGCTTTGTTCCTAGCTATATTTCCTGCTTCATCAATTTTATTTTTAAAGATCCACTTCGTTCCAATGACGTTAACACCATCAGGTCTTGAAACTAGATCCCAGACATGATTCCTCTCAAACTGATGTAGTTCCTCCTGCATTGCCTTGATCCATAGATCATCCTGTAAGGCTTCTTTAACATTCCTGGGTTCTATCTTTGAGGTATAACAAGCAGACCCAGATACTTCTGTCAGATTATTTCTTATTCTGCTCCTGGTCTTCATCCCATCTGATGGATCTCCAATAATGTTATCTGATGGATGGTTTTTCTGAGTTCTGGTGGGTTTGTATTTACATGTATCATTTATGAGGTTTGTCTCTTGATCCGAACTTTCTTGATCTTCATCTGACGATTCTTGTGGTTTGGGCTGACTGTTGCTATTAGTGGCAATTGGATCACTGAGATGGAGTTCTGTCACTGAATCTGTCACTGTTGTGTCTACTGACTCTTCTGGACTGTCATCTATAACCACATTTATTGACTCCATCACAGATTGAGTCCTCTTGTTGTAGACTCTGTAGGCACGACTGTTTGGAGAGTATCCAAGGAAGATGCTCTCATCACTCTTTGGTTTGAACTTCCCTCTTTGTTCTCTATCAGCTAGCACATAACACTTTGTCCCAAACACATGAAAATACTTCAGATTTGGCTTCTTACCTTTCCAGATCTCATATGGTGTTTTGGTTGTTCCTGGTCTAAGATAGACCCTATTTATGGTATGACAGGCTGTGTGTATTGCTTCAGCCCAGAAGCGCTGCGGCAGATGCGAGGCATGTAGCATAACTCTAGCCATTTCTTGTAAAGTTCGATTCTTTCTTTCCACTACTCCATTCTGTTGAGTAGTTCTAGGGGCTGAGAACTCATGTGATATACCGTGCTCGGAGCAGAAATCTGAATATAGTGAGTTCTCAAATTCCTTTCCATGATCACTCCTCAATCTCTGAACTTTTATTATAGACTCATTCTTTTCCTTCTGAACTCTTATACACAGAGTTTTAAAGGCCTTGAAAGCTTCTGTCTTTTCTCTCAGAAAGTATACCCAGCTGTATCGAGAGAAATCATCTACACACAGAAATATGTATTTCTTTCCCCCAATGCTTTCAGTCTGTGTTGGTCCCATGAGGTCTATGTGAACAAGATCTAGGCACTTCTCAGTGATGATGCCTCTTACTGCTTTGTGTGGAGTTCTGATTTGTTTCCCAATAGCACATGCACCACAGATTTTTTCCGAATCTATTCTAATCTTAGGTACACCTTTCACTGCTTCCAGTTTTATCAACTTATCCATATCTCTGAAGTTTACGTGACCCAGTCGTCTATGCCAGAGTTTTGATTCATCAGATTTTGATAGGTGACAAGTAGTTCCATTTGCCAAAACATAACAATTTTCTAGCAGGACTTCTTCTAATTGAGGTAAACCTGGTACATTTAGGATACCTTTCCCAACTATTCTCCCTTTTTGTCCATCTCCATATGTTACAGCTCCACTGCTGGGTTGAACAGCCATCAGACACTTAACATTTCCTGTCATATGTCTGGAACACCCACTGTCAAAATACCATCTAGCATCAGTTGTAGATGCAGTCAGAACAATGGTGGGGTAGCAGATAACTTCTGACTTTCTGACCCAAACCTGTTTAGTGAATGGTGTAATGGTCTTATTCTGATATTTTTCCTTCCTTTGATCTCCGTAGAAAAAATAACACTCAGGCCGAGTATGACCTTTTGTTTGACAGTAGTGACAAATAGGGGTGTAATATTTAACTTTGACAATCTTATTTTTGAACCTTGAATAATGAGATTGATGAGTTAATCTGGCCAGGCCAGTATCAGCACTCTGGTCGTACCTCCTTCCCTTTCTGCACTGACAGAGATGACTGGCCTTGTTCATAGTTGTGATCAGCTGTGGTCTTAGACATACCCTCTTTGATAAACTTAGGTGCATTATTCGAAGGTTCACCTCGTTCAAATCCCAGACCCTTTTTATCATTAGGATTTCTGCCAGAGTTTAGAATCTTAACTAGGGTAGATGTGGTGTCCATCATCTGGATATTTTTCTTCAGACTCTCCAATTCCTTGATCAGTTTTCCATCTCTGGACCTTATCTGAGTGATGAGGTCTTCTTTTATGACTAGATCTGTATTCAGTTTCTTTAAAAGATCATCTCTTTGCTTCAGCTCTTCATTCAGATTCTTATTCACTTTCACAAGTTGTTCCCAGCTAGCAACAAGTTTTGCAAATTCTGTTTCAAGTTGAGTGTGTCTCTCTTCAAAATCATCAGTTGATATGTACGATTATTCATCTGATTGATCTCCGTCTGACTGAAGGTCTGTAGCAGTAAAGAAGGCTACAAAGTTTCCCACATTATCATCTGACTGATCATTTGAAGTTTCCTCCTCATCATCACTTAAAGTAGCTACAGACATAGCCTTTTTCCTCTTGAGATACGTTGCACATTCAGCCTGTATGTGTCCATATCCTTCACATTCCCTACATTGCACTGACCGGTTGAGGGATTTACCTGTGTCTGTGGAACTGTTTCTGTTTTGTCTTGTTCGACCAGTCTGAAATTGATTGTTCTGTGAGAAAGGTGCTGTATCAGCTTTTTGATATGAGGAGTTGTTGCCTTTGTATTGTGTCCTGGTAGACTGACCATGACCCTTTCTGTTGAAACCTTTTAAGATTTTCTTGAAATTCTTGGTTAGAAGTGCCAAGGTTTCATCATCTATGTCGTCTATGTCAGATTCTCGATTAGCCTCAGCCACAAAGGCCACTGACTTTCCTTTTCGGTTGCTTCCAAGATCATCATCAGCAAGAACTTCTAGTTCATATGTGTGTAAGCTTCCCATAAGTTCTTCGACAGTCTTCTTTTCCCAACCTGTGTGTTCCTGAATAGCAGTTACTTTCATTCGAAAGCGTTTAGGTAAAGATCGAAGGATCTTTTTGACCACTCTCTCATCAGTGAATGGTTCTCCAAGAATTGAGGCTCGGTTCATAAGATTCTGAACCCTACTGTGGAAGGTCGAAATGGTTTCTTCTTCAGTCATTCTGAGTGCTTCGAATTCTGACAGAACCATTTGTAGCTTTGACTGTTTGACATCACTAGTTCCTTCAAATCTGGTTTCAAGAATTTCCCATACCCGTTTAGCCTCTTTTACTCCTGTGACAAGAGTGAAAACAGATTCATGCAAAGATCCTACAATTGAATTTAATGCCTTGTTGTTTAGATCTGAGGCATTCATTTCATCGTCTGTCCAAGTCTCCATGGGCTTATCTTCAGTAACTCCTTGTGCATTTTGAATAGTGGGACGACTCTACCCAATTAGGACAGTACGATAAATCCTGGTACCTTGTGCTTGAAGATATATCTCCATGCGAGCCTTCCGGAAGGAGTAGTTATGACCATCTAGTTCTGGTGGTTTCATACTTGCATCCATCCTGAATACAAACAACCAGCCAACGAACACACAGAAAAGAAAAACTTGCGAAAGACAGAGAGAATGCAAAACTAAAAACAACCCGTCGGATCAAGTCACTATGTAGACTTAAAAACTCTGATACCACATGTAATTTTGCATATTCTCTCTTTAGATAGATTAACAGGATTAATCAACTGTCAGAGATTACTGATTGATTCAGTTACGAAGTCAGTCAGTAATAATAAATCGTGGAGAAAATGTAAGAGAAAGATAACGGCACAAATCCAACGACATAGAATATTTACCCAGTTCGATACAGTGTGTATCTACGTCTGGGGGACGATCACATAGGCGTCCAATCCACTAAATCATAATCCAATGTACAAAGGTAGATATACAATAATCTTACCCAAGTGCCCCACACAAGGTACATACCCAGTCTACACAAGTTTAGTGGATTGTTGAAGATGGAGAGCCATGCATACAGAAGTCCAATGAAATCCCTTCACTTGGAGAGCCCACTCTGATGCAGTCCACTTCAATGACGCTCTTTACAGTTGTTCCCACAACAGTGTGATCACAGTGTCCTTTCGTTTAAGCAGCAGTGATTCTTCTCAAGTTCATCATCTTAATCACCATGAACATATTGTATTGAGAAGATGCATTACAATTAAAGATCTAGTCTCATATAGTAGATAGGGAGAGTTTCTTCTTGCTTTCGGCGTAACCCTAATTCTTTTCGAGTAAGGGTACTTATAGATTCTTCAATAAACACTCTCCATAAATGACTTTGATTGTAGAAGGTAGGACTATAAAGGAGGAATGTAATCTTAGAAGATTTGGTCCATACCTTTCTTGAAAATATACGCTGATCTTCTTTCCAAACTTGTCTGATAATACCGCGTAAGACTTTTTAGAAACCAGCTTCCTAAATCAAATCTTCAGTGTCAGTCCTTCTGTTGTTGCTTCTGATTGATCAATCGTCTGTAAAGCTGGACGGATAGACTCTAAACCTATCTTAGTATGCCATAATAATATTTCCAATTATAATATGGGATTTTTTAAACATTTAAAAACACTAACAAGTGCCTTCGACAGCTGGATCGCCGGCTCACACAACTCTAGCTACGCTTCCACAAACACAGAGAAACCAGACGATGGAGGATCTGGAGAATCCGTTTCACTTCAATTCGAACGACAATCCAAACCTAATTCTTGTGAGTCCTCTTCTAGTAGGTAGTTCTAACTATAGCTCCTGGTGCATATCCATGAGGATTGCCTTGGAGGTAAAGAACAAATGGTGTGTCATTGATGGCATCATCTTGGCACCAAACAGAGAGAGTAACCAATATCCGGCGTGGAGACGGTGTAATTTGATGGTGTGCTCATAGATTTTTAAGTCCATGCATTCATCTATAGCACAAAGTGTCAAGCATCTAGACAAGGCAAGAGATGTGTGGGAAGATTTGAAGAGGAAGTTACAATACTGCCCATTTTGCTTCTACTTTATTCCTCTAATCATTTATTGCACTCAGTATACTACTGATAATGGTTCTTAATAGCATTTGATACAAGAGTTAATTTCACTATAAGTCCCTTGTCTTTAATGGTAGTTTTAAATTTAGTCCAGACTATTATTTTTTGGACACTTTTAGTCCTTCTCATTACTTTTTTGATTTTTGGTAAGGACAATTTTGTCTCTTCATATTTTTCTTTTGTTATTTTTCCTGTTTCAACCAATTTAATAGGCTTAGGATTTTACTAAAAACCGATTGAAAAATATGGTTACTAAAAATCAGAGGTTACCTAAAGTCATATACCAATTAAATCGGTTGAAATCGGAAAAATAACAAAATAAAAATATGAAAAGACAAAAATGTCCTTACTAAAAATAGGAAAAGTAATGAGGATGACTAAAAGTGTCTAAAAAATAATAATATGGAATGTTGAATGACAATGACGATAGTCTGGGACTAAATTTAGAATTGACACCAAAGACAAAGGATCTTTGGTGGAATTAACCAGGGTTGTAAAAATCGGTCTAGGCGCCGGCCTAGGCGCTAGGCGCCTCTAGACCGTGGCGATTTCCCCTCTAGGCGCCCGTGTAACACCCCAAATTTTCTAGATATTTAAAACTTATAAAGTAAAGGCGAAATCTCATTAAATCCCAAAACGTAATACAAGAGTACGGGGTGCTATGCCACACCTGAGCTAGAGAACTCAGGTGCACAGGCTAACTAACTAATATCCTTGATAATGTAAATGCATAAGCATGACACGCAGGCCGAAAGGGAAACTATCTACTTCTACGCTCCAATTTCTAGCGCGCTCCAGTGACTTATTCTTCTGTGCCTGAAAGCTAAATATATCTGTTCAGCGAGAGATGCTGGTAACCCACTCCAACGCGTTGAAATACGATACATATAGATATATACATAGGTATACGAAAAGTCATTTCGAAGCATGAAGATATATCCTAGGAGACTCTAGCTTTCAAAACAGGGAATAGACTCAACAGATAGAGCTTAGCACAGGCAACGGTCATAATCAAGCATATACACTTCATAAGCATAGGGAAACAGGCAAGGAAGATAGAGATAAGCACAGTTAATATCCATAACCCAACATATACGATTCCCGGCATAAATCCCAAAGTCACCTCCCGAGACACTCATAACAACAACCCATCCATATCTCATCACATAGCACACTTTGTTGGCGCCACAGGACCAATCGCATGCCCATACATGAGGGTCAGCGCATATAGCTCTGACACGGCCCCGCAGCACCCTGCCCCGTATCGCAACACGGAGGGGTCGATCGCAACCGACCGATGAACCGCAGCTCATCATAGTTTGATCGCAACCAAACAGTGGACCGCAGCCCAAGAGTATGTCATCTGACCGCAGCCAGGAAAGTATGAACCGCAGCTCATGTAGAAACGTTTGATCACAACCAAACGGTGGACCGCAGCCCAAGAGTGTAAATCTGACCGCAGCCAGCTTCTGAACCGTAGCTCAGGAATAACCAATCCGATCGCAACCGGATTGGGGTATCATGCACACATAACACATAGCAAGCACATGCAACCCACATTGTCACATTGGGGAGGGGGAGAAAACGTATAACAAAACCTATGCGTGATCCTTCACATACTAAGAATACTCCTAAGGGGTTCATACTTCTTTCACCTAGGTCAATGGGATACCAATTCAACTAACATGCAATATATAAGAGTCATACAACCTACGAACGGTACCCGAAATATCAAACTAGACATAGGCACGATAGACGGAGTCCGTTGGGACACCACGGGGGTCGGGGGAACATCAAACGGGGAAGCCAAAATCCCAATTTGGGGTATTTTCCAGCGGGTAGCCGGTGGGTGAGGGATCACCCGCCGGCTGCCCGCCGGTGGTAGCAAATCCGGGCACCGGGTGCCCGGCGGGCAGCTGCCCGCCCGCCGGCTGCCCGCTGCCGGCGTTGCCCAAGAAGGACACGGGTAGGTGGCGGGTCCCCTACCCCCACCTATCCCCCACTGACTCTTTTTCACCAAAAACGCCCCGGGAACCTTTGTGGAACCCGAAACCATGCTTATACACTTTCAAACGCAATTGATAACACACGTAGACAATTAACGGATCAAAGATCGAGAAACATATGGCACATAACCTATCATGCTTTCCTAGATATAATCAACACCCAATCATGCGAATTCCCACCCAATATACCAAGAATAATTCCATACGATACACCTAGGGCTCTAATCATTTTTAAATCAACAAGGACACAATTCATCTTCTAATATCAAGATTCGGTAAGAATATCACATAAACATCAAGAACATCCTACAATCATCAAGAACATCATATAATCATCAAGAACGCCATATAATTCATCAAGAACACCATAATCATCAAGAACCTTTCATCACCAAGATCACCCATGGAATCATCCCATCAATCATCAATAATAATAAATCATCAATACACAATAATATGGGGAAACCCTAAGAGGGGAATCATAGCTATGAAAATAGGTTTTGTTGAGACATGGGTTACCTCTTAGCCTTAACTAATTCCTTGGCTATGAAGGGTCTTTCTTTAAGCTTTCTTGCTTTCTTGATTTCTTCTAAGGGGATTCTTGGAGCTCTTTTGGGGTGGTGGGGCGTTATTCTTGTGGGAATTCTAGGTGCCTTCTAGGTTCCCTATTTATATATCTAAGGGTCTTATTTAGGGTCTAATCCTTTTAGGACTAGGGGTTGGGTTTAGGGATGAGGGCCCATGGACTATGGTGGGCCTTTTTCCCTAATTAATTATTATAATTTATTCTTTCTCTTGGGCTATGGGTTAATTAATTAATTGGTTTTAGGGGTCGTAACACGGGGTGTTACAGCCCGCCTAGGTTACCGGCCGCCTAGGCGTCCGCCTAGCGCCTAACTCGGCCGATTTGGCTGCCTAGCGTCTAAATTAGTCGAGTTAACTCGTCTATTTCGGTCGAGTTAACCCGATCGGCTCGGCCTATTTTTTTTTATTATTATTATGTATATATATATATATATATATATTTGTGTGTGTGAATGTGAGCGCGCGCGCGCATACATATATATATAATATGACATATATACACTCGTAGACTAGTTTGATACTTTGAATCTTTGGATGATTGAAGTATTTGAGTATTTCATATTTGATTAAATGTTGAAAGCAACCTCATTAAAATTGTCAAACTGCAAGTCTACGACTATTTTTTTGGCGCCCGCCTAGCGCCGCCTAGACTCCGCCTAGGCGCTAGGCGCCCAACTAGCACCTAGCGCCTACTGCAACCATGGAATTAACTCTTTGATACAATTATGCACATATTTTATTTGATGAATTGTATAACCTAGAGGTTCTATCTCGCAAATAGAAGGAGGTGCAATTTGAATCTCAAAATGCGGCTGAAAAGGCTCAAAAATTATTTAAATGTCATTATTTATTCCTTCTTCTCTTATAAATAATTTATTTCTGTTTTTGACCTAAATTATTTAAATGTCATTATTTATTCCTTCTTCTCTTATAAATAATTTATTTCTGTTTTTGACCTGTTTTAGTATAATTTGCATCAAATTTTGATGTGTTAAATAACTTCAATATTTTCTTCTATCCAATTGACCTTCTCACTCAACCCTCACATACAAACGATCTAGCATAAGGCTAACTCATGCATTTACATAGTGTTATATGCACACCACAGATGCTGCGATTTTGCAGCAGTCTTCAGAGCCCTGTGAGAGGATGAGCCGATGAGGGAGTTGAGGAATGTGATGGACTCCATATCTGCTAGACACTTCTTCAGGTTGGGGTTGAGGGAGAGGTTGAAGAGCGTGGAAAGTGCCAGGACCTGGACCGTGATGGAGGACGAGGAGGACTTGGACAGGCCTAGAAGTCGAGGTATCGCGCCTTCTGCTTGAGCAACCAAATTGAGATTTTGAGGGCTCACTTTGGTGATGGCAACCAAATTCTGCAGAGCTTTGTGTTGATTCTCTTCTGAATCCGATGCAGCTTCGGCTAAACATTCTGCGATCAAATCACGCACCTTTACTCCTGATGATGATGACATTGTTTCTTCTAGTTCTGGATGATTGATTGTGAAAATACTCAAACCTGCTTCACCCTCTCATGGTGAATGCATATTTATCTGCAAAGTGACAATTTTTTGATGATTCCAAAGAACATGACTTTCAAAGTTCTTTGTAATCACAGAAACATTTGGTGTCCTGGTGTCTGCATTTGGAATCATCTCAATTGTTGGGTGTGGGCCGGGTTGACTGAGTTCAGTCCCCACTTGATTCGCATTGTGACTTACCATAGAGAGATATGATTAAATGGTTAATATCCACCTACTTATCTCCAATCGATTTTAAAAAAGATATGACAACCAGATAACCAAAAACACCACGCTTACAGGATGGGTGACTTACTGGGAAATAAGCATAATGCAACGCTGAAATCCATTATCAGTCATAAAATAGTTTTTTCCTACACTAGCAAAAGTTAGCACCAGAAGAATCCAAGAATGATAAGCCAAAATATGGTGGAAATAATAATGACCAGGTTAACACAAGTTTCTTCCATTTGTTCCAAATACAAACACTCACAATAAATTTTATCAGTCATTTTTAGATCCTCCAGTACACACATACACACAAGGGGTTCAATCGGTTTTCTCCAGCTCGAATATTAACCTTCAGTGGAAGGCTTGTTATGAAGGTTAGCCGTAACAAATCCAGCAAAAACCTGTAGAATATTGCAGTACTCGGTGAAACACAATACTTAAAAGAGATGAGAAGAAACAAAAGAAATAAAACGACAAAGAGTTTAATCGAAGGAAGTGCACCTGAATGCATCCTAGAATGTACACTGGAGAATAGTGGCACCCGTGGACTACCATGTCTGCTAACATAGCCAGAGGTATGGTCAAGGATATGCCTAGAGTTGCTACTAGCGAAGTTGTCCAAATTACAGACAATGCCCTGTTAACATCATTAAATTGAATCCAACCAATTAGCTAGTCAGGGTTGGCATTAGAAGGATCAGGGTCCACAACGCAAGATAAATCCTAATCCATAGTATACTTTGTTGTCTAAGTAATGACCTTATAAACCCATATGTTCTATCTAAGCATTTCCAAAATGTGAGACTCTTAACATATCTAAAGTAACAAATCTTGTTTTAAGGTCTTATTGAAGGCACAATGCTAAGATGTTACTCTTACCATAAATAGTCTGCAATAACGCTTCCAACAAAGCCATTCAGTAGAAGGACTTCAGTAACAGAAGCACTATTTGGAAAACTGAACTTAGGTTCTATCCCAAGAACATATAATGGCCATACTGCATAAAAAGCAAATCAAAAGAATTAGCATTTATTTGGATCAAAAGAAAACATTATCACCATTTATGCACCCTATAGGAAAAAAAACTAATAAATGTTATTGTTATGATAGATTTCCTAGTGGACATGAACTTGCAATAATATTTTGGTCCTTACCAAGCCACCAAATGCCAAGGAGAGTAAAAAGTCCAATATATCCGAAAATCCTCTGCACATCTACCTTTTCTCCCTCTGATCCCGCGGCTTTCTTGAGAAGCACTGCACTAGTACATCGGCCATGTTAGGATCAAGCGCTTACCACTACTCCAAAAGCTATAGCTGACTTGACTCTAATACCACCTGTTAGGATTAAGTGTATACCACTACGCCAAAAGTTATAGCTCGTAACAAAGCCGCAACTTTATTTCATTATAGACCGTCATCACATTTTCGAGTGATAGGGTCTTGGACTTGGCCCTCCACTAGCCACTGCCCAACAATCCCCTAGCCACGAATTGATGGACCTGGCCATTTACCGGGCTCCGCCCAACAGGCCAAAAATCAGACTAGGGAAGGTTATATTGACTTAAATGGTATAAGAAATTTACTTCAAAAGTAATTTCCTGTGAATAGCCCATAAGATGCTGCCGAGAGAAGACCATAAGCATCCCCAATAATAGAATGCATTTTTTCCCTGATCCAAATGAACAGAATCCAAGTAATCACAACAATCTAAACATTGTTCCACAAAACTACAAGTTTTATAAAGTCAAGTAGAACTCAGCAACAGATTTCATATAGTAGGATCTCTTACCAACAAAAATGGCTCGATACGAAACTCGAATTAAGCTATTCAAATACCAATTACTTACTCAGATACGCTCAGAATTTCATCAGACGCCCACGTTTTCGCAACAGTGGTCATTCCAACACCAGTCATACTTAATGCAGCAGCAATAAATTTTGCAGTATTTATTGAGTCCTGGCCAAGCAGTGCTTCAAAGAAGAGCGTGAAGAGCGCTGATGTAGAAGTCAAAACGGTGGTACTTGCGACGCTTGTATTAGCCAGGGCAGAGTTCGACAAATACTGCACCAACAAACCAACAAGACTATTGGCAGGAAACCCAGAAATAAGTGAAAATTATAGTTTTGAGAAAGCTATAACTTTAACTTACCTCGGTTATAAACCATATGGGAGCAAGATATAAACTGCACCTAATAACTTCCAGTTTGCTAAGTCCTTGGCACTTATTATCTTGGATTTTACACATTACTGACTTTCTTCCTTCTTCTAAATTTGTGTCTTTCTCACAGTAACTTCCCAACTTCTCTTCATAATTCTGTTCGATTTCATTCATTCTAAGGGGAACATGTAGGCTTGATGAGTCCAAGAGAGGATTATTATCATTGTGAAGTTTTTGGAATGAATTCATGCCCAATACTCTGCTAATCCAATCCTTACAAAGTGCTATGGGCAAGTAGATGACCATAAGAGAGATCCCGAGATATGTTATTGCAAAAGGCTGTTTATACTCTAAAAAGATTCTCTGCAATACATCAATAGACTTAGCTTGACCATGTTAAGGACATAACATATACAGAGTAAGTAATCATAAATATATAGTCAAATTATTAATTTAGACTTTAATTGAGACGAAATGCCACCAAGTTCATATCAGAGCCAAATCCCGAGCTAAATTCAAATGAAAGTCATAGGTTCCTGACTCATCAAAAAGTATGTTGGCCCACACACGTAACATACATGTTGAATATATAATATATATAATATATAAATAATAATAAGTCAAACCCAAACCTTGACCCGCCTTGATGAAAGGTCCGGGATTCGTGACTCATAAAAGGTATTTGGCCAACACCTAAGATGGGCAAATTATATAATGGACCCTGGAAATTTGGAATTCAACCTACGACGTAAATCCTGGTACAAGTTTATTTTTAGTACGCTGCAAGTTATTTGTGCACTAAATGTCCGTTTTTTAGTATATTCAATTTATTTAAACATGTGTTCATTTTAAGTGCATTGGTCGAATCACGTTCGTTTTCCCGAGCATATCGGTCGAGTCGCGTTTGTCTCACCAAAGCGCTTAGCTCGTTCGTTGGTCGAATTGCGTTAGTGTTGCCAAAAGCGCTTAGCTCGTTCGTTTGGTCGAGTCGCGTTTGTTTCGCCCGAGTAAATCTAGTACCTCGATCGTAAGCAAATCCAATCCCGTAATTGGTACAATAGATCTCCATTTCGCAATTAGTTCGACCACCCGGTCACGTTCAACAGTCCAGACGTTGGACCGGCAGAGTTCGACCTTTTTCAAATCGCGTTGCAAGTCTGACCCTTTGGTCGGGCAACCTTTTTTAGTCAACCAGACTGTGTTTAGCGTTGTACTCTTTTCCCTTGGCTAAAATTTTTCTCCCACTGGATTTTTTGTTAGCCTAAGGTTTTTAACGAGGCAACCGGCACATGTCACGGACCGTGTAACCTGTTTTTTCCAGCCCGAACCCTTCCTCGCTAACTCGTCGTCAAGACACGGGCTGGGGGGGCTTCATGATAGGTTATATACCCCATGTCCGTAACTAACGTTTATAGTCGGGTCGGGTCGAGCGGTTCGGATTTTGACCTACGGGTCGGGGTCAAAGGTGACGGGTCAAAACCCGAGATGGGTCAAACCCGTCACCTCCTTGACCCTATAAAAGGGCTTGTAGCCCACTAATTAAGGGACTTTTGGTTCATTCTCCATGATCCCACTCTCTCTCTCTAAGCTATGTTTCTCCCCCTTCCCTCTACAAAAATACAGAAGAACATATATGAATAAAATACCCACTTTACTCTATATTCTTCTTGTTCATACACATTCATATTACATACAGTACATACACGTGGGAATTAGTACTATCAAACGTCATGACCAACAAACTTATGGGTCATTAGACGCTAATATTTATTTGTAAATCCCTGATGGATTGAACACTTTTGAAATAAGGAAAGTCAAAATCACAACGTGTATCATTAAACTACCAAGTCTTTGTATAACTTGAATATTATTGACTAAGTGTTTTCCTCCCAAAGAAGGAATTTGCAAATAATAAGTACCATTATGTGTTCGTTAACGAATTGCTAATGGAGTTATTTATTTATCATCTCAGTCGATATTGATGTTTAAATATTATCAAAACACATAGAGAGCTTGGTGATATCAGCTCATGCCAAAAGATGGAGTTTTGAAATAAAAGACTTGGAAATCCAAGTATTGTCTCGACCTGAAGATCGAGCTTCTCCTTGAAGAAGTTTTATACAATAGTTAGCCTACTTGAAAAATGTCTTGAAGATATTTTATATGGATAAGTATTATTTACTTATCACACAAATGATTGTCGAATAATCTCTTGAAGTAGATAAAGGACCATTTAGACTCGAAGATGATAATGAGGATATTTTAGGACTGAAAGTCCATTACTTCATTGCTACTGGAGCACTATTATTGAACTAGAAGTCCATTACATCATTGCTAGCAACATTTAGTGCTTCCCTCTACAATGAAATATTGAATTGGAATGATGTTTAACATATCCTCCATCATTTTCGATGAACAAAGATTTTGAGGTTTACGTGAGAAACCCATATGTGGTTTTGATGGGCTACCTGGGTACTGGCTCTTTTTTATCCATATGATGCCAAGTCCCAAATTGGTTACGTTATATTTTTACCCTACTGTCCCATATGAGGACAAGTAAGATTGTGTTGCAAAAGCAAGTTATAGGTTTCATTACTACACATCAGGCTTTTAACGTTGGCTAAATAGAGCTTTTAACGTCGGCTATGTTCCGAAGTTGTTCTGGGCGACGTTGTATATATTATCTATAACGTCGGCTATATAAATAGCCGACGTTATATATTATTTTAAAAAAAAAAAACAAAGTTTACAACGTCGGCTAATAGCATTTAGCCGACGTTGTATAGTATTTTAAAAAAAAATTAAAATATTTACAACGTCGGCTAAATGCTATTAGCCGAAGTTGTAGGTATTTTAATTTTTTATAAAATACCTACAACGTCGGCTATTAGCATTTAGCAGCATTTAGCCGACGTTGTAAGTATTTTAATTTTTTTTAAAAATACTATACAACGTCGGCTAAATGCTATTAGCCGACGTTGTAAACTTTATTTATTTATTTTTTTAAATATATTCAACGTCGGCTATTACTTAATAGCCGACGTTTTATGTTTTTTTTTTAATATACAGTTTATTTGTCCATTTATACCCAAAAACCTGCTCAAATCTACTCACAACCACAACCACAACCTAAACCTGCTCAATTTCTCACAGCCACAACCAAAACCTGCTCAATTATTGCACCACAACCACAGCAAAATATGTAGAATCTAATATTTATAATGAAACAAGTAATAAAAGTAATAAATCTCACAATTTGATACTAATTAATAATACAAGTTAACATTATCAAAAGCTAATATCAATTTGTTCAATTTACATACTTAACCATACATCAACAAAGAAGTCGGCCCATACGTCTCTTACTTGATCAATTTCTTGTTGAGTGTGGCTCGATCTACCAACTCTCTCAACAATCTACAAAGTTGATAATTATTAAATAATTAGTAAGCTAGCATTTTTAAAATTAGAAAGAGAAAGGTATTATATTAAATTACATGCCTTATCCATTCCCGCACATGCTTCTTTGGAAAGAATTTCAAGCATGTATTTCATCACATAATATCCACATGCCGTACTTCCAACTTGTTGAGCACACTACATTTGAATTAAATTACATTTAAAATTTTATTTAATAAAAAACAATAAAATATATGTAGTTTTACAAATGTATAAAATACTTACCCAAACCTTAGTCCATTTTGGTGAACGAGTTGATCCATTGCTTCTCAACAACTTTGCTGAATTGACACACCTAAAATTATAAGAGATTAGTTTACATAAATACTTTATACTTTATTAATTATATATATTAATACTTATAAGTTTACATACTTTTCAACAATATCTTTGATGTCATCACGTGGCTGGCCTCCAATTGAATCAATCCAATAGATTTCATTAAGTTGAGCACAAATTGCCATCAACATCCAATGATCACTACAAATCAATAATGTATTAGTTGTAAGTAAATATAATATATAATAAAAGTTTATTATATATAAGTTATTTTATTTTAAACAATTAAAACTTACTTTAAAATATATGGCGCTAGATAGCATTGTTTTTTGCCATATTGCAGGGTGACGTTGATATACCCTGTCCGTTCATCTATAGAATTCGAAATTGGTTGAATGAAATGTGGATCTAAGAAGTCATATGTGGTCTTTCATGCCAAATCAAATTTGCCATAAAGACCCCTATTCAAAAGTACAATCAATAATATATATTAGTAATATAATAGATGAAATGAAAAATATTATATAAACAAATATAAGTAAAGAACTTAATTATTACCTTATAAAGAACTGCAATATGGAAACATCTAACGTCTCCATCCTTAAGAAACGCATAATCTCCAACGGGTCAAGTTGTAAGGGATAGTCAACATCGCCCACAATACCACGCTCCATCTTTATCACAACATTTTCGTCAAGTTTGCGAATAATTTTATATACCTTTAGACATCGAGCACTCAAAGAAGTCGGATCAGCTATATTTAGATCAGCAAAAGGTCGTTGCACACCGGAATCATAAGTCATTTGTACCTGTTCAATATAAGTAACAATTACTATTTTTAAAAAGTAAATTAAACACTATTTTAAAATCTAAAATTTTTTAAAATACATACCTCATCAGCTTCGGTATACAACTCAACCAACTTCTTTGGCCAAATAATAAAGCTGTGCAATGCATCCCTTAACAGTTGAACCTCATCGGTAGGGAAGGGTACCTTTGCACTAGACATGAGAATTTCAGTCACGGTGACCTTCACTTGATCCGCATGTATTTGTATCCCGTGAACCCTTTCGGCCTTGTAAACTATCCCACGTGCAACTTTACATCTAATGGGATCTTCCAAATACAATTCACATCCGGCTCCTAACTGCATGAATTCATATTAAGAAATAGGTAAAATGTTTTTAATAAATAATAAGATTAGTTATAAATGATTACTTAAGGCCGGTAAATCAGCAAAAGGGTCTGGAGAACTTGCTTTTTCACTATGACCATGTGGTTGGACAGCTACACGCATGTCTTCCTCCTGCCTTGATGGTACAGGTTGAGCCGCTGGAGTCCTCATACTACTAATTTCATCCCCCATCTCTCGAATGGCTGCTTGCAAGGATGTTTCATATTCCTCTCGGGCAACCGCTAACGCCTCAGCAACTGCTTCTTAATCATATCTTTCACTTGTGGTGTAGACTGGCTTTGACGACGTTTTGCATGACCAAAGTAGCTTTTTAAGCCATGTGCTCTACTCATGGCTCTAACACGTCCGCAATGCTCATCTGTACCTACGGCACTAGACAATATATCTTGTGTACCGGACTCAACAAACTCTCCTTGAGAAGCTTGCAGTGATAGCAAATCCTAACATATAAAAACAATATTTAATAATGATTACTAGCTATCTTAGTAATGTAGAAAATTTTAACATTTCACTTACAATCTTTTCCACGACCATTCTAGTCTCTTCTTTGTTGATATTTCCTGATTTGTTCATTCTTGCCCTCTTCCACTTTTCATGTCTAGCTGGCGGAGATGGAGGAACAACTACTGACGATGGATCTGATCTTGCAGCTTCTTCTTGTTCTTTCATCTTCTCATCCATCATAATCTTCTCCAATCTCTTATAACCTCCTCGGGCTAAATGATGTGGATGAACATTCGTACTCCGTATTTCTTGATGTTTCTTTCTTGATTCCTACACAAAAAGAAAACATTAAGTAAAAATATATATCTTTAATATATTTGAGTTAATAAATAATTGATAGAAAAATTATAATATATACCTCAAACTCTGCAGTTTTACGCCGCTCCACGTACGTTTTCCATGTATTTGGATCAACGAATGTAGGTAAATCTTGAAGGGCAGACTTCATCCACAACACGTACACTAGGTAGCGGCTACCGGCTTTTAGGTAAATCCTAGCCAATATCGGGTAATTAAATGTTAATTTGGTCGGTAAACACTCTTTACTTGCTGACACAATAAGATCAAATACACCAATGGCATCACATATATTATAATAATAATAATAATTTTTTTTTAATCTTTAAGTAAAGTGTTAAAAAAGCTTAGCAGGAGCTAGCTGGTGCATGCATCTGTCACTACACTGTGCAGACGTATTATATATATATATATATATATATATATATATATATATATATATATATATAATACTCACTACTCAGTATTATACAAACATCTGCATCTATATATAGTTCTTCAACTCCAAATCATTCAACCCACTCCCCACATCACTCCAAGCAAGAATTTCCTCTGTTTAGAAGTGTGGATTTCCAACAAATTATACCAAAAAGTTACAGTCTTTAAACTATTCGATCGATCTTCTTGGGTTCCACTCTGATGGATTTAATTAACCCGGGGTAGATCCAAATCAATAAATCCGGATAAGAACGTAATATAATAAATAATAAACGAAATATGAAACGATGTTGTAAAGGTCGCTGAGGACCGTATATTATATTAATTGCCGTAGTATTTGGCTATTACAAAGATTCGCTGGGACAAAGTGTGTAATAATCGTATAATGTGGAATGAATTGCCCTTTGCTAGGACAAGGAGGGGGGTTTTTATACAAGCAAACCCCCCAACCGCCCCCCTTAAATCGGGGGTGGTTAGATCTCAAGTTTGACCGGGCCCGGGTGGACCGGGTCGGGTCGGGTCCCGAGCCCGGGTGGTGCCGAGCTCGGGTAGGACCGAGCTCCCCGACCCGAGCTCCACGTAGGTCGGCTCGGGTCGGGGCACCTCCATGGTGCTCCGGGTCCGCGTTGCTCTTGGGCACCTCCGTGGTCCCCCGGGTACGTGTTGCTCTCGTGCCCCCTTAGGGTGCGCCAAACCGCTTGGGCCCAGTCCTGCCGGACCAAACCACCGGGCTCCTCCGTCGGGGTTTGTACGCGAGGTTAGACCTCGTGCCCCCTTAGGGTGCGCGTTAGCTGCTCGGGCACAGTCCGACGGGACTGTGCCACCGGGCTCTTCTGTCGGGGTTGGTACGCGAGGTCGTCCCTCGTGCCCCCTTAGGGTGCGTCCTCCGTCAGGGTTAGTTCGCGAGGCCGGACCTCGTGCCCCCTTAGGGTCCGCGGGGGCGGGGGGGGGGGGGGGGGAAGACATGAGTGAGCAACTTTGTAACAAAAAGGTCCTGCGCATAATGTGTTCTGTAATATGCGATTTTATTCCGACTATTGCCGCTTACTAAGACAGTATTAGGGGAGGGGAATGGTCTCCCTCCTAGAATAGCAACGCCAAGACCCACCTCTCACGTGGAAGGTCTACTGGTAAAATTTCAGCAGGTGCTCTGAGTTCCAGACCCTGGCTATAATCTTTCCTTTGGGAGTTTTGAGCTTGTAGCTGCCCGGGCGGACCACGGCTGCTATAATGTACGGGCCCTCCCAATTAGGGGCAAATTTTCCTCCGGCTTGGGGCTGGCTCGCCTCCCTTCTCCTGAGCACATAGTCACCTACTTGGAAGTAGCGGGGTCGGACCCGCTTATCGTGGTATGCCTTGGTCTGCCTCTGGTAGTTTTCAGCTCGAATCGCGGCTGCTTCGTGCCTGTCATCAATCATGTGGAGGTCAATTCTTTGGTGCTCCTCGTTCGTGTCAGGGTCGTAGTCCTCCTCCCGCCGGGAAGGTATGACTACCTCCGCTGGAGCTCGGGCTTCGAAACCGTAGGCTAAGGAAAAAGGTGTCTCCCTAGTAGCCCTCCGGTGGGTGGTGCGGTAGGCCCAAAGAATGGCGTCGAGCTCCTCCACCCACGGTCCCGCCGCGGATTCCAGTTTCTTTTTCAGGCCGCCCACAATGGTGCGGTTGGCATTTTCCACCTGGCCATTTGCTTGAGGGTAGCACACTGCTAACCGGCTGTGAGTAATGTGCCATTCTGCACAGAACCCCTCGAACTCTTGCCCCTCGAATTGGCGTCCGTTGTCGGTGATGAGTTGCATCGGGACCCCAAAACGGCACAAAATATTTTTGTACACAAAGTGCTTGCAACGGGCACTTGTTATGGTTGCCAGCGGTTCCGCCTCTACCCACTTGGTGAAGTAGTCCACTGCTACTATGAGGTACTTCCTTTTTCCCGACCCCATGGGCAGAGCTCCCACTTGGTCCACTCCCCACCTGGAGAAGGGGATGATCGAGCTGATGGGGGTGTAGCTCGTGGCTGGCCGGCCGGGGGTGACTTGGAAGTGTTGGCAGGTCTCGTAACCCCGGGCATAGTCGGCGCACTCCTTGGCCATTTTGGGCCAAAAGTACCCCTGTAAGATGGCCCTTCGGGACATGGCGAAGGCCCCCTGGTGGGCTGAACAGGTCCCTTCGTGGATTTCTTCCATGACTGACCTGGCTTCGTCTGGGTACAAGCAGCGCAGCAAGGCGCCGTTATAGGACCTCTTGTAGAGTATGTCCCCAATGACCACGTACGTGGGGGCTCGCCGTTTCACCAGCTTGGCGTCGACCTCGTCGGGAGGTAGCGTGCCTGTCTTCTTGTACTCCATGAGGTGGTCCAACCAGCAGGGAGGTCGGATTTGCACGGGTAGGACCGGGTAGGCGTCCAGGCTCGACCTCTTGAAATCTTCAATTCGGGCTATTTTGGAGATATGTTCCGGGGCCCCTTGGGCGAGCTTGGATAGTGTGATCACGTCTCGGCTGAGGCCCGGCATATCCTCGGGACCCCATGCAAAGACCTCCTTGTAGCTCCTGATGGTGTTGATTATCCGTGCCCGGAGCTCGGCCGGGAGGCCGACCCCTACCTTCACAACCCGGTCGGGTCGGCTGAGGTCGAGGTCGACCTACCTCCTCCTGAAATGCCTTCATGGCGATGGTATGTACCTGGAGGTCCTTTTGACCAATCTGGCGGCACGCCTTCAAGTAGCAGCTGCGGCTTACCTTTTGGTCCCCCCGGGCGACCCCGACCCCGGTCGGTGTCGGGAACTTGAGACACAGGTGCTCCATGGAAATTATGCACCTGAGGTCCTCCAGGGCGGGTCGACCGAGTATTATGTTGTGGGCGCAGCTGATTTTCACGACTACGAACTCGACCTCCCACCTCCTGGTGTGAGGTGGGGTGCCTATCTCTACCTCCAGACTGATCGACCCCTCCGTCTCAATTGAGTCCCCCGTGAACCCGGACAGGGGGGTGCGTACCTGCTCCAGCTGCCCTCTTGAGAGTCCCAGCTGGGTGAACGTGTCGTAGTACATGACGTTCACCGAGCTACCCGTATCTACGAGTACCCGGTGCACCACCACGTTGTTGATGTCCAGCTTGACCACCAGGGCGTCTCGGTGGGAGAGGGGCCCATCTGGCAGGTCGGCGTCGGTGAACGTGATGGGCTCCCTCTTTGGTTTCTTCTCATGGGGGGTACGTGTGACCTCTCCCACGTACAAGCTCATCGCCCACCTCTTCCGCTCGGCTGGCGAGTCCCCTCCCTCGGGCCCCCTGAAGATAACGTAGATGGCCCGTTTCTTCGAGGGCTGGGAGTCCTCTGTCGTCTTCTCCTCCTCCTCGGAACTGTTGTCGTGGTGGTCCCTCTTGCGGGGAGGAGCCGAGGTGGATGGCGCCTGGCCACCCCCCTTCCGCCATACATTGCTCTGCTTCTGGCCCTGGGCCTGTTCCGGCGCCTGGCCGGGCTTCTTAATGAATTGGCCGAGGTAGCCCATTTGGATGAGCTGCTCAATTTGTCTTTTCAGGAGGATGCACTCGTCTGTATCGTGTCCTTTTTGCCGGTGGAACCTGCAGTACTTGTTGGGGTTCCCCCTCGTCGATATCTTCATGCACTCCTCCTTCGGGAATACCACGATTCCCTGGTCCTCCGCATGCGCCAAGATAGTACCCACGGGTTGTGTCAGCGGGGTGAGATAGCGTGTGGGGTTCATCCTGGGCCCCTCAGCGTACTCACGCCGGTGTGGTCGGGGCGCCTTGCGCTCCTCCTGGGGTGCCTTGTCTTTTCGACCTCTTCCTTCTTCCTGCTCCTTCTTCCTTTTCTCGGCAGCCTCGGCGTCAGCGTACCTTGCTGCCTTGTCCATCAGGTCGGTGTAGGTCCTGGGGAGGTACCTGATGAGGTCCTGGTGAAAAGCGCCCGACCTCAAGTTGTTCCAGAAAATTACCATGGCCGATTTCGCATCGAAGTCGGCGACCCCCATGACCTCTTTCTTCCACTTGCTGAGGTACTCGGCTAGTGATTCCGAGCTCCCCTGCTTCAAATCACACAGGTCGGCGATTTGCTTCTTCCGCTGTATGCTGGTGGCGAAATGGGACAGGAATTGTCGGGTGAGGTCCGCAAAGGTGGAGATGGACCCCGCCGGGAGGGATCCGAACCAGTCATGCGCCTGCCCGTCCAGGGTGGCGAAGAACCCCGTACACAGGATGGCGTCTGTTGCCTCGGTGATCATCATGGCGGCTCTGTACCTGGTCAGGTGTGCCCGTGGGTCCGTGGTCCCTGAGTACGCTTTAATGGTGGGAAAGCGAAAATCTCGAGGTAAGGGTTCCTCCATGATGGCGTTTGCGAACGGGGAGGACAACACATCCTGGGGCTCCGGGGATCCGTCCCTCTCGTCGAACTTCCTCTGGAGCTCATCCATCCTCCTCCGCAGCTGCTCGACCTCTACCCGATGGGAGCTCGGAGCTCTACCATTTGTTTCCCCTGATCGTTCGAACCGGGAGGCCTATGCACGCCGAGGCGGGACTCGGGTCCCCCGTCCTGGTGACCCCTGCGGGCCTACCTCTTGTCGCGGCGGGGCCCGGGGTCCGCGGCTCGGCGACCTCCGGGTGACTGACTGCTGTCGTGCCTGCCTGCGGGAGCAGGATTCTGCTGGCGGAGGCTCATTAGTAGCAGGCCTTGGGCCCAACCTCTCTCGGGCTGGCACCCGGTCGCCCAACCTCTGCAGGGCGGGCCTGGTTTGGGTTGGGGCCCTTCCATCGTCGTCACGCTGGCGGTCTCGGTGGGAGTCCCCTCTTCCCCGCCTCTCCGATGGTCGAGGCGAGTTGACCTCCCCTTTGGGGACAGGTGCCTGGGGCGGTCAGGTGCTCGGGCCACTGCGCCCCTGGGTGGGAGGAGGCGGAGGCGACGCCGGCGCCCCTCCGGTGGTGCCTAGGGCGGCTTGTTCCTCTGCTCGGAGGCCCGCCGCGACTCGCGCCAGCACGGTGGAAGCTTGTTCGAAGACCGCCACCCCTCCCGGATGAGTGCGCGAGCTGGAGCGGGGGAGACGGGGGGTGGTGGAGGCGCACCACTGCTACGGTGGTTGGTGAGCTGGGCCCTCAGATCCTCCCCCGACCTGGTGGAGGCGGCCGGTTGGATGCTGGGGGCGGGGGCCCCGTCGGGGCCGTTCCCGTTCGCGACGAGCTGGGTGCCGCGGGAACCATTGGTATGACGAGAGCTGGATCTCGATCGTGCCATCGCTGTCGATGAACAATAGTGGGGAGAGCGCTTAAGCTTGTACAGCAGCTCTCAACAAGAGCACCAATGATGAATTTAATTAACCCGGGGTAGACCCGAATCAATAAATCCGGATAAGAACGTGATATAATAAATAATAAACGAAATATGAAACGATGTCGTAAAGGTCGCTGAGGACCGTATATTATATTAATTGCCGTAGTATTTGGCTATTACAAAGATTCGCTAGGACAAAGTGTGTAATAATCGTATAATGTGGAATGAATTGCCCTTTGCTAGGACAAGGAGAGGGGTTTTTATACAAGCAAACCCCCCAACCGCCCCCCTTAAATCGGGGGTGGTTAGATCTCAAGTTTGACCGGGCCTGGGTGGACCGGGTCGGGTCGGGTGCCGAGCCCGGGTAGGACCGAGCTCCCCGACCCGAGCTCCACGTAGGTCGGCTCGGGTCGGGGCACCTCCATGGTGGTCCGGGTCCGCGTTGCTCTTAGGCACCTCCGTGGTCCCCCAGGTCCGTGTTGCTCTTGGGCACCTCCATGGTCCCCCGGGTTCGTGCTGCTCTTGGGCACCTCCGTGGTCCCCCGGGTCCGTGCTGCTCTTGGGCTCCACCATGGTGCTCCGGGTCCATGTTGCTACCCCGGGTCGGGTCGTGGGTATAATATATCCATCACACTCCATAATGGGAGCTTTTCATAGATGGTCCAACCTTATTGGGTAATCGCAATTAACCCAATAAATCAAACATCAACCCAATTAACATCATTGAAATTATTAACCCAACAATCAATCCTTAAATGAAGTCCAACAACAAATTAATCCATTAATTCATATCTTCTAAATTTTCAACTAAGCTCAACATTCGTTAATTCTAGAGTTGTTAATCCTATATTATATAATCCTATATTATAATAGAGCTAGTGGCATTCAAAAAAAAATTCTATATTATATAATTTTAAAAAATTATTATTAAATACTTAATTAATTTTTTCGTTATTAAGTTAGAGAATTTTGTAGAGTTATACCAATAACAAATTACCAATTACAATTACAAATTATATACAAATAATTACTAATTACAAAACAATCTAGAATATACCAATTACCAAATATATACAAACAAACCCTAAAATGCAAAATATTTACTAAAATTTGAAAAAAATCAATAATAATTTCAAATATATACAAACAAACCCTAAAATGCATATACATTTACAAAATTTTGAAATAAATCAATAATAAAAACAAATATAACACAAATAAACCCTAAAATGCATATACATTTACAAAAATTTGAAATAAATCAATAATAAAAACAAATATAATAAAAATAAACCCTAAATTATAATTATATTTATTAAAATTCGAATAAATTAATAATAATTAAAAAAGAAATACCTGGCCGGCGGGGAAGCAGTCAGAGATGCGACAGTCGGAGGAGCGGACGGCATTCGGCGGTGGGAGGACGTCGCCGATGTGGACTGTGGCGGCGGGGAAGGACTTCGCAGCGGCGTTGTAGACGATTCAGCGCGGCGGCGTTGTGGACGATTCAGCGCAGCGGCGTGGAGGACGACGGCGAGAAGCAGTGGGTGGACGACGTCGGCGTGGAGGACATCGACGGTCTGAGACGGTGAGGCCGGCGGTGTGAAGAAGAGCAGTGGGGAGAAGAGAAGAGATGGATGGTATGACGTCGATCTGATAATGTTCTCAGAGCTGGCGTTTTAAAAAACTTTGTAACGTCGGCTAGATAGTTAGCCGACGTTGTAATATATTTATTTCTTTTTTTTTTTTTAGTATATAACGTCGGCTAAACTGACTTAGCCGACGTTATATATAAATAATTTTTTTTTTAAAAAAAATAATATATAACCTACGACGTCGGCTGCATTAATAGCCGACGTCGTAGGTTATATATTTCTTTTGTATTATTTTTTTTATTTATAACGTCGGCTATTACGTAATAGCCGACGTTATAAACTTAATTATTAAAAAAAAATTAAATTTTTTAACGTCGGCTATGTATATAGCCGACGTTAAAGACCCGACGTTGTATGCGAATTCTGTAGTAGTGTTTGTTAAGGGGAACCTTACAAAACATATTGCACCTAAGTCCTTCTACAAACATGAACTCTAGAAGAGTGGTAAAATTCTTGTTGAGAAAGTTTGCCCCAGTGAACAATCTTGCAGATATGTTCACTAAGTCTCTGCCTACACCCACTTATGAGTAATATGTTCATAAAATTGGGATGCCTAGGCTTAGAAGATTGTTGTCTTCAGGGGGAGCGACAACTCCTAGCTGCACTGGAATGGACAATCTAGAAGGCTTTTGAAATCCTGAAGATTATGCTCCGAAAGCATATGGTTTTACTCTTTTTCCCTTAGCTAAGTTTTTCCCCACATGGTTTTCTTAGGCTAAGATTTTTAATGAGGTAACCGATGTTGGTGCACTTGAGTGGATAGTCCTGAAGACCCTTGAAATCTTGAAGATTATGCCCGAAAGGCTTATGGTTGTACTCTTTTCCTTAGCTAAGTTTTTTCCCACTGGGTTTTCTTAGGCTAAGGTTTTTAATGAGGCAACCAGTGCAACACATGGTTCAACATACTTCGTGTAATCTTTTCCTCGTCTAGGTTTTTCCCACTGGGTTTTTCTAGCGAGGTTTTTAACGAGGCATCAGTATAGTTATTTAATGGCCAAGGGGGAGTGTTATAAATATTTTATTATTATGGTCATTAAACTTGTGACTTTTGAGTTAGCCTTTAATTATTACATGATTTATGTTGAGTATGTGAAAGGTTGTATGAAACCTTATATAATGGGCTGAAGGCTAATGAAATGAGATACACATATTGTTGTGCCCTACATCCTGTGTCCTTCTGTTCTTACTTTCTTTACACTTTATAATCTTATATATATAATCTCTGGGCAATTACCCTGCAATCATCACGCGAGAACCGAGCTAATTGATAGACCAAATTACAACAATGTCATTATTTATTGTTATTTATTCCTTCTTCTTTTATAAATAATTTATTTTTGTTTTTGACCTGTTTTAGTCTAATTTGCATCAAATTTTGATGTGTTAAATAACTTCAATAATTTCTTCTATCCGATTGACCTTCTCACTCAACCCTCACATACAAACTGTATGACTTATTGAGTTGATCGCCTACTTTTTGTTATTCAATATTCAAATATTGTTAAACATATAATATTATAATATGCATTTTAAATAAAATGTTTTGTCAAACACCTTGTGCTCAGGCAGTAAATGCAAAGCCTTTACCGATCAAGGTATTGGCTCTGATACCACTTGTTGGTCCCGATAGAATGAAATGAGAGTCTAGAGGGGGGGGGGGGGGTGAATAGACTCTTTTCGTGAAAAGCCCTAATCGTCACCTTTCGGTGTCTTGGCGCAGCGGATAAGATAGATTCGTTTTAAATACTTTGCACGAGTTTGAGTAAATAGAGAAACTTTCGGTAGCGGTGATAAATGGGATGATATGAATGCAGAAAAGAAAAGCGTAAGTAAAGAGATAGAAGGGACACGAGATTTTATAGTGGTTCGGCTAACGTTGCCTACTCCACTCTTCTTCCACAACTGATGGAAGGATTGCACTATCACTCTTAGTACAATTACACAAAGACTTCCTTGATCACTAAGCCGGACAGCCTTCGTAGGTTTTTCAACTCCTCGAGTTTACTCCGCCTCTATCAACTTCTTCTCCTGAGTTGAGGTTGGTAGAAAATGATTTCTTGAATTCTCCAACGATGAAGTCTTGACTCTGAGATATGATTGCTTCAAGCAAATGACAAGACTTCCTTTGAGGTGTAAGAAAAAGATCAAAAATCTTCTTCAAGTAACTTAGCACCTCAAAACTGGTTCACAAAAGCTTTTAGTAAAAGGTCAACGTTTCAAGAGCTTTTGCAAGAAAGTAAGTCGAGTGAGAATGAACCAGCACTTTCTTAGTTGATGAAGGTGGGTTTTTATAGGTGATGAAAATTCATCCGTTGGAGGGAGATGAAATTTTCGAACCTTTTAACCATTGGACAAGGACCGGGGAGCTTCATGCATTAAATGCTCCATTAATGAGGTTGTACCATGTAGCCGTTGAAGGTATGGAAAGCATTAGGGTTTTGTCCTTTAGCTCCAGGAGATGGTACATCTTCATTTAATGTTTCTTGAAAAGTGTGTCCCATAAGATGAAGTCCTTATTGTCCTAGGATGTTGTCAAATCAGATAGGTAGAACATTCTTCTCGTTGTTGAAGATAAGTAATGCTTGATAAGGATCGTCTTTTAACAAAACTGTCCTTTCGTGTTTGTTGACAACTCCTTCTTGACTCTCGTTGTTGTTCTTCATGTCTCGTGTCTTCTTTCGCCTTGGAGACCCTAACAACTAATCATAACTCATTTTCGTGTGTTTGTCTAGCTTAACACGAATTACAAAGGAGTTATGGCAGCTCTCGTCTAGGACGAAAGCAGCGATTGAAAAAGCTAATGGTTAGGGGTTTACTTTTCTACATTACATTGGTATCATCAAAATCCTAATACAATGTTCCTAACAATTTCCCCCTTTTTGATGATTCCAAAACCTATACTCTTCTTATAAGGCTGATAAAAGTTCCATAAGGATTTTTCTATTACAAAGACAGCCAAACTTGAGAGTTTACAAGTCTTTTTCTAGATTAAAGCGTTAATAAGCGAGACAAGGACAAGTAACTCAGACAAGTGACACGAGATGTGTGACAATGAGAGTTTCATATATAAACATGTGATCATTACAAAAACTTTATGAAGAAAAACATAACGAAAGTTAACTTACATTTCTAAGAGCTTTGATTTCTGTTGTTCAGCTTCTTTGGATTTTTGGTCATCCCTTTCCTTTTGTTGCTTTAACATCCTGTTGAAGTCTATTTTCTCATTGATTTTTGCTCTGAAGACTTTAATAGGATTAGACCTGACAAGCTCTTCATGTTCTCCTTTGATATTCAGGCCAGTGTAATTGTTATAGGCTTCCCGAATGTTGCTTCCTTCAACAATTCCAGACTTCCACCACGAGATCAGTTCAAACGAATTCATTCCTTCTTGGTAGCTCTTTCCTGATTCCTTGTGCACTTTGAAAGCTGCATTGTGTATGAAATTCTGTGGGGAGTCTTTGGTTACATTAGAAAGGTCTTCAATGAGATTCCTGATCCTTTCTCTTTCCATTGCTTCATCTTCTCTTCTTTTTCTTTCTTCATCATGCTTCTTCCACAGTTCTTTGTTTGCTCTTTTGATTTTCTCGTTTTGAGTGCTCATGTGATTTTGTCTTGTATAATTGTCTTTTGTTTTCAACCAAATAGGATTATTGCAACCCCTCAAAACGTTTGCCATTGCCTTCTTCATATGGGACGAAGTCCACAAAGTTTCCTATGCCATCCATAGTTACTTTGTTGTCTCTCATAAGTTTCTGCCTTAGTTTCGTCTGTTCTCTCTTTGGCAGTCCTGTGAAGATGTATTTGGCTTCAGAACCAAATGATTGTCGAGGCTTAATTGGTTTGGAGGATTGGTATCGACCATGATATCTTTGCTTCGAGGAGTGGTAACCACGAGACTTGGAAGGTGGATGAGATGGATTCGTGTTCCTTTGGCCAGAATCTCTTGGTGTCCGAGAGGGAGAGTGTCTTGCTTCACGAGTTTGATCTTTCGTGTTATCTCTCGGCTGATCATCATCCATATCTTTGTCATCATTTCTCTTTTCCCCCTTTTTGGCATCATCATCACAAGAGGTAGGAGGTATAGAGGAAACCTTATTTATAGCATTTAAGATATCCTGGGCGTAACCGAGAATTTGAAGTGCATATTTTCCCAGTTGGTATGAATTGTCTTGATATGTGTCAATCTTTGTGCAAGCCAAATCAATACGTTCTTTGAGACCAAAATGAGAATGTTTGATCTCGTGTTGTTGCCGTGCAACTTTGTTCAGAGCAGTTTCAAGATCGTGGAGCTTCTTTGCCATTCTCTCAAGGATCTTGTGATCTGTTTGGCTTTGTTGCTGCGGTTGAGTCTGTTCTGGAGGTGGAGGCTGAGGTAGAGATTGTGCAGCTATCAAAGAGTCAACCTTCTTGCACAAATCATCCAAGACTTTCGTGTCCTTTCCCCGTAGAGCCAGATATTGCATGTGGATGGTTTTGGCTGAATGGACAGTTTCCCTCATAAGGTTCATGATGGTCTGTGGGGACTCTGCAGCAGATTCTTCTTCAATGTTTGTTGGCGTTGTGTCCATATATTCATCTTGAGGTGGTGCTTCCCTTTTTCCACCACTTGTTGAGATAAGATGAATTGGTGAGGCTTCCAGTTTGCCCTCACTCACTTTTGCTTTCTCTTGCATGATCGGAGTCTCGTCCATGGGTTGAATATGTGGAACGATGGCACGAGACAGGTCTTCTGGATGGTTAGTGGAAACTTCTTCCGAGTCATCACTGTCAGAGGGTAGTTTTCTTAAGGGAGATCTTTGAGGATAGGTGTCATAGTCAGGACCGATTAAGAATGTATGACTGTCTTCGGGGTCGGCTTCTTGAGCACCTTCATTACCCAACTGATCATCATTATCACCATCGTCATCATCATCATCATTCTCATCATCAGCATCGCCAACATCATCATCATTATCATCTTCATCTTCATCTTCATCTTCATTACTCTCGTCTTCTTCAATCTCTCGTCCAAGCTCATCCTTCGTGCCACTGACATTGCAATTTGGATCATTTTGGTGTTCCTTCTCTAACGTGGTCTTGATCTTGGATAGAAACATAGCATATCGAAGTTGCTTCATTTCTTCTTCATAGACTGGATCCAAGGGTGGCTTGTTAAGTTCGATGCTGATTGGGGCTTTATCTCTCCCGAGAGTGCGATTTGTCATCTTGTATGAGAAGACACGATTGATTTCTTCAATTCGAAGAGCTTTGGAAACATCATCAGTGCCAATCCATTCAAGTGCAAAGTCTTCTTCATCCTGCATTGCTTCAAAAGTTTCAAGAAAGGTCCGTAGGAGAGCAGTGCGCCACTTTTGCCACTGCAGGACTCGTTTGTAATCCCTTTCAATGGATTCTCTAAGCAATTGATCTAGTGAAGGTTGAGGAACTTTTACTTCTTGAGCTGGAGCTGATGGTTTTGGGATGTCCGGAGTTTGTACCTGCACAACTGCTGTCTCGTCTACCAACACAGGTTCTTGTGTCAGAATTACCTGCTCTGTATTGGTAGGTTCTTGTGGTAAACAAGGCAAAGCGATCAAAGCATCAGTCGCCTCTTTCGTCTTTTCCGGTGATCCAGGTTCTTGTGGAAGACTTAAGCGACTAGCCTCCATATCTACATTAACAGGTTCTTGTGTCAATTCTCGAAGGAGTTGATCTGCCAAAGTAGGTTCTTGTGGATGGTGGTCTTGAAGAGAACCGAGATCAGTTTCGGGTTCTTGAGCATCAGAAAATCCTTCTGGAAGAGTAACTTTCGGTTGAGCTTCCCCCTGAGAGAGAGCTTCTTTCGTGACTTCTTCCCCCTGTGGAGATGCTTCTCTCGTGTCAACTTCTTTCGGTGTTAAACTTTTCGCCTGGGAAGACTTTATTTTGACAGGAGACCGAAAGTGACTCTTTTTGCTAAGTCTTGTGAGAATCAGATTGTCATCGTCTTCAGATGAATCTTTGACAATGATTGTTTCTGGTAGAGGAGGAGGTGAAGTAGGATCTTTCGCCTCTTGTGGAGATTTCGGAGGAACTGGAACAGATGGAGTAGCTTCTGTCTTCTTTACCTTACTCCGAGAGGAGTGTTTTTCTCGCTTTTGTCGTTTCGGCTTGGGTTGATCATCCTCCGAAACCTTAGGGGTTCTTGACTTCCTCTTGGTTTTCACTTGCTCAATAGGAATACACAACTCTAATGCCTTCTGTTTGTCGTACCCTGATGGTTTCTGTTTCATGTGACATGCTTTTTGTCCAGGCCGAATTCCTGGGCGCAAAATAACTCCTTTCGTTGCAAGAAGATGGCTTATCACAAAGCCGTACCCTAACTTCTTTGCAATGTCTCCTGGACTCTTCCGATGAAAAGTGATGGTGTGAACAATGTTGTTGAATATGATCTTTGGCCAATCGACTTTAAATCCATTCAAGAAAGCATGCAGCATTTTCAACTTCTCCTTCGTCACATCATCAGTGCCCGAGGTCTTGTGATCGACGAGTTTATTGAAGATATCAACAGTGAACTCATAATCTAGTCTGAACCATTTCTTCTTTAAAGGCCAAGAGATTTCTGCCTTGGAGGGGGCGTGGTTGTTCTTGATAGATTCATAGAAGTCCTCTGGGTCGAGATAATAATAGATAATATCATTTGGAAACCTCATCTCTCTGTGGAAACCCGTATGTTGATCGAACGTCCTCCGAGGTAAGGACCACATGATGATTATTGACTCTGGAAGTAATGGTCAGATAATCAGAGGATATTGAGGCATTCAAATAGAACTGAGTTACGTCAACTGGGTGCCATATTGTGTATAGATGTGTGATGAAGCCATATAATCCTGTTTCTGTGAGGAGATGTATGATGTTTTCACTAAATCTTCTGTCCAAGATATATTCAAGGAAACCATGCGTGTCCCACAAACTGCCGCCAACGATGAATGGTACTCTGGATTCAATGAACCTTAGATCTTCTGTTGGAAAGCTTGGAATTTTCAGAGTGGAAGGTGTTTCTGGTTCTTTATCAGTTGGTGATGTTTGTGGATGATTCGCCATTGTTGAGGATTTGAGAGAGACAGAGGATTAAGAGGAATGAGAGAGAGAAAAGTGTAAAAGGTAATGCTTGAAGAGAGGAAGGTTTAAGTAGGGTTTTAGCAAGCACCGGGTAACCGGTTATGGATAGCCCATTTAGCAATGGATTACTTTGAATTTCAAAAGAACTACCGGTTCCTCTTCTCCAATATGGTAACTGATCAACATGGGAGAGTGATAAGATCGTGTGCAGATCAAAAACGATCATTCTTTCATTAAATGAAGAGAGAGAAAAGTACTTGAGTGTCTATGGGTGCATTAAATGCATGTCTCAATCTGTGTCAGACAGAGTGGGATAGTGGACCATTTTTCTCGGCCACATGATCCTCATTATGATTCATCTAAACGGTTTGGATTGGAAGTTAAGAAAGAAACGTCTTAGACACGATTCCAAACCCGAAGATAGATAATTTCATCATAACATAAGATCTAAAAGACAAATAAAGTCAAACAAATCCTTCTTACAACATCAAGAGTACATCACACGAGAGATTTATTACACCGAACGTACGTAACAGAAACAATTATAATCTCTCGTGTATTAGCAGGTAGGCAAGATTTTACTCAACGTTGCCCTTCTTCTTTCGTGCATGCTCAAGGTACTCTTTCTTTCGGATCTCATGAGCAAAAACTTCAGCAATGAGAGTTTCATGGTCAGCTCCCAGTGTTTCTCTAGAGAGACCTCGTCTCTCCATGTCATCTAGCTCAGCCAAAACCTTGGCTTTAGCATAAGCATACAGTGCACGATACTTCTCTTCATGTTTCAGAAGAGGTGTGAGTTGAACAAGAGAGTAGAACTCTGAGATTTCTGGTTCATTCCCAGATGGTGAACCTTTCTCAATTGAGTTTCCAAGACCATGTTGAGACATTTTTTCGGGCTCAGATAAACTCTCGGATGTGAGGGCCAATTCTTTCCCTTTATCCATGAGTTTGAAGAAAGAGATAAGTGAGTCCATAGAAGATTGAGAGGGTCCGTTAAATAGAGAATTGAGCCTCTCAAAAGATGTGTCTGAATGACTTGACCAAGGCACGCCTTAGGGAATATATTCTTTTCAAGAAAGTTGTCCTTGATTCAAGATATTAGACAGATGATAAATGAGACACATAAAGTCTCGTTCAAAAGGAAGCCAGAGCAAATAAAATTATATTATTCATAGATCCGAGAGAAGAAAGTACATAAGATGAGATACAACAACCAAAAGATCAATTTTTCTTCCTCTCGTTTTTCTTGACTCCTGACGACTCAGATTTTCCCTTTTTCAGATTTCCCAACATCTGCTTGAACCACTTCCCAATTCGTGGATAGTTGGAACCAGATGAGGATTCAGGTTCTTCCTCCTTATCATATTTCTCCTCTAAGTTCTCTTGAGCCAGAAAAGCCATGTAATCTCGATCAACCCACTTGCTGGGATCATCTGGGATGGCCTGAGCAGGGTCTTTTGAGGGTCTTTCCTCACTTTCAGATTTTTCAACAATGAAGCCAGCCATCTCATCATATTGAAGAGATGAGTCTGAATCAGAGAGGAGGTCCACAGGAGCTTGTGGACTGTTACCAGGGTAAAGATCACCCTGTTCTTCCCTGATACGCCTAGCAGCCTCTCTTCTCTTGTAAGAGTCACCTCTAGTAAAAGGTTTCTTTGGAACCATGGTGAAGGAAAGAAGGATGAATATTTCGTGAAGAATTCACCTCTTTTTATAGCAAGAGATCCACATAGCTCATGTGTCAGTTACACATTGATTTCAACGTCGCAATAAATGCTCATAGATATGTTCAAGGGGGTAATCAATTCCCAACAAGACTTTGACTGTTAACTTGTTTCTTTATGAAGCTCCAACTTCAATGAACTTAAAAAGATATGTAACGCATAAAAAAAAATTTATGGCCCTTTTTGACCAGAATACGTATGAGTGATGAGTTTTCCTGTGATTTTGGACAAGAAACAGATAAAGTTAAGCGTAGTCAAGAGATGCATTCATTCTAAGTACGAAAGGATAGCATTTTTATTAGATCACAAAGGATGGAGAGAAGAGGATTCCAGGTCACGAAAGTACAGCATACAACAACTTAGAGAAAATGATAAGGCACGTGAAGTTCCAGACGAGTCATCTCTTCGGTAACATCAGTCAGATTTGCCATCTTTGAATATTCATCCAGCTCCTCAAGTGAGAGAGAGGGTTCGGGTGACTGAGTTGAGGACCGAGAGTGAACCATAGTGAAATCTTCATAAGATTGATCACTAGATTGAGAAACTTCATGAGAAGATTGCCAATGAGAGCTTTTCATCATCAGAATTCTCTCTTTAGCAAGTCGTGTGGCTTGTTCCATGCAGAATGCCTTCTTAGCCCTGGACTCATTGACCAGTTTGTCAAGAGTTTCCTTATCCTTTGGTGTTGTGTTAGGCATGGAGTAAGTTACAATGACCCTTTCCCCATCTTCTTCTAGCCTAAGGATGGTGGCATTCGGTAGCTTGCTAGCTTCTTGCATGTGATGTTTTAGACGTTTAGCCCTTTTTTCAACTTCATCGATCTTTCCTTTTCCTTTGTCCATTCCTGCAATCTTTTTCCTTTTCTAAGGACTTGTGAGTGAGTAAAGCTTCATGAAATAGAATAGTAATTTATAGACAAAAGATATCGTGCGAATCTTAACAAAATCTTTTAGATACTGACATCATTTTGAAAAGATAAACGAAAGATAAAGTCATAAATTAAAAGATCATGAGCATGATAACATCACAACTTGTCACCGTGGCCTAACAAAGTTATTCAGGCTTTCTTTTTCTTGCTGCTTGCGGTGGACTTGAGAGGGGATGCTATCTTGGTAGGAGTGCTTGAGGGTGAGTAGTCAAAACTATCACTTTGTTCCAGCACACTGTCTTCCTTGACATACCCTATAGGGTTGCCAACTGAGTGGAAAGATTCTCTTGACTCATTGTCGGTTGAGTCACGAAGAAGGTTTTGTATGAGTTGAGCGCGTTCAAGAAACTGATTAAACTCTTGCTCAGTCACAAGTGGCTCACTGAGAATTTCACTCTTTCCCTCTTGTGCCTCCGTAATGGTTCTTTCGCTTCCCGTACTCATACCTGCACATGCAAAAACACACACTAGAGTTTTTGTTAGATATGAAATTTTATCCTCGTAGTGTACCTCATTTATAAAGATCTTTGCGTGTGAGGATGGATCAAATCTTTTGATTTTCGAGAGCAAGAATCTTTGCAGATTTGATTCTCTTGGCTTTATGTCATTTCAATCATTCCGAGTTCATGCCTTAGAGAGGAAAATCGTGCTTCACTCAAGGGTTTCGTGAGTATATCTGCAAGTTGATCATCAGTATTAACATACTCAAGAGATATGTCTTTCTTCTCGACATGATCACGAATGAAGTGATACTTAATGTCAATATGCTTAGTCCGAGAGTGTAGCACAGGATTATGCGTAATGGCGATTGCACTCGTGTTATCGCATTTTATGCTCACTTCTCGTGCATTTATGCCATAATCTCTCAATTGATGTCTCATCCACAAGATTTGAGCACAGCAGCTTCCAGCTGCTATGTATTCGGCTTCAGCCGTACTTGTAGCAATAGAGTTTTGCTTCTTGCTAAACCAAGACACAATTCGTCTTCCTAGGAACTGGCAGGTTCCTGAGGTACTTTTTCGATCAATTCGACACCCTGCGAAGTCAGCATCTGAGTATCCAACTAGATCAAATGATCCTTCTTTCGGATACCAGAGACCGACACTTTGCGTTCCCTTAAGATATCTTAATATCTTTTTAGTTGCACTTAGGTGACTTTCTTTCGGCTTAGCTTGAAATCGTGCACATACACCAACAGCAAACGAAATGTCAGGTCTGCTTGCTGTTAGGTATAAAAGAGAACCAATAATGCCTCGAAAGTTTGTTTGATCAACATCTTTTCCTTCATTATCAACATCCATTCTGAGGGATGTGCTCATTGGAATTTTGACCGAACTTTTTCCATCAATGCCAAATTTTCGGATTAAGTCCTTGGTATATTTGGCTTGATTTATGAATATTCCATCTGGGCATTGTTTGACTTGTAAACCCAGAAAATAGTTTAGTTCACCCATCATACTCATCTCAAATTTGCCTTTCATAAGGTTGGAGAACTTTTCACACAAAATTGGATTCGTGCTACCAAAGATAATGTCATCGACGTAGATTTGAACTAATCGAATGTGCTCATTATCTTTTATACGAAAGAGTGTTTTATCAACCACTCCTTTCGTGAAGCCACAATTGATAAGAAAGTATGAGAGAGTATCGTACCAGGCTCGTGGAGCTTGCTTTAAGCCATAAAGAGCCTTTTTGAGATGATACACCTTTTCAAGCTCATTATTGATTGCAAAGCCAGGTGGTTGTTCAACATAGACTTCTTCTTCAAGAAGTCCATTTAAGAAAGCACTCTTGACATCCATTTGATAGACCTTGAAGTTCTTATAGGCTGCAAAAGCTAGGAATATGAGAATAGCTTCCAATCTAGCTACAGGGGCGAAGGTTTCATCAAAATCAATGCCTTCTTCTTGGCAATACCCCTTAGCAACAAGACGAGCTTTGTTCCTAACAATGAGCCCATCTTCACTCATTTTGTTTCTAAACACCCATTTAGTTCCAATGACATTCTGATGAGATGGTCTCGGAACAAGTTCACATACCTCATTTCGCTCAAATTGATGGAGCTCTTCTTGCATGGCTATTACCCAGTCAGGGTCTTTTAGGGCTTCTTCTATAGTTTTTGGTTCCATTTGTGATAGGAAGCATGCCATCATACTTTCGTGCAAAGAGGCTCTTGTTCTTACACCTTCTTGGATATTTCCAATAACCTGATCTGATGGATGATCTTTTAACCATCGAAGGTCCGGTTCAAAAGCATCTTGTTGATTTTGAGCATCCATTTCAGGAATATACGGAAGATCAATGTATATCATTGGTTCAGATGTTGTGGTAGCTGAAGGATCATTCTGTTGAATTCCAACCTATTCTTGAGACACAGGTTCGGGTTCAGGAACCTTTAGTTGATATTTCGTGTAGGACGAAAGTATGTCTTCTTCGTATGAGATATCTTCGTCAACAGGTTGCTGAGGATTTTGACTTGACTTGATTGATGTTTTACATCCAGATGGGTTCTTCTCAGATTGTTCATCAAACTTGACATGAATGGATTCCTCAATTACCATTGTTCGCTTGTTTAGAACTCTGAATGCTTTGCTTACAGAGGAGTATCCCATGAATAGCCCTTCATTAGCTCTTTCGTCAAAAGCTCTTAGATGATTCTTTCCGTTATTATGTATGAAGCACCTGCATCCAAAGATATGAAAATAACCGATACTAGGAGTTTTACCTTTCCATAGCTCATATGGTGTCTTGTTGTGAGATTTGTTGATCAAGGATCTATTTTGTGTATAGCATGCCGTGTTTATGGCTTCGGCCCAAAATCTCTTAGGTAGTCCTGAGTGAGAGATCATCGTTCGTGCAGCTTCTTTCAAGGTTCTGTTCCTTCTTTCGGCTACTCCGTTTTGCTGAGGAGTTCGTGCTGCCGAAAGTTGCTGGAAAATTCCATTTTGTGCACAGAATTCCTTTATGACTTTGTTAACAAATTCCGTTCCTTGATCTGATCTTATTCGAATTATTTTGGTCTCCTTTTCTGTTTGAAGTTGTCTCAAAAGATTTGGAAGAGCTGTTTCTGTTTCATTCTTCTTTTTCAAGAAGAGCACCCATGTATATCTTGTGTAGTCATCTACTATAACAAGAGTATACTTTCTTCCACTCAAACTTGCTGGATCTACTGGTCCGAAGAGATCCATATGTAGAAGGCTTAGGAATCGAGAATTTGCATCCCCATCTTTTGTCTTGAAAGATGATTTGAATTGCTTCCCTTTTTGACAAGCCTCACATATTTTATCTTTCGTATAAGATGCTTCGGGTAGCCCTCTTACGAGATTTCTTTTGGAAAGCTTGTTTATCGTTTTCAAGTTCAGATGACTAAGTTTGTTGTGCCATTCTTGGTTGAGATCTGCATTACTTTTAGCTACAAGACAAACGTTAGCATTAGAAGAATTTAAAGATAATACATACATATTCTTCTTTCGTTGACCCGTTAAAGCTGTCTTGCCATCCTTCGTGTTCACGATTTTGCATTCCTCTTTGAGGAATTCTACTTTGTATCCTTTGTCACAAAATTGACTTGTGCTTAGGAGATTGAACTTCAGTCCTTCAACATAAGAGACATCTTGTATTGTTATTCCCTTCTTGATGATGTCACCTTTTCCACGAGTTTTGCCGCTATTTTCACCTCCAAAGATAATTTTGGGTCCATCTAATTCCTTAAAGTTGATCAACATTTTTTTATCACCAGTCATATGTCTTGAGCATCCACTATCAATATACCATATGACTTGTTTTTCCTGCATCAAAGATTATGTGTTTTTAGGTACCCATTTAGTTTCGGGTCCTTGGGGGTTAGCAGTCAACTTTGGAACCCACATCAACCTAGAGTATCCACGACTCATCCTCGGTCCTCTATATCCATTAGATGTACGATAATCATAATGGATGTTGGCAAAGACTTTAGCATTATATTTCTTACGTTGATCTTCCTGAGGAAGATTTTCATAATGCTTGAGATGATTGGTTTGTTTACGCAGATGAACCTTTTCAAATACTGCTCTAGGGAGAGGTTCTGGGTAATCAAACCAATCTTCTTCTGATGGCCCAGTCCATCCATTGCCATACCCAGATCTTTTGAAGGATCTTTCGGGTTGTCTGATTTGTCCGGTTTTTGAGATTCCTTGAGCAGGATTCTTTCGTGTGAATTTAGGACGATATTGCCTCTGGTTAACATTCGTCTTTTTATTGGATTGAGTGTTCCGGTTAGGCTGACCCTTTTTATGGCGTAGATTCTATTTATTGCCATTTGGTCCATTCCTTTTGACATAGATTTGTCTAGGATTGCCAATACCAGATTTCTTCTTTCCAGATTCCACAATTCGTTGTACAGCCGTACCTTTCGGTTGGCTTGTTGATTGTGGTGTTTCGACATTGTTAACTACCATCATAGGCTCAGAAACCTGGGTGGGTCCTTGAACAAATGCGGCCTCGAAGCTTTCGTGTGAATATGCATTAGTGAATTTGTTCAATTCGACTTGTGAAGAGGAGCTGGGGTTAAAACCAATTCCAGTTCTTTCCCCGGGCAGTCTGGATTCATTCATCATTTTATCCATTAAGTTGGATGAATTATTGAATTTATCCAAGACTTCAAGCAGTTCTTGCTCTCTCTTCTCTTTTGCTGTGCATTGCTCCTTTAGAGCGAGAACATCTTTCTCAAGCTGCTCCTTAGCAATGACTAGCTCATTGTTCTCAATACGAACTTGCTTTAGTTCATTGTAGCTAAGCATGAGCCGAGAGTTCTCCTCCTTGAGTTTGGAGTAAGTGCTATTTATCACATTGAACCTCCTTATCATTTCAGTGACAGATTCATTGGAGGTAAGACTTCCCACAGAATTTGACTCAGCTGAATAACAAGAAGATGAATGATAGTTTACCTCGTCTTCATCTGCCATGAGGCATAGTTCGTCTGACTCTTGACTGAATAAACACAGCAGTCCTTTCTCCTCATCAGTGTTTTCGTCTTCTGAGCTAGAGCTTGAGGAACTACTTTCGGTTGCGACTATGTCAGAAGTTTCGTTTACTACCATTGCCTTCCTTCTTCCTTCCTTTCTGGAGTTTGATGATTCAGGCTTGTCGCTTCTTTTATATCTTTCTCCAGTCTCTTTTGAGGGGCTTGTGGTAGCATTGTCGTCTTGATGTTTGCTTACTGTGGGATGAGGACAGTTCGCCTTGAAGTGTCCTGGCTTTCGGCAATTATAGCACAATAGCTGAGAGTCCGTGGTTTCAGTTTTTGAGGTTTGAGGAAAGTTCTTGTGCTTCTTTCGGTGGCTCGAACGTTGTGGGTCTTGAAAGTTATTCTTTCTCATGAACCTTTTCATTTTCCTGACAAATAGTGCATATTGTTCATCAGATAAAAAATCACAAGAGTTACGTTTCGACCTGTTGGATGTTAATGCTGATTGATTTGCCACGAGAGCAATGTTTCTTGTTTCTGAATCTTCGACATCTTTTGGTTCGTGTTCGAACTCATAGGCTTTGAGATCACTGAAAATTTTGGCCGTGCTTGTTGTTTTCATATCTCGACTATCCCTCATTGCGATAACCTTCATTTCCCATGATTTTGGTAGACCACGAAGGATCTTCAGATTCATTTCCTTCTCAGTAAGCTCTTTTCCAAGATCTGATAAATCGCCCATCAGTCTGGTGAATCTGAGTTCCATATCCATGATTGATTCATTTGGCAGCATTTTGAAATCTTCAAATTTTTTCATAGCCATTGTCAGCTTGTTGTCCTTTTCTTGCTCGTCTCCTTCTCCCAAACTCATTAGGACATTCCACACTTCCATGGCATTCTTGCACTTTCGGACCCTGGGAAACAAGGAATCATCCAGAGAGTTGTAGAGAATATTTCTTGCCACATTATCCAGATTTGCTCTTGTTCTCTCTTCCGAGGAATACTGGTCTTTCGGCTTTGGTATCATCTGTAGAGCTCCTGCTCCCTGTGCGGCTGCTTGAGCATTCGCCATCATGACTGTGATTGGTCCGGTTGTTATGACGTCCCACATTTCATCATGAATAGAACATAGGAGAGCCTGCATTCTTAACTTCCAGTCATCAAATTTAGCAAGACTAAATGCAAGTTGTTTGGAGCGATGAGCATGTTCCTTTTCCATTTTTGAGTAAAAAGCGTGCAAAGAAAATATGCAAGGTTTTCAGGAGATTTTTGAAAAGAGATCTACCAGGCAGTAAATGCAAAGCCTTTACCGATCAAGGTATTGGCTCTGATACCACTTGTTGGTCCCGATAGAATGAAATGAGAGTCTAGAGGGGGGGGGTGAATAGACTCTTTTCGTGAAAAGCCCTAATCGTCATCTTTCGGTGTCTTGGCGCAGCGGATAAGATAGATTCGTTTTAAATACTTTGCACGAGTTTGCGTAAATAGAGAAACTTTCGGTAGCGGTGATAAATGGGATGATATGAATGCAGAAAAGAAAAGCGTAAGTAAAGAGATAGAAGGGACACGAGATTTTATAGTGGTTCGGCTAACGTTGCCTACTCCACTCTTCTTCCACAACTGATGGAAGGATTGCACTATCACTCTTAGTACAATTACACAAAGACTTCCTTGATCACTAAGCCGGACAGCCTTCGTAGGTTTTTCAACTCCTCGAGTTTACTCCGCCTCTATCAACTTCTTCTCCTGAGTTGAGGTTGGTAGAAAATGATTTCTTGAATTCTCCAACGATGAAGTCTTGACTCTGAGATATGATTGCTTCAAGAAAATGACAAGACTTCCTTTGAGGTGTAAGAAAAAGATCAAAAATCTTCTTCAAGTAACTTAGCACCTCAAAACTGGTTCACAAAAGCTTTTAGTAAAAGGTCAACGTTTCAAGAGCTTTTGCAAGAAAGTAAGTCGAGTGAGAATGAACCAGCACTTTCTTAGTTTATGAAGGTGGGTTTTTATAGGTGATGAAAATTCATCCGTTGGAGGGAGATGAAATTTTCGAACCTTTTAACCATTGGACAAGGACCGGGGAGCTTCATGCATTAAATGCTCCACTAATGAGGTTGTACCATGTAGCCGTTGAAGGTATGGAAAGCATTAGGGTTTTGTCCTTTAGCTCCAGGAGATGGTACATCTTCATTTAATGTTTCTTGAAAAGTGTGTCCCATAAGATGAAGTCCTTATTGTCCTAGGATGTTGTCAAATCAGACAGGTAAAACATTCTTCTCGTTGTTGAAGATAAGTAATGCTTGATAAGGATCGTCTTTTAACAAAACTGTCCTTTCGTGTTTGTTGACAACTCCTTCTTGACTCTCGTTGTTGTTCTTCATGTCTCGTGTCTTCTTTCGCCTTGGAGACCCTAACATCTAATCATAACTCATTTTCGTGTGTTTGTCTAGCTTATTACGAATTACAGAGGAGTTATGGCAGCTCTCGTCTAGGACGAAAGCAGCGATTGAAAAAAGCTAATGGTTAGGGGTTTACTTTTCTACATTACATTGGTATCATCAAAATCCTAATACAATGTTCCTAACAAACTTCATATTCACTTCTCTACATTCATAATTATAGAATTATATGTTCATAATTATGTTCACAACTCTAAGTTCATAATTATAGAACTATATGTTCATAATTTTTGAACTATATATTCATAATTATAAACAGTTTTGAACCATGTCCACCTTGCAAGGTGGACACGATTCCACAACATAATTTTCCCCCTCTAATAGAGTCAGTAATACTCTAAAAAAATGTTGTTAAGTTAATTTTGACGCCCTCTATAAGCATTTCAAAACTCAACCCGGCCTTTCAAAGTGAACCTTATTATCAATCATTATTGTGTGGACCATATTTTGTACTATAAAATAATGTACATTTAGTTCAAAAATAATGTACTTTTAGTATACTAAAAAAATGTTTTGTATTCAAAAAAAGTACATTATTTTATATAATGTACATTCAGTACAAAAATAGAGAAAATCGCACTTTTGGTCCCTCAATTGTTGCCCGATCTGCAATGTGGTCCCTCACTGTCAATTTCAGTCAATTGGGTCCTTCAATATTTTAAATCGTAGTCAATTTGGTCCTTCGGTCAGATTTCTCTCAAACCATAGTTAATATCATGGACATTTTGGTAATTCCACAATAGACTTAGTTACCCCAAATTTATTTCAGCCGGATTTGAGAAGCTCATTGGAGAATTTCGCTCTCGGCCACAACTCACTTTTCCCCCGGCTCTCCGATGACCTGAATAAATGCGTTAGCCTGAATTATTTGGATCTCGGGAACAATTTATTATATGGGTCGCCATGTCAACGCTCAGTGAGATGCCACATCTGTACATGAACGGTAGCGGATTCGCCGGGAAATTTGTGGAATTCGCTAGAAAATGTTACGATGCTTGAGGTTCTTAGGAAGGGATTGGAAACCTCATGGAGCTTATCGATTTGGAGCTGTCTATGAACTATCTTTCCGGCAAAATTACCACCGGAATTTCGAACCTTTAGAAACTATGGCAGCTCGAACTTTACAACATCGAGCTCACCGAAAAGCTACCGGCTGTGTTTGGGAACCTGACGAACCTGGAATGTCTAGATGCTTCCACGAATTATCTTTACGGTGATCTCTCCGAGATTAGGCACTTGATCCAACTGGTAAGTCTGCAACTTCTTGAAAATCATTTTTCCGGCGAGTTACCGTCGGAGTTGGGGGGAGTTCAAGAAACTAGTGAACTTGTCTCTCTACACCAACAGCCTCTCTAACCAGCTCCCTTCAAAGCTGGGCTCGTGGGCAGAGTTTGATTTCGTCGACGTCTAACAAAATTTCTTCACCGGACCAATTCCGGCGGAGATGTGCAAGCAGGGGAAGATGAGTCAGTTGTTTCTTCAAAACTCCAACATCAAATTTTCCCTCCGCATTCGCGCCTCATCTCTCTTTCGCCCCCGTTTCCACCGCCATAAAGTTCACCATTTTCTAATCTCTGCCGCCAGCCAACATGCCTACTTTCATAGCCATCGCCTTTCGATTTCGAGAAATTTCGCTCCAAACCGCAGGCATATTATCCCAATAAGAGCATCGGTAACGGTGGCGAGTATTATGGTGCTCGGAGGGAGGAAGTGGATGATTCCACGCCTCCGTCTGTCCATCATGTTTATATTTCTCCGGCTCTCTATATAACTCCAGTATCAGCTCCGATCCACGAGATTTCCTCCGCACTCCTCTCACCGTCTCCGTATGTCGTTAATCAGAAGCGGCATGGAGGAGAATGTCACGTGAACGGGAAAATTGATGGATTTTAGGTGAAAATGAGCAGGAGAAGGAGGATGTAAAGAGGGAAAAGCGAAATTACTAAAAAGTCCATGGTATTAACTATGGTTTGAGAGAAATTTGACCGGAGGGCCAAATTGACTAAGATTTAAAGTTTTGAGGGACCACATTGCAGATCAGGCAACAATTGAAGAGCCAAAAGTGTGATTTTCTCTACAAAAATAATGTACTCTTAATATGTTAAAAATATAGTTTCTTTTATGGTCCATACAATATCACGTGGACCACACAATAATTTGCCCCTTATTATAGAATGGGAAAACTAGACGTGCTAAAAAGTGACAGAATTGAGTTTTTTTTTTTTTTTTTGAAAGCTACTGGCTCTATTATACATTGTAGCATAACACAAAGAACTAATAACACCTCCACTGAGGCTCGAACTCATAATCTTCTAAATGAAAGTCCAACCCGGATACCATTAGACCACATAGTCCTAGTTGACAAAATTGAGTTTAAATTGCTCAAATTATCATTTCTCTATATAAACCTAGCAGCGTATTCCATGGCTGTCCAAGCTCCTCCGCAACACTATAAAATTTCAATATTACACTTAATTAAAAATAAATTATATCATGATCTCATCTAGACGATTAAAATAAATTTAATATTTTTTTTTGTTGCCCAAAGGTATCCTCTAGTTCCAAAGAACATGACTTTCAAAGTTCATTTCGTGGTGTTGCATTTGGAATCATCTCAATTGTTGGGCATTGCTGGGTTGACTGAGTTCAGCCCTTACTCGATTCGCGTTGTGACTTATCATGAAGAGATATAATTAAATGGTTAATGTCCACTTACTTATCACCAATCGATTTTAAAAAAAAATATATGACAACCAAATAACCAAAAACTCCATGTCTATAGGATGAATGACTTACTGAGAAGTAAGCATAATACAACGCTAAGATCCATTATATATCATAACATAGTTTTTTCCCCTACACTAGCGAAAGTTAGCACCAGAAGAATCCAAGAATGATAAGCCAAAATATGGTGGAAATAATAATGACCACGTTAACACTGGGTTCTCCCATCTGTTCCAAATACAAAAACTCACAATAAATTTTATCAGTCATTTTTAAATCCTCCAGTACACACACATACGCACAAGGGGTTCAATCCGTTTTTTCCAGCTCGAATATTAACCTTCAGTGGAAGGCTTGTTATGAAGATTAGCCGTAACAAATCCGGCAAAAACCTGTAAAATATTGCAGTACTCGGTGAAACGCAATACCTAAAAGAGATGAGAAGAAACAAAATAACTAAAACGACAGAGAGTTTAATCGAAGGAAGTGCACCTGAATGCATCCTAGAATGTACACTGGAGAATAGTGGCGCCCGTGGACTACCATGTCTGCTAACATAGCGAGAGGTATGGTCAAGGATATGCCTAGAGTTGCTACTAGCGAAGTTGTCCAAATTATAGACAGTGCCCTGTTAACGTCATTAAGATTGAATCCAATCAATTAGCTAGTCAGCATTTGGAGGACCAGGATCCACAATGTAAGATAAGACTGTGATCCATTTATAATTTGTCTAACTAATGACCTTATAAACCCATATGTTCTATCTCAGCATTTCCAAAATGTGAGACTCTTAACATATCTAAAGTAACAAATCTTGTTTTAAGGTCTTATTGAAGGCACAATGCTAAGATGTTACTCTTACCATAAATAGTCCGCAATAACACTTCCAACAAAGCCATTCAGTAGCAGGACTTCGGCAACAGAAGCACTATTAGGGAATGTGAACTTAGGTTCTATCCCAAGAACATATAATGGCCATACTGCATAAAAAGCAAATCAAAAGAATTAGCATTTATTTGGATCAGAAGAAAACATTATCACCACTTATGCACAAAATATATGCACCCTTAAGGAAAACAACTAATAAATGTTATTGTTATGATAGATTTCCTAGTGGACATCAGGACATGAACTCGCAATAATATTTTGGTCCTTACCAAGCCACCAAATGCCAAGGAGAGTAAAAAGTCCAATATATCCGAAAATCCTTTGCACATCAACCTTTTCTCCCTCTGATCGTGTGGCTTTCTTGAGCAGCACTGCACTAGTACATTGGCCATGTTAGGATTAAGCGCTTACCACTACGCCAAAAGTTATAGCTGACTTGACTCTAATACCACCTGTTAGGATTAAGTGCATACCACTACGCCAAAAGTTATAGCTCGTAACAAAGCCGCAACTTTATTTCCTTATAGACCGTCATCACATTTTCGAGTGATAGGGTCTTAGACTTGGCCCTCCACCAGCCACTGTCCAACAATCCCCTAGCCATGAATTGATGGACTTAGCCATTTACCGGCCTCCGCCCAACAGGCCAAGAATCAGACTAGGGAAGGTTATATTGACTTAAATGATATAAGAAATTTACTTCAAAAGTACTTTCCTGTGAATAGCCCATAAGATGCTGCCGAGAGAAGACCATAAGCATCCCCAATAATAGAATGCATTTTTTCCCTGATCCAAATGAACAGAATCCAAGTAATCACAACAATCTAAACATTGTTCCACAAAACTACAAGTTTTATAAAGTCAAGTAGAACTCTTACCAACAAAAATGACTCGATACGAAACTCAAATTAAGCTATTCAAATACCAATTACTTACTCAGATACGCTCAGAATTTCATCAGACGCCCACGTTTTCGCAACAGTGGTCATTGCGACACCAGTCATACTTAACGCAGCAGCAATAAATTTTGCAGTATTTATCGAGTCCTGGCCGAGCAGTGCTTCAAAGAAGAGCGTGAAGAGCGCTGATGTAGAAGTCAAAACGGTGGTACTTGCGACGCTTGTATTAGCCAGGGCAGAGTTCGACAAATACTGCACCAACGAACCAACAAGACTATTGGCAGGAAACCCAGAAATAAGTGATAATTATAGTTTTGAGAAAGCTATAACTTTAACTTACCTCGGTTATAAACCATATGGGAGCAAGATATAAACTGCACCTAATAACTTCCAGTTTGCTAAGTCCTTGGCACTTATTATCTTGGATTTTACACATTACTGACTTTCTTCCTTCTTCTAAATTTGTGTCTTTCTCACAGTAACTTCCCAACTTCTCTTCATAATTCTGTTCGATTTCATTTATTCTAAGGGGAACATGTAGGCTTGATGAGTCCAAGAAAGGATTATTATCATTGTGAAGTTTTTGGAATGAATTCATGCCCAATACTCTGCCAATCCAATCCTTACAAAATGCTATGGGCAAGTAGATCACCATAAGAGAGATCCCAAGATATGTTATTGCAAAAGGCTGTTTATACTCTAAAAAGATTTTCTGCAATACATCAATAGACTTAGCTTGACCATGTTGAGGACATAACATATACAGAGTAAGTAATAAATATATAGTCAAATTATTAATTTAGACTTTAATTGAGACGAAATGCCACCAAGTTAATATAAGAGCCAAATCCTGAGCTAAATCCAAATGAAAGTCATAGGTTCCTGACTTATCAAAAAGTATTTTGGCCCACACACGTATGTTGAATATATAATAATAATAATAATAATAATAATAATAATAATAATAATAATAATAATAATAATAATAATAATAATAATAATAAGAAGTCCAAACCCTGACCCGCCTTGATGAAAGGTCATGAATTCGTGACTCATAAAAGGTATTTGGCCAACACCTAAGATGGGCAAATTATATCATGGACCCTGGAATCCATCTTACGATGTAAATACTGGTACAAGTTTATTTTTAGTACGTTGCAAGTTATTTGTGCACTACATGTCCATTTTTTAGTACATTCATTTTATTGAAACATATGTTCATTTTAAGTGTATTGTAGTCTGCAAGTGAAAATAAATATGTAGTACACTAAACATGAACTTATAATGTACAAAAAATGAACATTATATCACATAGTCAACTAGAGGTGGCCAAATCCCCGGCCTAGGCCTAGTTAGCACTGATTAGGACTGGCCCAAGATAACCTGAACCAGTCCCTGTCGGGTTGATCCCGGGCTAGGCCCAAAATTTTTGTATTTATTTTTATATAAAATCTTTATAAATTGTTTTTTTTTTTTTTTTTTTTTTGAACTCGTGATTAACAACGAATGTTCTTACCACTTAAACAATTTTAACATTTCGTATAATAATGCTAATACATACATACATACATACACACACACACACACACACTTTTTAAAGTTTATATTTTTGTTTAAAATAATATTTTGATCATTAATCTCAAAATAAAAAATTAATATGACTTTCTACAAAATAAAAAATGTATAAGACTTTAATAATATTTGAACTTGTACTATTAAATTTTTTAAGACTTGTAATTTTATTTGATAACTTATAAATATTATAAAGTGTATTACAATTTATAAAGTCCATGCTAGATTTTGCTTGAACTTGGGCTGTGCCTGGGCTAGTTAGGGACCTGGGCCAAGGTTGGTTTTGAGCTGGGGTTCGGGCTATTATTTTATAGGTCCTAAACCGACCCTCTATAAGCCAGTTCAGGTTTGGACTAAGTCTGACCCAAGCTCGGTAAAGCCCAAACTCATTTTTTTCGAGCTAATTCAGAATTGATTTAACCTTAGACCGGTCCGTGGCCACCTCTATAGTCAACCATATAAGAATTGCCTAAGATATGTGGTAAGTATATAATATATAAATAATAATAAATATGCAGTCCAAGCATTAATAATTCAGGGTACTATAAATTAGGAATTGAAGGCTTTGAATGTCATGGAAAGAGAAAACCACTGTGAATTCATCAGAGATAAGACAGAGGCAGATATGAATTCATCAAATACAAAATTGCAGTGTTAATAGTTATAAATAAGTTACCAAAACAGCAGAAATTATATTAAAGTGAAAACCTGTGTAGTCTCAGCAGAAGCAACCCATATGAACACAAAAATGGCAATCACAACTAAACCAGCTTCGTACTTCCAACCCATCTCCCAACAACTCAACTTTAACACAGAAATGCAGAAGAGAAAATGAAAGAATTGCAAAATAAGCTCAAAGCATAAATGAAATGAAAAAAAAATGAGTCTTTTTGTTGGAAGTGAGAAGAGGACAAAGTAAATGACAAATGTCACAGGCCACAGGGTTTTGACATGTGTGTATTCACCTGATAATGCCGTGTATCGTTCGGCACTGAAACTTGGACTACTAAAACAGATAAATATTCAGGTGAAACTTTGAAGGAAGAGTCTACAGTGTCATATTTTATTAATTGAAAAAAAAAGGAATTATATATTAAATTATGTGCTTTGAATCTTATTTTAAATAAAATGAATTGTAGTGGTGTTTGGCAAATAACTAATTAAGTTAGCTAATAGCTTATAGTTGATTGAGGTAGTTGATTTGACCAGCTGACAGTAATACTATTACTACGGACAAGTGAAATAAAAAAGAAAAAATATATTATTATTATAAAAAAAAAAAAGGGGATACCCTACATACACACTACTTGCCTCAACCGAGGTTCAAACCCATCACCTCCAACTTAGGAAAGCAAACCAATACCAGTGAACTACAAGCCACTTGGTAAAAATATATTATTATTGTTGTTACGAAAACAGAAAGAAAAAAGAAAAAAGGCATATGAACAACAAGGAGAGATATAAATTTTAGGGATGACAAAGATAAAATGGTCATTTCATAATTAAGACCAATCAGCTAACCAAAACTCTACTCTTCTTAGTTTTTTTAGATTTCGACTTATTACCCTAATAAGCTACTTATACAATAAGTCATTTTACAAAACACTTAAATAGTCTATTAACGGGTTAAACTTGTCAAATTAGACTTATCAACTACGTTACCATACCAAATAGGGCCATAATAAGGTTTAAACACCTTTATCTTTATTAGTTATTTATTAATTAAGTAATTAGAACAAGTCACCTAGGTAAGATTAAGTTCTTCTCTAGTTTTTACTTTTATAATTTAATTTTGTATATGTAATATAATTTAAAATATATGTATTTTACTAATATCATTTTTTTAAAAAAAAAAATTGTATTCAAGTATTGATTTTTTTTTTAATGTATTGACGTATTCTGGATTTATAGTCTTTTGTAGGTAACAAACTAAGGCGTTGTGAAGTACAGATGTTAATTAAGTCAGTCATATTGGGCTATTGGGCTTATGGATTTTAGGTTTATTAGGTTGATTATTTATCAAGTTAATGTTTTTTTTTTCTTTTTTTTTTTTGTCCTAAAACTTCAAGATTTTTAATTTTTAATTTAGGTCTCAATTAAAATTTTTTAGGTCTCAATTAAGATTTTAGGTCTCAATTAAAATTTTTAATATTTTAAAATTAACATTTTTAATTTTAATAAATTAGCACATTTGTATTATAAAGGGAAAAGGGTCAAATAGACCCCTGAACATTACTCAAGGAGTCAATTAGGCCCTTGAACTTTCAAAATGTGCAATTAAGCCCTTAAACATATTATTTTAGAGCAATTGGGCCCTAAAACCGGTTGGTTACCTACAATTACAGGTCAAAACGATTCCGGCGAACTTCCGGCGAACATCCGACAACATTCCGGCCAAAAAATCGGCGAACGTCGCGTTATTTGCTGCCATCTCCGGCGAAGGAGAAGGCGTCTGCCTTCTCCGGCGAAGGAGAAGCCTTCTCCTTCGCCGGAGAAGGCAACCAAACTGGTTGCCTTCTCCGGCAACTGGAGAAGGCAACCAACTCGTTGCCTTCTCCGGCAACTGGAGAAGGCGAGCAGATGGGTCGCCTTCTCCAGTCGCCGGAGAAGGGGTTGCCTTCTCCCGTGAAGGAGAAGGCAACCCAGTCCTTCGCCGGATCTGTTCGCCTTCTCCTTCGCGAACCAGATCCGGCGAAGGAGACCGATGGTTCGCGAAGGAGAAGGCGAACAGATCCGGCGAAGGACTGGGTTGCCTTCTCCTTCACGGGAGAAGGCAACCCCTTCTCCGGCGACTGGAGAAGGCGACCCATCTGCTCGCCTTCTCCAGTTGCCGGAGAAGGCAACGAGTTGGTTGCCTTCTCCAGTTGGTTGCGAAGGAGAAGGCAACCCTGCCTTCTCTTTCACGGCTCCTTCTCTAGCTGCCGGAGAAGGGTTGGGTTGCCTTCTCCGGCGAAGGAGTTCGCCGGAGATGGCAGCAAATGACGCCGGCGAACTATTCGCCGGTTTTTTGGCCGGAATATTGTCGGAGGTTAGCCGGAAGTTCGCCGGAATCATTTTGACCGGTAATTGTAGGTAACCAACCGGTTTTAGGGCCCAATTGCTCTAAAATAATATGTTTGGGCTTAATTGCACATTTTGAAAGTTCAAGAGCCTAATTGACTCTTTGAGTAATGTTCAGGGGTCTATTTGACCCTTTTCCCTATTATAAATATAAATTTAAAACATCATTTTATAAGTCTAAATATCAAATTTTAAATTTCATTTGGAAAACATAATGTAACATATGAATATTCTTAACATATATAAATAAATTTTTTTATTTAAAATTTTTAAAAATAAAAACAATTCATAAATTTAAATTCATAATATAATAATTTATAATAAGTTTCTTTTTGTTTTAAATTGTTAATTATTTATTTTCATAAAAATAAGTTTTTGTAATAAATTTATTAATATATTTATTAAACTTTTATTAAAAAATTTAACAATTTCTTTAAAATTTAAAAAAAAAACTACACAAATTAATTGCAAGCTAACGAGATGCAAAAAAAATTAAAAAAAAAAACAAAACAAAAAACAAAAATCAAAAAAAAAAAAAAAAAACAAAACAAAACAAAAACAAAAACAAACCTCCAAAATTGTCCAATCGGAGCGGACATCGTACCTGTGCCACAAGCATGGGGAGCTTTTTGGCAAATTATACTGTGGACCGCGGTTCACAATGTATTGTGGTCTAGGCATTAAATATGCACTGTAATTTTATTTCAACACAACAATAGTATCATTTTGATATAACTACTGTTTTAATGGACAATATACATTCAAATATGTGAAATTGTTATTCAGTTTCATTTTGTATACACTGCAGTTTTATTTCAACACAACTATAGTTTCATTTCAATTCAATTGCAGTTTCATTTGATAATATCTACAATTCTAATAAGAGCCAATAATGTTAGGCCCTTAACTGGAACAAAAAAAATGTGGGTAGTATTGTTTCTTAAAATGAATGGTTCATATTATTTTGATTTTAGTTTTTTTTTAAATGATTTTCCTTATTTACCCTCTATTATATATTTTTTTTTCCTTAAATAACCTAAATTCCGTTACTATAAACTTTAGTAAACTATTTATTATTTTTAACTTACTCATTAATTTCTATAAGAAAAGTCTTAGGTATACACAACAAGACAAATCTAAAGCTTCATACATCATAATCTCATTGCACGATGAATCTATCTATGCTACCACCAGTGACCCAATTGCACATGACACACTATCAATAAAAAGAAAAGGACATGTACTGAAAAATGAAGACAATGACAATGTTACCCAAAAGAGAATTAAGAAAAAAGAGGACTATCGTTATTACAAAGTTGCAAACATTTATTTTAGTGACAATTATAATCAATCTCTCATATATTATCTTGCATTTATATACATTAAATGATCGATTTAAATAAACAAATTCAATATTTATTTATCTATGCATGAACATCTCCAATATAATATTGCATCGATATATTTTGAAATACTTATTTAAAAATAATCATTGGTCATTATTCTATTCGCGCAAAGCGTGATACACATCTCACAACACATGAAACATGTAGAGGAAAAACTACCACTACCAAATATCAATAGGTGCTTGTAAGATAAAGAGTTAATAGTACAACTAAGATCTCATCATATACATAACAAGACAAATCTAAAACTTCTTATACCATAATCGCATTGCACGATGAATCCATCTATGTTTTCATTAGAAAGTGTCAGTTTAGATACACAATCCGTGTCTGTCATTTTGGACCATATATGGTCCACGTATAATTGTTGGAGCTTTTTTGAATTACGTGTAACGGTCTTGGGTTTCTTCTTTTGACACGCGTCCAAATTGATTCATTTGGAAGTTACGAATTCCATTTTGCAATTAGATTTTTTTAGGTACAAGAAGAAACCATCATGCGGATGATGCGATATCCCATCCTTCTCATAACACTAGTTAAATGAAATGCATTGCACAACTAAATAAATATTCAGTATTAAAAACTAATTTTTTAATTATATTATCATAATAAATAAAAAACTACAATAATTTCACATACAATTCGTAATTAGATTGTTTTTTTTTTTTTTTTTTTGAATGCTACTGGCTCTATTACAATGTAGTATATGTTCATATACTTTCTCAACCTACTGAAACACAAAAAACCAATAACGCCTCCACCAAGACTGGAACTTATAACCTTCCAAATGAAAGTCCAACCTGGGTACCATTAGATTGTTAATTTATTTAAAATTTTATATCTATTTATCATATTTTATTCTAACAAAGTATTCGTATAATATTTTAAATAATTGAAATCATCATCAATTATATTCAACATTCAACAATTTACACTATTAAATATATCTAGTATTTACTATACTAATAAGAGCGAAAGAGGAGTTAGACCTATAATTGGTAGAAAAAATGACGGTCAAATTTTTTAATCAAATGAATGGTTCAGATTGATCAGATATTAATTTTTCCATGAGATTTTCTAATTTATCCTTAATTATATGATTATCCGTTAACTTTTCAGTTAAATATTATCTTTTTCGTTAATTTTTGTTAGTTCACCGTTAACTTACTCATTGATTTCAATAAGAAAGCTCTTAGGTTCGAACCAAGGCCACATCCCAATCAAAGTTGGCATAATTAATATTCTATTTTACTTATATTAAATTATAATAATTTAGTAGCTACAACAAAAAATAATACATATACATTTCTTTAATTTAGAATTATGTGTCTACAATGCCTTTATTAAACAAAAATATTAATTATCAATAAATTAAATAAGAGAAATAATTTCATTAGTTATATTGTCTTTATTTTTCTCCAATATAACAATTCTTTATATTCAAATTCATCAATTGATTATATTTGCTACATTGTCCCTACAATGTCTTTATTTTAAAAAAAAATATATTCATTATCAATAAATTAATTAAGAGAAATAATTTCATTAGTTATATTGTCTTTATTTTTCTCCAATGTAAAAATTCTTTACATTCAAATTCATCAATTGATTATATTCACTACATTGTCTATTATCTTTTTTGTGCACTATTTTTTTTAATTAAATATCAAAGTTATAATACAAAATAATGTTATATATTTATTTACCAAGTATTTTATTAATACCATGAAAAAATTTAAAAATATATAATTAATAAAGTCAATCATATTAACTACTTGAGGATTTGTTGGCAAAGAGAGTATTCAAATCACACAACAATTTGAAGCAGGAAATTATCTCGCAATGTCCTTGTTTGACAATCAGCAGCTAGCGGTTAGCGTTAGCAAATTATATTAGCGGATTTGACCAGCGAATTATATCAATGGTGGATAAAAATATATTTAAAAAAATTAGCTGTTTAGTTTAACATGTAAATGACCTAAGGGTATATATAATAATAATAATAATAATAATAATAATAATAATAATAATAATAATAATAATAATAATAATAATAATTGTTTTTTTTTTAAAATACAAATATAAAAAAATAATTTAATAAAAGAAATAAAATTAAAACCAAAAAAAAAAAAAAAAAAAAAAAAAAAAAAAAAAAAACATATGGGAGCCGAACGTTCGGCTCCCCTTAGTTTTGCTATTTTTCCCACATCGGTGGGAAAGGTGGCATGGGAGCCTTGAGGCTCCTATAAAAGGAGCCTTAAGGCTCCAATTTAAAAATTAAGCTTGCCCATCCGTAAATGGGCAAGCAGTGAGCCAGTGAAACTGACTCTTGTTATTCAATGAGTCGGAATGATTTTACAGTAATTTTTTTTTTTAAATATAGAGGTGTTTTGGAGAAATCATTTTAAAAAATGCTAAGTGAAAATATTGTAAATTGCAATGTTTGTATTTTCAGTAGTTTGGAACAAATTGTTGTTTCAAATTGTTGAATAACCAAACACTTTCTTTAGCATTTTGATCTTTGGGTTACATCATATTTACCAATCGTACGTCCAATATCTTTGGGTTACATTATAATTAAAAAATTTATAATTTTACTACATCTAAATTCCTTAAATTAGGAATTTCTTTATCCATAATAATTTATTCAACAATAATGGTTGAACTAAATGAACACTGAGCAAAACACATAAAGGACTGATACCGTTGATTCATTCATTGATCTTGTATATTTGTGCATTTATTATATATATTTGAACCCTTTGCAACAAAAAATACTTGGTCACTATTTTAAATTTTTTTTAGTAACAATTATAATGAATCTCCTATATTACATTGTATTCATATACTATGAGTTACATATTTAAATAAACAAATTCGACATTAAATTATTTATGTATGAATTTCTCATATATAATATTGCATTGATATACTTTTAAATATTTATTTAATTATAAACATTAGACATTAACTCTTTCGCGCAATGCGCGTGTAAAACTAGTAATTATATATAATTGAAAATAAATTACTTCGTTTTGTTGAATTCATAAAATAAAAGAAAAGAAAATATTAAATTTGCTTTTAATTATCGCAAAATTTGAGTTAAAATGTTTATATATACCAACACTATGAAAAAACTTATGAAGTTAATATAAACAAATAGAAAATAAATTTCAACAGAATTGAATAAGAGGTCAACACAAGATAATCCATGTGAGAAGAGATTGGCTTTCAACCTCAACCAAAGTAGGTCGACTTGACTTGGTTTTCGACCTCAACCCAAGTGGTTGGGTTCATTATCTCCCAGCGAATATTTTTCGACCTCAGAATCAAGAGTGTCATAATCCATAGGAGAAGCGATCGGCGAATGGTTTTCGACCTCAACCCAAGTGGTTGGGTTCATTATCTCCCGGCGAATGGTTTCGACCTCAACACAAAGGCCAAAGCTTGTTGGTCAGGAACACTACAGTCTTCTGATATCATATTCATAAAATCCCCTTCTTGATTGGAAGAGTTATCCATCTTCAGAAAGCTGTTTAGTGCAACATATAGCATAAGAGTTTGAAAACGCGTCTGATCGCGCCGTCGAGCCAGAGTCGCTGCCATATGACCACGTCGTGATCGAGCCCAACCTAGACGCCGAGCCGCTGCCGTCTGACCACGCCGCGGTCGAGCCCAACCTAGATGTCGAGCCGCTATCGTATGACCATGTCGTAAATAGCTTCTGATGAGATTTCCATCAAATAAAGGCACTACTGAGAGTTCAAGATCCAGCTGAGCAATGTATTCACAAATATGAAGGGTGTGGTGAAGAGACGAAAAATGGTTTGGTTCGGGTGCTAAGGACATCATTCTTGACCCTCGGGTTGCGCAGCATCATAATTGCAAGAAGCAAATCTCTGGTTTCATAGAACAGCGCCTTATCCATTGGGCCATGAAGTCCTTATAACATTGGAAATGATTTGTATTAAATCGTTAAAAAAGAGGTCGGCGCAAGACACTCTTACAATCATCTAATCGTTGAGAAAAAGAGGTCGGCGCAAGATACTCTTACAATCATCTATCCCAAAGTGGTGGTTAGGTTCACTATCTTAGTTAAGGAAAGTATAGACTAGAGTTAATGCTGAACCATTAATTAGTTAAATAGTAAATCAACTTCACTGGGGATAGAACCCAGAATCTCTGATGTCGTAGACCAGCGCCTTATCCATTGGGCCATGAAGTCCTTAGCCATTATGTACTTTTAATTGCAATTAAGTATAACATTGGAAATGATTTGAATTAACTCGTTGAAAAAAAGGTTGGCAAGACACTCTAACAATCCTATCCCCCGGCGAATGGTTTTTGAGTGGTTGGGTTCACTATATCCCGGCGAATCGTTTTTTACCTCAACCCAAGTGGTTAGGTTCACTATCTGAATGGTTTTTGAGTGGTTGGGTTCACTATCTCCAGGCGAATCATTTTTGACCTCAATCCAAGTGGTTAGGTTCACTATCTTAGTTAAGGAAAGTATACACTAGAGTTAATGCTGAACCATGAGTGGTTGGGTTCACTATCTCCCGGCGAATCGTTTTTGACCTCAATCCAAGTGGTTAGGTTCACTATCTTAGTTAAGGAAAGTATACACTAGAGTTAATGTTGAACCATTAATTAGTTAAATAGTAAATCGACTTCACTAGGGATCAAACCCAGAATCTCTGGTTTCGTAGACAAGCGCCTTATCCATTGGGCCATGATTTCCTTAGCCATTATGTAGTGTTAATTGCAATTACTTATAAAATTGGAAATGATTTGTATTAACTCGTTGGAAAAGAGGTCGGCGCAAGACACTCTTACAATCCATGGGAGAAAAATGGTTTTCAACCTCAGCCCAAGTGGACTAGAATTAATGCTAAACCATTAATTAGTTAAACAGTAAATTGACCTCACTGGGGATTGAACCTAGAATCTCTAGTTTCGTAGACCAGTGCCTTATCCATTGGGCCATGAAATCCTTAGCCATTATGTACTTTTAATTGAAATTAATTATAACACTGAAAATGATTTGTATTAATCGCCTTATCCATTGGGCCCTGAAGTCCTTAGCCATTATCTACTTTTAATTGCAATTAATTATAACATTGGAAATGATTTGTATTAACTCGTTGAAAAAGAGATCGGCGCAAGACACACTTACAATCCATGGGAGAAAAATGGTATTCAACCTCAACCCAAGTGGTTAGGTTCACTATCTTAGTTAATGCTGCAGTAAATTGACTTCACTGGGGATCGAACCCAAAATCTCTGGTTTCGTAGACCAACGCCTTATCCATTGGGCCATTAAGTCCTTAGCCATTATGTACCTTTAATTGCAATTAATTATAATATTGGAAAAGATTTGTATTAACCGCCTTATCCATTGGGCCCTGAAGTCCTTAGTCATTATGTACTTTTAATTGCAATTAATTAACTCGTTGAAAAACAGATCTGCAAGACACTCTAACAATCCACGGGAGAAGCGATCGGCGAATGGATGGGTTCACTATCATAGTTAAGGAAAGTATAGACTAGAGTTAATGCTGAACCATTAATTAGTTAAACAATAAGCCGACTTCACTAGGGATCGAACCCAAAATCTCTGGTTCGTAGACCAGCGCCTTATCCATTGGGCCATAAAGTCCTTAGCCATTATGTACATTTAATAGTAATTAATTATAACATTGGAAATGTGAAAAACAGGTCGGCAAGACACTCTAACAATCCACAGGAGCAGTGATCGGCGAATGGTTTTCGACCTCAATCCAACCCAAGTGGTTGGGTTCACTATCTCCCGGCGAATGGTTTTTGAGTGGTTGGGTTCACTATCTCCCGGCGAATGGTTTTTGACCTCAACCCAAGTGGTTAGGTTCACTATCTTAGTTAAGGAAAGTATAAACTAGAGTTAATGCTGAACCATTAATTAGTTAAACAATAAATCGACTTCATTGGGGATCGAATCCTGATTCTCTGGTTTCGTAGACCAGCGCCTTATCCATTGGGCCATAAAGTCCTTAGCCATTATGTACATTTAATTGCAATTAATTATAACATTCGAAATGATTTGTATTAACTCGTTGAAAAACAGGTCGGCAAGACACTCTAACAATCCACGGGAGAAGCGATCGGCGGCGAATGGTTTTCGACCTCAATCCAACCCAAGTGGTTGGGTTCACTATTTCCCGGTGAATGGTTTTTACCTCGACCCAAGTGGTTAGGTTCACTATCTTAGTTAAAGAAAGTATAGACTAGAGTTAATGCTAAACCATTAATTAGTTAAATAGTAAATCGACTTCACTGTGGATCGAACCTAGAATCTCTGGTTTCGTAGACAAGCGCCTTATCCATTGGGCCATGAAGTCCTTAGCCATTATGTAGTTTTAATTGCAATTACTCATAACCTTGGAATTGATTTGTATTAACTCGTTGAAAAAGAGATCGGCGCAAGACACACTTACAATCCATGGGAGAAAAATGGTATTCAACCTCAACCCAAGTGGTTAGGTTCACTATCTTAGTTAATGCTGAACCATTAATTAGTTAAACAGTCAATTGACTTCACTGGGGATCGAACCCAGAATCTCTGGTTTCGTAGACCAGCGCCTTATCCATTGGGCCATGAAGCCCTTAGCCATTATGTACCTTTAATTGCAATTAATTATAACATTGTAAATGATTGTATTAACCGCCTTATCCATTGGGCCCTGAAGTCCTTAGCCATTATGTACTTTTAATTGCAATTAATTATAACATTAGAAATGTTTTTGTATTAACTCGTTGAAAAAGAGGACGGAAGACACTCTAACAATCCCATGGGAGAAGCGATCAGCGAATGGTTTTTGACCTCAACCCAACCCAAGTGGTTGGGTTCACTATCTCCCGGCGAATGGTTTTTGACCTCAACCCAAGTGGTTAGGTTCACTATCTTAGTTAAGGAAAGTACAATAAATCGACTTCACTGGGGATCGAACCCAGAATCTCTGGTTTCGTAGACCAGCGCCTTATCCATGGGGCTATAAAGTCCTTAGCCATTATGTGCATTTAATTGCAATTAATTATAACATTGGAAATGATTTGTATTAACTCGTTGAAAAACAGGTCGGCAAGACACTCTAACAATCCCGTCCAATCCACGGGAGAAGCGATCGGCGAATGGTTTTCGACCTCAATCCAAGCCAAGTGGTTGGGTTCACTATCTCCCGGCGAATGGTTTTTTAGTGGTTGGGTTCACTATCTCCCGGCGAATGGTTTTTGACCTCAACCCAAGTGGTTAGGTGCACTATCTTAGTTAAGGAAAGTATAGATTAGAGTTAATGCTTAACCATTAATTAGTTAAACAATAAATCGACTTCACTGGGGATCGAACCCAGAATCTCTGGTTTCGTAGACCAGCGCCTTATCCATTGGGCCATAAAGTCCATAGCCATTATGTACATTTAATTGCAATTAATTATAACATTGGAAATGGTTTGTATTAACTCGTTGAAAAACAGGTCGGCAAGACACTCTAACAATCCACGGGAGAAGCGATCGGCGAATGGTTTTCGACCTCAATCCAAGTCAAGTGGTTGGGTTCACTATTTCCCGGTGAATGGTTTTTGACCTCAACCAAAGTGGTTAGGTTCACTATCTTAGTTAAAGAAAGTATAGACTTGAGTTAATGCTGAACCATTAATTAATAAAATAGTAAATCGACTTCACTAGGGATCGAACCTAGAATCTCTGGTTTCGTAGACAAGCGCCTTATCCATTGGGCCATGAAGTCCTTAGCCATTATGTAGTTTTAATTGCAATTACTCATAACATTGGAAATGATTTGTATTAACTTGTTGAAAAAGAGATCGGCGCAAGACACACTTACAATCCATGGGAGCAAAATGGTATTCAACCTCAACCCAAGTGGTTAAGTTCACTATCTTAGTTAATGCTGAACCATTAATTAGTTAAACAGTAAATTGACTTCACTGGGGATTGAACCCAGAATCTCTGGTTTCGTAGACTAGCGCCTTATCCATTGGGCCATGAAGTCTTTAGCCATTATGTACCTTTAATTGCAATTAATTATAACATTGGAAATGATTTGTATTAACCGCCTTATCCATTGGGCCCTGAAGTCCTTAGCCATTATGTACTTTTAATTGCAATTAATTATAACATTAGAAATGTTTTTGTATTAACTCGTTGAAAAAGAGGACGGAAGACACTCTAACAATCCCATGGGAGAAGCGATCAGCGAATGGTTTTTGACCTCAACCCAACCCAAGTGGTTGGGTTCACTATCTCCCGGCGAATGGTTTTTGACCTCAACCCAAGTGGTTAGGTTCACTATCTTAGTTAAGGAAAGTATAGACTAGAGTTAATGCTGAACCATTAATTAGTTAAACAATAAGCCGACTTCACTGGGGATCGAACCCAAAATCTCTGATTTCGTAGACCAGCGCCTTATCCATTGGGCCATAAAGTCCGTAGCCGTTATGTACATTTAATTGTAATTAATTATAACGTTGGAAATGATTTGTATTAACTTGTTGAAAAACAGGTCGGCATAACACTCTAACAATCCAGGGGAGAAGCGATCGGCGAATGGTTTTCGACCTCAATCTAACCCAAGTGGTTGGGTTCACTATCTCCCGGCGAATAGTTTTTTAGTGGTTGGGTTCACTATCTCCCGGCGAATGGTTTTTGACCTCAACCGAAGTGGTTAGGTGCAATATCTTAGTTAAGGAAAGATATACAATAAATCGACTTCACTGGGGATCGAACCCAGAATCTCTGGTTTCGTAGACCAGCGCCTTATCCATGGGGCTATAAAGTCCTTAGCCATTATGTGCATTTAATTGCAATTAATTATAACATTGGAAATGATTTGTATTAACTCGTTGAAAAACAGGTCGGCAAGACACTCTAACAATCCCGTCCAATCCACGGGAGAAGCGATCGGCGAATGGTTTTCGACCTCAATCCAAGCCAAGTGGTTGGGTTCACTATCTCCCGGCGAATGGTTTTTTAGTGGTTGGGTTCACTATCTCCCGGCGAATGGTTTTTGACCTCAACCCAAGTGGTTAGGTGCACTATCTTAGTTAAGGAAAGTATAGATTAGAGTTAATGCTTAACCATTAATTAGTTAAATGGTAAATCGACTTCACTGGGGATCGAACCCAGAATCTCTGGTTTCGTAGACCAGCGCCTTATCCATTGGGCCATAAAGTCCATAGCCATTATGTACATTTAATTGCAATTAATTATAACATTGGAAATGGTTTGTATTAACTCGTTGAAAAACAGGTCGGCAAGACACTCTAACAATCCACGGGAGAAGCGATCAGCGAATGGTTTTCGACCTCAATCCAAGTCAAGTGGTTGGGTTCACTATTTCCCGGCGAATGGTTTTTGACCTCAACCAAAGTGGTTAGGTTCACTATCTTAGTTAAAGAAAGTATAGACTTGAGTTAATGCTGAACCATTAATTAATAAAACAGTAAATCAACTTCACTAGGGATCGAACCTAGAATCTCTGGTTTCGTAGACAAGCGCCTTATCCATTGGGCCATGAAGTCCTTAGCCATTATGTAGTTTTAATTGCAATTACTCATAACATTGGAAATGATTTGTATTAACTTGTAGAAAAAGAGATCGGCGCAAGACACACTTACAATCCATGGGAGCAAAATGGTATTCAACCTCAACCCAAGTGGTTAAGTTCACTATCTTAGTTAATGCTGAACCATTAATTAATTAAACAGTAAATTGACTTCACTGGGGATTGAACCCAGAATCTCTGGTTTCGTAGACTAGCGCCTTATCCATTGGGCCATGAAGTCTTTAACCATTATGTACCTTTAATTGCAATTAATTATAACATTGGAAATGATTTGTATTAACCGCCTTATCCATTGAGCCCTGAAGTCCTTAGCCATATTATAACATTAGAAATGATTTGTATTAACTCGGTTAAAAAGAGGTCGGCAAGACACTCTAACAATCTCATGGGAGAAGCGATCGGCGAATGGTTTTCGACCTCAACCCAACCGCTTGGGTTCACTATCTCCCGACGAATGGTTTTTGACCTCAACCCAAGTGGTTAGGTTCACTATCTAAGTTAAGGAAAGTATAGACTAGAGTTAATGCTGAACCATTAATTAGTTAAACAATAAGCCGACTTCACTGGGGATCGAAACCAGAATCTCTGGTTCCGTAGACTAGCGCCTTATCCATTGGGCCATAAAGTCCTTAGCCATTATGTACATTTAATTGCAATTAATTATAACATTGGAAATGATTTGTATTAACTCGATGAAAAACAGATCGGCAAGACACTCTAAAAATCCACGGGAGAAGCGATCGGCGAATGGTTTTCGACCTTAATCCAACCCAAGTGGTTGGGTTCACTCTCTCCCGGCGAATGGTTTTTTAGTGGTTGGGTTCACTATCTCCCGAAGAATGGTTTTTGACCTCAACCCAAGTGGTTAGGTTCACTATCTTAGTTAAAGAAAGTATAGACTTGAGTTAATGCTGAACCTTTAATTAGTTAAATAGTAAATCGACTTCACTGGGGATGAAACCCAGAATCTCTGGTTTCATAAACAAGCGCCTTATCCATTGGGCCATGAAGTCCTTAGCCATTATGTAGTTTTAATTGCAATTACTTATAACATTGGAAATGATTTGTATTAACTCGTATAAAAAGAGGTCGGCGCAAGACACACTTACAATCCATGGGAGAAAAATGGTTTTCAACCTCAACCGAAATGGTTAGGTTCACTATCTTAGGTAAGGAAAGTATAGACTAGAGTTAATACTGAACCATTAATTAGTTAAATAGTAAATCAACTTCACTGGGGATCGAACCTAAAATCTATGATTTCGTAGACAAGCACCTTATCCATTGGGCCATGATGTCCTTAGGCATTATGTACATTTAATTGCAATTAATTATAACATTGGAAATGATTTGTATTAACTCGTTGAAAAACAGGTCGGCAAGAACACTCTAACAATCCACGGGAGAAGCGATCGGCGAATGGTTTTCGACCTCAATCCAACCCAAGTGGTTGGGTTCACTATTTCCCGGTGAATGATTTTTTACCTCGACCCAAGTGGTTAGGTTCACTATCTTAGTTAAAGAATGTATAGACTAGAGTTAATGCTGAACCATTAATTAGTTAAATAGTAAATCGACTTCACTGTGGATCGAATCTAGAATCTCTGGTTTCGTAGACAAGCGCCTTATCCATTGGGCCATGAAGTCCTTAGCCATTATGTAGTTTTAATTGCAATTACTCATAACCTTGGAATTGATTTGTATTAACTCGTTGAAAAAGAGATCGGCGCAAGACACACTTACAATCCATGGGAGAAAAATGGTATTCAACCTCAACCCAAGTGGTTAGGTTCACTATCTTAGTTAATGCTAAACCATTAATTCGTTAAACAGTCAATTGACTTCAATAGGGATCGAACCCAGAATCTTTGGTTTCGTAGACCAACGCCTTATCCATTGGGCCATGAAGTCCTTAGCCATTATGTACCTTTAATTGCAATTAATTATAACATTGGAAATAATTTGTATTAACCGCCTTATCCAGTGGGCCCTGAAGTCCTTAGCCATTATGTACTTTTAATTGCAATTAATTATAACATTTGAAATGATTTGTATTAACTCGTTAAAAAAGAGGTCGGCAAGACACTCTAACAATCCCATTGGAGAAGCGATCGGCGAATGGTTTTCGACCTCAACCCAATCCAAGTGGTTGGGTTCACTATCTCCCAGCGAATGGTATTTGACCTCAACCCAAGTGGTTAGGTTCACTATCTTAGTTAAGGAAAGTATAGACTAGAGTTAATGCTGAACCATTAATTAGTTAAACAATAAGCCGACTTCACTGGGGATCGAACCCAAAATCTCTGATTTCGTAGACCAGCGCCTTATCCATTGGGCCATAAAGTCCTTAGCCATTATGTACATTTAATTGTAATTAATTATAACGTTGGAAATGATTTGTATTAACTTGTTTAAAAACAGGTCGGCAAGACACTCTAACAATCCAGGGGAGAAGCGATCGGCGAATGGTTTTCGACCTCAATCTAACCCAAGTGGTTGGGTTCACTATCTCCCGGCGAATAGTTTTTTAGTGGTTGGGTTCACTATCTCCCGGCGAATAGTTTTTGATCTCAACCCAAGTGGTTAGGTGCAAAATCTTAGTTAAGGAAAGTACAATAAATCGACTTCACTTGGGATCGAACCCAGAATCTCTGATTTCGTAGACCAGCGCCTTATCCATGGGGCTATAAAGTCCTTAGCCATTATGTGCATTTAATTGCAATTAATTATAACATTGGAAATGATTTGTATTAACTCGTTGAAAAACAGGTCGGCAAGACACTCTAACAATCTCGTCCAATCCACGGGAGAAGCAATCGGCGAATGGTTTTCGACCTCAATCCAAGCCAAGTGGTTGGGTTCACTATCTCCCGGCAAATGGTTTTTTAGTGGTTGGGTTCACTATCTCCCGGCGAATGGTTTTTGACCCCATTAATTAGTTAAAGCATAAATCGACTTCACTGGGGATCGAACCCAGAATCTCTGGTTTCGTAGACCAGCGCCTTATCCATTAGGCCACAAAGTCCTTAGCCATTATGTACATTTAATTGCTATTAATTATAACATTGGAAATGGTTTGTATTAACTCGTTGAAAAACAGGTCGGCAAGACACTCTAACAATCCACGGGAGAAGCGATCGGCGAATGGTTTTCGACCTCAATCCAACCCAAGTGGTTGGGTTCACTATTTCCCGGCGAATGGTTTTTGACCTCAACCAAAGTGGTTAGGTTCACTATCTTAGTAAAAGAAAGTATAGACTTGAGTTAATGCTGAACCATTAATTAGTTAAATAGTAAATCGACTTCACTAGGGATCGAACCTAAAATCTCTAGTTTCGTAGACAAGCGCCTTATCCATTGGGCCATGAAGTCCTTAGCCATTATGTAGTTTTAATTGCAATTACTCATAACATTGGAAATGATTTGTATTAACTTGTTGAAAAAGAGATCGGCGCAAGACACACTTACAATCCATGGGAGCAAAATGGTATTCAACCTCAACCCAAGTGGTTAAGTTCACTATCTTAGTTAATGCTGAACCATTAATTAGTTAAACAGTAAATTGACTTCACTGGGGATTGAACCCAGAATCTCTGGTTTCGTAGACCAGCGCCTTATCCATTGGGCCATGAAGTCTTTAGCCATTATGTACCTTTAATTGCAATTAATTATAACATTGGAAATGATTTGTATTAACCGCCTTATCCATTGGGCCCTGAAGTCCTTAGCCATATTATAACATTAGAAATGATTTGTATTAACTCGGTTAAAAAGAGGTCGGCAAGACACTCTAACAATCTCATGGGAGAAGCGATCGGCGAATGGTTTTCGACCTCAACCCAACCGCTTGGGTTCACTATCTCCCGACGAATGGTTTTTGACCTCAACCCAAGTGGTTAGGTTCACTATCTAAGTTAAGGAAAGTATAGACTAGAGTTAATGCTGAACCATTAATTAGTTAAACAATAAGCCGACTTCACTGGGGATCGAAACCAGAATCTCTGGTTCCGTAGACTAGCGCCTTATCCATTGGGCCATAAAGTCCTTAGCCATTATGTACATTTAATTGCAATTAATTATAACATTGGAAATGATTTGTATTAACTCGATGAAAAACAGATCGGCAAGACACTCTAAAAATCCACGGGAGAAGCGATCGGCGAATGGTTTTCGACCTTAATCCAACCCAAGTGGTTGGGTTCACTCTCTCCCGGCGAATGGTTTTTTAGTGGTTGGGTTCACTATCTCCCGAAGAATGGTTTTTGACCTCAACCCAAGTGGTTAGGTTCACAATCTTAGTTAAAGAAAGTATAGACTTGAGTTAATGCTGAACCTTTAATTAGTTAAATAGTAAATCGACTTCACTGGGGATGAAACCCAGAATCTCTGGTTTCATAGACAAGCGCCTTATCCATTGGGCCATGAAGTCCTTAGCCATTATGTAGTTTTAATTGCAATTACTTATAACATTGGAAATGATTTGTATTAACTCGTTGAAAAAGAGGTCGGCGCAAGACACACTTACAATCCATGGGAGAAAAATGGTTTTCAACCTCAACCGAAGTGGTTAGGTTCACTATCTTAGGTAAGGAAAGTATAGACTAGAGTTAATACTGAACCATTAATTAGTTAAATAGTAAATCAACTTCACTGGGGATCGAACCTAAAATCTATGATTTCATAGACAAGCACCTTATCCATTGGGCCATGATATCCTTAGGCATTATGTACATTTAATTGCAATTAATTATAACATTGGAAATGATTTGTATTAACTCGTTGAAAAACAGGTCGGCAAGAACACTCTAACAATCCACGGGAGAAGCGATCGGCGAATGGTTTTCGACCTCAATCCAACCCAAGTGGTTGGGTTCACTATTTCCCGGTGAATGATTTTTTACCTCGACCCAAGTGGTTAGGTTCACTATCTTAGTTAAAGAATGTATAGACTAGAGTTAATGCTGAACCATTAATTAGTTAAATAGTAAATCGACTTCACTGTGGATCGAATCTAGAATCTCTGGTTTCGTAGACAAGCGCCTTATCCATTGGGCCATGAAGTCCTTAGCCATTATGTAGTTTTAATTGCAATTACTCATAACCTTGGAATTGATTTGTATTAACTTGTTGAAAAAGAGATCGGCCCAAGACACACTTACAATCCATGGGAGAAAAATGGTATTCAACCTCAACCCAAGTGGTTAGGTTCACTATCTTAGTTAATGCTAAACCATTAATTAGTTAAACAGTCAATTGACTTCAATAGGGATCGAACCCAGAATCTTTGGTTTCGTAGACCAACGCCTTATCCATTGGGCCATGAAGTCCTTAGCCATTATGTACCTTTAATTGCAATTAATTATAACATTGGAAATAATTTGTATTAACCGCCTTATCCAGTGGGCCCTGAAGTCCTTAGCCATTATGTACTTTTAATTGCAATTAATTATAACATTAGAAATGATTTGTATTAACTCGTTAAAAAAGAGGTCGGCAAGACACTCTAACAATCCCATTGGAGAAGCGATCGGTGAATGGTTTTCGACCTCAACCCAACCCAAGTGGTTGGGTTCACTATCTCCCAGCGAATGGTATTTGACCTCAACCCAAGTGGTTAGGTGCACTATCTTAGTTAAGGAACGTATAGACTAGAGTTAATGCTGAACCATTAATTAGTTAAACAATAAGCCGACTTCACTGGGGATCGAACCCAAAATCTCTGATTTCGTAGACCAGCGCCTTATCCATTGGGCCATAAAGTCCTTAGCCATTATGTACATTTAATTGTAATTAATTATAACGTTGGAAATGATTTGTATTAACTTGTTGAAAAACAGGTCGGCAAGACACTCTAACAATCCAGGGGAGAAGCGATCGGCGAATGGTTTTCGACCTCAATCTAACCCAAGTGGTTGGGTTCACTATCTCCCGGCGAATAGTTTTTTAGTGGTTGGGTTCACTATCTCCCGGCGAATGGTTTTTGATCTCAACCCAAGTGGTTAGGTGCAAAATCTTAGTTAAGCAAAGTACAATAAATCGACTGCACTGGGGATCGAACCCAGAATCTCTGGTTTCGTAGACCAGCGCCTTATCCATGGGGCTATAAAGTCCTTAGCCATTATGTGCATTTAATTGCAATTAATTATAACATTGGAAATGATTTGTATTAACTCGTTGAAAAACAAGTCGGCAAGACACTCTAACAATCCCGTCCAATCCACGGGAGAAGCGATCGGCGAATGGTTTTCGACCTCAATCCAAGCCAAGTGGTTGGGTTCACTATCTCCCGGCGAATGGTTTTTTAGTGGTTGGGTTCACTATCTCCCGGCGAATGGTTTTTGACCTCAACCCAAGTGGTTAGGTGCACTATCTTAGTTAAGGAAAGTATAGATTAGAGTTAATGCTTAACCATTAATTAGTTAAAGCATAAATCGACTTCACTGGGGATCGAACCCAAAATCTCTGGTTTCGTAGACTAGCGCCTTATCCATTGGGCCACAAAGTCCTTAGCCATTATGTACATTTAATTGCAATTAATTATAACATTGGAAATGGTTTGTATTAACTCGTTGAAAAACAGGTCGGCAAGACACTCTAACAATCCACGGGAGAAGCGATCGGCGAATGGTTTTCGACCTCAATCCAACCCAAGTGGTTGGGTTCACTATTTCCCGGCGAATGGTTTTTGACCTCAACCAAAGTGGTTAGGTTCACTATCTTAGTAAAAGAAAGTATAGACTTGAGTTTATGCTGAACCATTAATTAGTTAAATAGTAAATCGACTTCACTAGGGATCGAACCTAAAATCTCTGGTTTCGTAGACAAGCGCCTTATCCATTGGGCCATGAAGTCCTTAGCCATTATGTAGTTTTAATTGCAATTACTCATAACATTGGAAATGATTTGTATTAACTTGTTGAAAAAGAGATCGGCGCAAGACACACTTACAATCCATGGGAGCAAAATGGTATTCAACCTCAACCCAAGTGGTTAAGTTCACTATCTTAGTTAATGCTGAACCATTAATTAGTTAAACAGTAAATTGACTTCACTAGGGATAGAACCCAGAATCTCTGGTTTCGTAGACCAGCGCCTTATCCATTGGGCCATGAAGTCTTTAGCCATTATGTACCTTTAATTGCAATTAATTATAACATTGGAAATGATTTGTATTAACCGCCTTATCCATTGGGCCCTGAAGTCCTTAGCCATATTATAACATTAGAAATGATTTGTATTAACTCGGTTAAAAAGAGGTCGGCAAGACACTCTAACAATCTCATGGGAGAAGCGATCGGCGAATGGTTTTCGACCTCAACCCAACCGCTTGGGTTCACTATCTCCCGACGAATGGTTTTTGACCTCAACCCAAGTGGTTAGGTTCACTATCTAAGTTAAGGAAAGTATAGACTAGAGTTAATGCTGAACCATTAATTAGTTAAACAATAAGCCGACTTCACTGGGGATCGAAACCAGAATCTCTGGTTCCGTAGACTAGCGCCTTATCCATTGGGCCATAAAGTCCTTAGCCATTATGTACATTTAATTGCAATTAATTATAACATTGGAAATGATTTGTATTAACTCGATGAAAAACAGATCGGCAAGACACTCTAAAAATCCACGGGAGAAGCGATCGGCGAATGGTTTTCGACCTTAATCCAACCCAAGTGGTTGGGTTCACTATCTCCCGGCGAATGGTTTTTTAGTGGTTGGGTTCACTATCTCCCGAAGAATGGTTTTTTACCTCAACCCAAGTGGTTAGGTTCACTATCTTAGTTAAAGAAAGTATAGACTTGAGTTAATGCTGAACCTTTAATTAGTTAAATAGTAAATCGACTTCACGGGGATGAAACCCAGAATCTCTGGTTTCATAGACAAGCGCCTTATCCATTGGGCCATGAAGTCCTTAGCCATTATGTAGTTTTAATTGCAATTACTTATAACATTGGAAATGATTTGTATTAACTCGTTGAAAAAGAGGTCGGCGCAAGACACACTTACAATCCATGGGAGAAAAATGGTTTTCAACCTCAACCGAAGTGGTTAGGTTCACTATCTTAGGTAAGGAAAGTATAGACTAGAGTTAATACTGAACCATTAATTAGTTAAATAGTAAATCAACTTCACTGGGGATCGAACCTAAAATCAATGATTTCATAGACAAGCGCCTTATCCATTGGGCCATGATGTCCTTAGGCATTATGTACATTTAATTGCAATTAATTATAACATTGGAAATGATTTGTATTAACTCGTTGAAAAACAGGTCGGCAAGACACTCTAACAATCCACGGGAGAAGCGATCGGCGAATGGTTTTCGACCTCAATCCAACCCAAGTGGTTGGGTTCACTATTTCCCGGTGAATGGTTTTTTACCTCGACCCAAGTGGTTAGGTTCACTATCTTAGTTAAAGAATGTATAGACTAGAGTTAATGCTGAACCATTAATTAGTTAAATAGTAAATCGACTTCACTGTGGATCGAACCTAGAATCTCTGGTTTCGTAGATAAGCGCCTTATCCATTGGGCCATGAAGTCCTTAGCCATTATGTAGTTTTAATTGCAATTACTCATAACCTTGGAATTGATTTGTATTAACTCGTTGAAAAAGAAATCGGCGCAAGACACACTTACAATCCATGGGAGAAAAATGGTATTCAACCTCAACCCAAGTGGTTAGGTTCACTATCTTAGTTAATGCAAAACCATTAATTAGTTAAACAGTCAATTGACTTCACTAGGGATCGAACCCAGAATCTTTGGTTTCGTAGACCAACGCCTTATCCATTGGGCCATGAAGTCCTTAGCCATTATGTACCTTTAATTGCAATTAATTATAACATTGGAAATAATTTGTATTCACCGCCTTATCCATTGGGCCCTGAAGTCCTTAGCCATTATGTACTTTTAATTGCAATTAATTATAACATTAGAAGTGATTTGTATTAACTCGTTAAAAAAGAGGTCGGCAAGACACTCTAACAATCCCATTGGAGAAGCGATCGGTGAATGGTTTTCGACCTCAACCCAACCCAAGTGGTTGGGTTCACTATCTCCCAGCGAATGGTATTTGACCTCAACCCAAGTGGTTAGGTTCACTATCTTAGTTAAGAAAAGTATAGACTAGAGTTAATGCTGAACCATTAATTAGTTAAACAATAAGCAGACTTCACTGGGGATCGAACCCAGAATCTCTGGTTTCGTAGACCAGCGCCTTATTCATTGGGCCATAAAGTCCTTAGACATTATGTACATTTAATTGTAATTAATTATAACATTGGAAATGATTTGTATTAACTCGTTGAAAAACAGGTCGGCAAGACACTCTAACAATCCACGGGAGAAGCGATCGGCGAATGGTTTTCGACCTCAATCCAACCCAAGTGGTTTGGTTCACTATCTCCCCGCAAATGGTTTTTGAGTGGTTGGGTTCACTATCTCCCGGCGAATGGTTTTTTACCTCAACCCAAGTGGTTAGGTTCACTATCTTAGTTAAGGAAATATCGAACCTAGGATCTCTGGTTTCGTAGACCAGCGCCTTATCCATTGGACCATAAAGTCCTTAGACATTATGTACATTTAATTGCAATTAATTATAACACTGGAAATAATTTGTATTAACTCGTTGAAAAACAGATCGGCAAGACAGTCTAACAATCCACGGGAGAAGCGATCGGCGAATGGTTGGTTTTCGACCTCAATCCAACCCAAGTGGATGGGTTCACTATCTCCCGGCGAATGGTTTTTTAGTGGTTGGGTTCACTATCTCCCGAAGAATGGTTTTTGACCTCAACCTAAGTGGTTAAGTTCACTATCTTAGTTAAAGACCTCAACCTAAGTGGTTAAGTTCATTATCTTAGTTAAAGAAAGTATAGACTTGAGTTAATGCTGAACCTTTAATTAGTTAAATAGTAAATTGACTTCACTGAGGATCAAACCCAGAATCTCTGGTTTCATAGACAAGCGCCTTATCCATTGGGCCATGAAGTCCATAGCCATTATGTAGTTTTAATTGCAATTACTTATAACATTGGAAATGATTTGTATTAACTCGTTGAAAAAGAGGTCGGCGCAAGACACACTTACAACCCATGGGAGAAAAAATGGTTTTCAACCTCAACCCAAGTGGATATGTTCACTATCTTCACTATCTTAGTTAAGGAAAGTATAGACTAGAGTTAATGCTGAACCATTAATTAGTTAAAAAGTAAATCGACTTCACTGGGGATCGAACCTAAAATCTATGGTTTCATAGACAAGCGCCTTATCCATTGGGCCATGATGTCCTAAGCCATTATGTAGTTTTAATTGCAATTACTCATAACATTGGCAATGATTTGTATTAACTCGTTGAAAAAGAGATCGGCGCAAGACACACTTACAATTCATGGGAGAAAAATGGTATTCAACCTCAACCCAAGTGGTTAGGTTCACTATCTTAGTTAATGCTGAACCATTAATTAGTTAAACAATAAATTGACTTCACTGGGGATCGAACCCAGAATCTCTGGTTTCATAGACCAGCGCCTTATCCATTGGGCCATGAAGCCCTTAGCCATTATGTACCTTTAATTGCAATTAATTATAACATTGTAAATGATTGTATTAACCGCCTTATCCATTGGGCCCTGAAGTCCTTAGCCATTATGTACTTTTAATTGCAATTAATTATAACATTAGAAATGTTTTTGTATTAACTCGTTGAAAAAGAGGACGGCCAGACACTCTAACAATCCCATGGGAGAAGCGATCAGCGAATGGTTTTTGACCTCAACCCAACCCAAGTGGTTGGGTTCACTATCTCCCGGCGAATGGTTTTTGACCTCAACCCAAGTGGTTAGGTTCACTATCTTAGTCAAGTGGTTAGGTTCACTATCTTAGTTAAGGAAAGTATAGACTAGAGTTAATGCTGAACCATTAATTAGTTAAACAATAAGCCGACTTCACTGGGGATCGAACCCAAAATCTCTGATTTCGTAGACCAGCGCCTTATCCATTGGGCCATAAAGTCCTTAGCCATTATGTACATTTAATTGTAATTAATTATAACGTTGGAAATGATTTGTATTAACTTGTTGAAAAACAGGTCGGCAAGACACTCTAACAATCCAGGGGAGAAGCGATCGGCGAATGGTTTTCGACCTCAACCTAACCCAAGTGGTTGGGTTCACTATCTCTAACCCAAGTGGTTGGGTTCACTATCTCCCGGCGAATAGTTTTTTAGTGGTTGGGTTCACTATCTCCCGGCGAATGGTTTTTGACCTCAACCCAAGTGGTTAGGTGCAATATCTTAGTTAAGGAAAGTACAATAAATCGACTTCACTGGGGATCGAACCCAGTATCTCTGGTTTCGTAGACCAGCGCCTTATCCATTGGGCTATAAAGTCCTTAGCCATTATGTGCATTTAATTGCAATTAATTATAACATTGAAAATGATTTGTATTAACTCGTTGAAAAACAGGTCGGCAAGACACTCTAACAATCCACGGGAGAAGCGATCGGCGAATGGTTTTCGACCTCAATCCAACCCAAGTGGTTGGGTTCACTATTTCCCGGCGAATGGTTTTTGACCTCAACCCAAGTGGTTAGGTTCACTATCTTAGTTAAAGAAAGTATAGACTTGAGTTAATGCTGAACCATTAATTAGTTAAATAGTAAATCGACTTCACTAGGGATCGAACTTAGAATCTCTGGTTTCGTAGACAAGCGCCTTATCCATTGCGCCATGAAGTCCTTAGCCATTATGTAGTTTTAATTGCAATTACTCATAACATTGGAAATGATTTGTATTAACTTGTTGAAAAAGAGATCGGCGCAAGACACACTTACAATCCATGGGAGCAAAATGGTATTCAACCTCAACCCAAGTGGTTAAGTTCACTATCTTAGTTAATGCTGAACCATTAATTAGTTAAACTGTAAATTGACTTCACTGGGGATTAAACCCATAATCTCTGGTTTCGTAGACCAGCGCCTTATCCATTGGGCCATGAAGTCTTTAGCCATTATGTACCTTTAATTGCAATTAATTATAACATTGGAAATGATTTGTATTAACCGCCTTATCCATTGGGCCCTGAAGTCCTTAGCCATATTATAACATTAGAAATGATTTGTATTAACTTGGTTAAAAAGAGGTCGGCAAGACACTCTAACAATCTCATGGGAGAAGCGATCGGCGAATGGTTTTCGACCTCAACCCAACCGCTTGGGTTCACTATCTCCCGACGAATGGTTTTTGACCTCAACCCAAGTGGTTAGGTTCACTATCTTAGTTAAGGAAAGTATAGACTAGAGTTAATGCTGAACCATTAATTAGTTAAACAATAAGCCGACTTCACTGGGGATCGAAACCAGAATCTCTGATTCCGTAGACTAGCGCCTTATCCATTGGGCCATAAAGTCCTTAGCCATTATGTACATTTAATTGCAATTAATTATAACATTGGAAATGATTTGTATTAACTCGATGAAAAACAGATCGGCAAGACACTCTAAAAATCCACGGGAGAAGCGATCGGCGAATGGTTTTCGACCTTAATCCAACCCAAGTGGTTGGGTTCACTATCTCCCAGCGAATGGTTTTTTAGTGGTTGGGTTCACTATCTCCCGAAAAATGGTTTTTGACCTCAACCCAAGTGGTTAGGTTCACTATCTTAGTTAAAGAAAGTATAGACTTGAGTTAATGCTGAACCTTTAATTAGTTAAATAGTAAATCGACTTCACTGGGGATGAAACCCAGAATCTCTTGTTTCATAGACAAGCTCCTTATCCATTGGGCCATGAAGTCCTTAGCCATTATGTAGTTTTAATTGCAATTACTTATAACATTGGAAATGATTTGTATTAACTCGTTGAAAAAGAGGTCGGCGCAAGACACACTTACAATCCATGGGAGAAAAATGGTTTTCAACCTCAACCGAAGTGGTTAGGTTCACTATCTTAGGTAAGGAAAGTATAGACTAGAGTTAATACTGAACCATTAATTAGTTAAATAGTAAATCAACTTCACTGGGGATCGAACCTAAAATCTATGATTTCGTAGACAAGCGCCTTATCCATTGGGCCATGATGTCCTTCAGCATTATGTAGTTTAAATTGAAATTACTCATAACATTGGAAATGATTTGTATTAACTCGTTGAAAAAGAGATCGGCGCAAGACACACTTACAATCAATGGGAGAAAAATGGTATTCAACCTCCACCCAAGTGGTTAGGTTCGCTATCTTAGTTAATGCTGAACCATTATTTAGTTAAACAATAAATTGACTTCACTGGGGATCGAACCCAAAATCTCTGGTTTTGTAGACTAGCGCCTTATCCATTGGGCCATGAAGTCCTTAGCCATTATGTACATTTAATTGTAATTAATTATAACATTGGAAATGATTTTTATTAACTCGTTGAAAAACAGGTCGGCAAGACACTCTAACAATCCACGGGAGAAGCGATCGGCGAAAAATTTTCGACCTCAATCCAACCCAAGTGGTTGGGTTCACTATCTCCCGGCGAATGGTTTTTGAGTGGTTGGGTTCAATATCTCCCGGCGAATGGTTTTTGACCACAACCCAAGTGGTTAGATGCACTATATTAGTTAAGGTAAGTATAGACTAGATTAATGCGGAACCATTAATTAGTTAAACAATAAATCGACTTCACTGGGGATCGAACCCAGGATCTCTGGTTTCGTAGACCAGCGCCTTATCCATTGGGCCATAAAGTCCTTAGCCATTATGTACATTTAATTGCAATTAATTATAACATTGGAAATGATTTGTATTAACTCGTTGAAAAACAAGTCGGCAAGACACTCTAACAATCCACGGGAGAAGCGATCGGCGAATGGTTTTCGACCTCAATCCAACCCAAGTGGTTGGGTTCACTATTTCCCGGCGAATGGTTTTTGACCTCAACCCAAGTGTTTAGGTTCACTATCTTATTTAAAGAAAGTATAGACTAGAGTTAATGCTGAACCATTTATTAGTTAAATAGTCAATCGACTTCACTGGGGATCGAACCTAGAATCTCTGGTTTCGTAGACAAGCGCCTTATCCATTGGGCCATGAAGTACTTAGCCATTATGTAGTTTTAATTGCAATTACTCATAACATTGGAAATGATTTGTATTAACTTGTTGAAAAAGAGATTGGCGCAAGACACACTTACAATCCAAGGGAGAAATATGGTATTCAACCTCAACCCAAGTGGTTAGGTTCACTATCTTAGTTAATGCTGAACCATTAATTAGTTAAACAGTAAATTGACTTCACTGGGGATCGAACCCAGAATCTCTGGTTTCGTAGACTAGCGCCTTATCCATTGGGTCATGAAGTCCTTAGCCATTATGTACCTTTAATTACAATTAATTATAACATTGGAAATGATTTGTATTAGGTTAAAGTACCTAAGAGGTCCCTGTACTATAGCGTTTTGTTCAATTTAGTCCTTATACTTTTATTTTGTTCAATTTAGTCCCTGTACTTTTAAAAGTAGTGCAATTAAGGACAATAGTTAACGATGTTAATATTATCGTTAACATAGGTTACGTGGCACTGATGATATTTATATTCCTACTCATATATTACATTATAAATATTTAAAATCTATCATTTTTACCACCAATATATTAAATTAGTATGTCCAAAATAAATAATTACGACCATGTTCGTAATGAGATTTAGACAATTGTCCTTAGTTTTACCACTTTTTAAAGTAGAGGGACTAAATTGAACAGAATAAAGGTACAAGGACTAAATTGAACAAAACACTATAGTACAGGGACTTCATAGGTACTTTGACCTTTGTATTAACCGCCTTATCCATTGGGCCCTGAAGTCTTTAGCCATTATGTACTTTTAATTGCAATTAATTATAACAATTGAAATGATTTGTATTAACTCGTTGAAAAAGAGGTCGGCAAGACACTCTAACAATCCCATGGGAGAAGCGATCGGTGAATGGTTTTCAACCTCAACCCAACCCAAGTGGTTGGGTTCACTATTTCCCGGCGAATGGTTTTTAACCTCAACCCAAGTGGTTAGGTTCACTATCTTAGTTAAAGAAAGTATAGATTAGAGTTAATGTTGAACCATTAATTAGTTAAATAGTCAATCCACTTCACTGGGGATCGAACCTAGAATCTCTAGTTTCGTAGACAAGCGCGTTATCCATTAAGCCATGAAGTCCTTAGCTATTATGTAGTTTTAATTACAATTACTCATAACATTGGAAATGATTTGTATTAACTTGTTGAAAAAGAGATCGGCGCAAGACACACTTACAATCCAAGGGAGAAATATAGTATTCAACCTCAACCCAAGTGGTTAGGTTCACTATCTTAGTTAATGCTGAACCATTAATTAGTTAAACAGTAAATTGACTTCACTGGGAATCAAACCCAGAATCTCTGGTTTCGTAGACCAACGCCTTATCCATTGGGCCATGAAGTCCTTAGCCATTATGTACCTTTAATTACAATTAATTATAACATTGGAAATGATTTGTATTAACCGCCTTATCCATTGGGCCCTGAAGTCTTTAGCCATTATGTACTTTTAATTGCAATTAATTATAACATTAGAAATGATTTGTATTAACTCGTTGAAAAAGAGGTCGGCAAGACACTCTAACAATCCCATGGGAGAAGCGATCGGCGAATGGTTTTCAACCTCAACCCAACCCAAGTGGTTGGGTTCACTATCTCCCGGCGAATGGTTTTTGACCTCAACCCAAGTGGTTAGGTTCACTATCTTAGTTAAGGAAAGTATAGACTAGAGTTAATGCTGAACCATTAATTAGTTAAACAATAAGCCGACTTCACTGGTGATTGAACCCAGAATCTCTGATTTCGTAGACCAGCGCCTTATCCATTGGGCCATAAAATCCTTAGCCATTATGTACATTTAATTGTAATTAATTATAACATTGGAAATGATTTGTATTAACTCGTTGAAAAACAGGTCGGCAAGACACTCTAACAATCCACGGGAGATGGGATCGGCGATTGGTTTTCGACGTAAATCCAACCCAAGTGGTTGGGTTCACTATCTCCCGGCGAATGTTTTTTACCTCAACCCAAGTGGTTAGGTTCACAATCTTAGTTTAGGAAAGTATAGACTAGAGTTAATGCTAAACCATTAATTATTTAAACAATAAATCGACTTCACTGGGGATCGAACCCAGAATCTCTGGTTTCGTAGACTAGCGCCTTATCCATTGGGCCATAAAGTCCTTAGCCATTATGTACATTTAATTGCAATTAATTATAACATTGGAAATGATTTGTATTAACTCGTTGAAAAACAGATCGGCAAGTCACTCTAACAATCCACGGGAGAAGCGATCGGCGAATGGTTTTTGACCTCAATCCAACCCAAGTGGTTTTGTTCACTATCTCCCGGCGAATGGTTTTTTAGTGGTTGGGTTCACTATCTCCCGGAGAATGGTTTTTGACCTCAACCCAAGTGGTTAGGTTCACTATCTTAGTTAAAGAAAGTATACACTTGAGTTAATGCTGAACCTTTAATTAGTTAAATATTAAATCGACTTCACTGGGGATCAAACCCAGAATCTCTGGTTTCATAGACAAGCGCCTTATCCATTGGGCTATGAATTCCTTAGCCATTATGTAGTTTTAATTGCAATTACTTATAACATTGGAAATGATTTGTATTAACTCGTTGAAAAAGAGGTCGGCGCAAGACACACTTACATTCCATGGGAGAAAAATGGTTTTGAACCTCAACCCAAGTGGTTAGGTTCACTATCTTAGTTAAGGAAAGTATAGAATGGAGTTAATGCTGAATCATTAATTAGTTAAATAATAAATCGACTTCACTGGGGATCGAACCTAGAATCTATGGTTTCGTAGACAAGCGCCTTATCCATTGGGCAGTTTTAAACGAGGTCGGCGCAAGACACACTTACAATCCATGAGAGAAAAATGGTTTTCAACCTCAACCCAAGTGGTTAGATTCACTATCAACTTCACTGGGGATCGAACCCAGAATCTCTAGTTTCGTAAACCAACGCTTTATCCATTGGGCCATGAAGTCCTTAAATAACTTTTAATTGCAATTAATTATAACATTGGAAATGATTTGTCTTAACTCGTTGAAAAAGAGGTCGGCGCAAGACACTCTTACGATCCATGGGAGATGCGATCGGCGAATGGTTTTCGACCTCAACCCAAGTGGTTGGGTTCACTATCTCCCGGCGAATGGTTTTCGATTTTAACCCAAGTGGTTAGGATCACTATCTTAGTTAAGGAAAGAATATGCTAGAGTTAATACTGAACCATTAATTAGTTAAATAGTAAATCGACTTCAGTGGGGATCGAACCCAGAATCTCTGTTTTCGTAGACCAACGGATCCATTGGGCCAAGAAGTTCTTAGCCATTATGTAATTTTAATTTTAATTGCAATTAATTATAACATTGGAAATGATTTGTATTAACTCGTTGAAAAGGAAGTTGGCGGACACTGTGCAACAATCTATGGGAAAATGGTTTTCAACCTCAACCCAAGTAGTTAGGTTCAACCATCAACCATTAATTAGTTAAATAATAAATCAACAACCTCAACCCAAGTAGTTAGGTTCAACCATTAATTAGTTAAATAATAAATCAACTTCACTGGGGATTGAACCCAGAATCTCTCGTTTCGTAGACTAGCGCCAAATCCATTATGCCATGAAGTCCTTAGCCATTATGAAGTTTTAATTGCAATTAATTATAGCATTGGGAATTATTTTTAATAACTCGTTGAAAAAGAGGTCGGCGCAAGACACATTTACAATCCATGGGAAAATGGTTTTCAACCTCAACCCAAGTGGTTATGTATGTTGAACCATTAATTAGTTAAATAGTAAATTGACTTCACTGGGAATTAAAACCATAATCTCTGGTTTCGTAGACCAGCAACTTATCCATTGGGCCATGAAGTCCTTAGCCATTATGTACTTTTAATTGCAATTAATTATAACATTTGAAATAATTTGTATTAACTCGTTGAAAAAGAGGTCGGCGCAAGACACTCTTACAATCCATGGGAGAAGCGATCGGCGAATGGTTTTCGACCTCAACCCAACACAAGTGGTTGGGTTCACTATCTCCCGGCGAATGGTTTTCGACCTCAACCCAAGTGGTTAGGTTCACTATCGTAGTTAAGGAAAGTATAGGCTAGAGTTAATACTGAACCATTAATTAGTTAAATAGTAAATCGACTTCACCGGGGATTGAACCAAGAATCTCTGATTTCGTAGACCAGCGGATCCATTGGGCCATGAAGTCCTGACCTCAACCCAAGTGGTTAGGTTCACTATCTTAGTTAAGGAAAGTATAGGCTAGAGTTAATACTGAACCATTAATTAGTTAAATAGTAAATCGACATCACTGGGGATCGAACCCAGAATCTCTGATTTCGTAGACCAGCGGATCCATTGGGCCATGAAGTCCTTAGCCGTTATGTTGTTTTAATTGCAATTAATTATAACGTTGAAAAAGAAGTTGGTGCAAGACATGGGAGAATGGTTTTCTAATTAGTTAATAGTTAAATAGTAAATCAATTTCACTGCGAATCGAACCCAGAATCTCTGGTTTCAAAGACCAGCGCCTTATCCATTGGGCCATGAACTCCTTAGCCATTATGTAGTTTTAATTGCAATTAATTATAGCATTGGAAATATTTTGTATTAACTAGTTTAAAAAGAGGTCGACGCAATGGGAGAAGTGATCGGCGAATGGTTTTCGACCTCAACCCAAGTGGTTAGGTTCACTATCTTAGTTAAGGAAAGTATAGGCTAGAGTTAATGCTGAACCATTAATTAGTGAAATAATACATCGACTTCACTGGGGATCGAACCCAGAATCTCTGGTTTCGTAGACTAGCGCCTTATCTATTGGGCCATGAAGTCCTTAGCTATTATGTACTTTTAATTGCATTTAATTATAACATTGGAAATGATTTGTATTAACTCGTTTAAAAAGAGGTCGGCGCAAGACACTCTTACAATCCATGGGAGAAGCGATCGGTGAATGGTTTTCGACCTCAACCCAACCCAAGTGGTTGGGTTCACTATCTCCCGGCGAATGGTTTTCGACCTCAACCCAAGTGGTTAGGTTCACTATCTTAGTTAAGGAAAGTATAGGCTAGAGTTAATACTGAAACATTAATTAGTTAAATAGTAAATCGACTTCACCGGGGATCGAACCAAGAATCTCTGATTTCGTAGACCAGCGGATCCATTGGGCCATGAAGTCTTGACTTCAACCCAAGTGGTTAGGTTCACTATCTTAGTTAAGGAAAGTATAGGCTAGAGTTAATACTGAACCATTAATTAGTTAAATAGTAAATCGACTTCACTGGGGATCGAACCCAGAATCTCTGATTTCGTAGACCAGCAGATCCATTGGGCCATGAAGTCCTTAGCCGTTATGTAGTTTTAATTGCAATTAATTATAACATTGGAAATGATTTGTATTAACTCATTGAAAAAGAAGTTGGTGAAAGACACTATTGCAATCCATGGGAGAATGGTTTTCAACCTCAACCCAAGTAGTTAGGTTCAACCACTAATTAGTTAATAAATTAATTTCCCTGGGGATCGAACCCAGAATCTCTGGTTTCGTAGACCAGCGCCTTATCCATTGGGCCATGAAGTCCTTAGCCATTATGTAGTTTTAATTGCAATTAATTATAGCATTGGAAATGATTTGTATTAACTAGTCAAAAATGAGGTCGACACAATGGGAGAAGTGATCGGCGAATGGTTTTCGACCTAGAGTTAATGCTAAACCATTAATTAGTGAAATAGTACATCAACTTCACTCGGGTTCGAACCCAGAATCTTTGGTTTCGTAGACCAGCACCTTATCCATTGGGCCATGAAGCCCTTAGCCATTATGTACTTTTAATTGCATTTAATTATAACATTGGAATAATTGCATTTAATTATAACATTGAAAATGATTTGTATGCATTTAATTATAACATTGGAAATGATTTGTATTAACTCGTTGAAAAAGAGGTCAGCGCAAGACACTTACAATCCATGGGAGAAGCGATCGGCGAATCCAAGTGGTTGGGTTCACTATCTCCCGGCGATGGTTTTCGACCTCAACCGAGGTGGTTAGGTTCACTATCTTAGTTAAGGAAAGTATAGGCTAGACTTAATACTGAACCATTAATTAGTTAAATAGTAAATCAACTTCACTGGGGATCGAACCCAGAATCTCTGGTTTCGTAAACCAGCGCCTTATCCATTGGGCCATGAAGTCCTTAGCCGTTATGTAGTTTTAATTGCAATTAATTATAACATTGGAAATGATTTGTATTAACTCGTTGAAAAAGAGGTCGGCGCAATAGGAGAAGCAATCGGTGAATGGTTTTCGACCTCCCTTGGGTTCACTATAGATAGTTAATGAAAGTGTAAGTTAGAGTTAATGGTGAACCATTAATTAATTAGTTAAATAGTAAATCAACTTCACTGGGGATCAAACCCAAAATATCTTGTTCCGTAGACCAGCGCCTTATCCATTGAGCCATGAAGTCCTTAATTATTATGTAGTTTTAATTGCAATTAATTATAACATTCGAAATGATTTGTATTAAATCATTGAAATGATCGATCTCAAGACACGTACTCTTACAATCCACGGAAGAAGCGATCGGCGAATGGTTACTTTTATTTGTGAACAACTAGAAAGTTAGATGATGTCCTCTCAAAAAAAAAATAAATAAATAAATAAAAAAGAAGAAGAAAGTTAGATGATTTGTTAGATAAGGATAGTTCACGGGGGATCGAACCCAAAATTGTGGTTTTGTAAACTAGCGCCTTATCCATTGGGTCATGAAGTCCTTATTATCAAATTGATATATATATATATATATATATATATATATATATATATAGGAAATAAATGTAATAAATGTGAGCTCAAGGAGTGGTACCTCATAAATAACTAATAATTTGTGTTTATTTATGTGTACTTTGAACAAATATTATGATATTCAATTTCAAAATTATAAAATGCGATAGTTTATTTAAAAACTGTTGTATATATTATTTATTTTTAAAAATAAAAGAATGGTTAGCAACCGCCATATATAATACATATAGGAAAAAAAACGATTGGTAGGAAAAAAAATGTTATTAAACACCATAAAATTGAAGTTATGATTGAATTTAGCATGCTTTTATTCTAAATTATTACATGTCATTATCATATTTTACAACAAAAAAAAAAAAGAAAAAAAAAAGGAACAACTAATACAAATTAACACTAAAATCATTCAAAAATAAGTGCAAAATAAATAAATATAGTCATGAAAGGGCTGGTGAGTGAGTGAAGCATGATGCACAATATCTTCCTAGTGCGATTATCTTTTCATATGTTATTTGTATTATTGCATTTATAAAATCAAAATTTATCTAGTAGACACTCTTGTGTAGTGTTTGGTGGTTTCCTCGTCACCAAAATAAATAAATAAAAACCTGACCTGTGGTATAAACTATAGGTGTCATCATTGCAAAGTTTGGTGCAAAGGCAAAATAATGTACAAAAAGCAATGCATTACATTCCATTATTGGATTCCTCGAAGGCAAAAAGTATTACTTCATAAATGAACATATTTGCACAAACAGTCCATATAGCTTAACAGAGTCTCTTGCAATTTAACAGATTTTTGTATTATGGGATCGGAGAATTACAATTTTCATGTTTATGTTATTAGGAAGTAATTGTTATTTTTATCTCTAGTCCATTTTTTACCCAAACTCATATTTAAGTTGCTCTTTTCATATAGCTAGTAATTGTCCCGTACGATGCACGAACTATTATTAATTTAATAAATTTATCAATTATTCCGTAAATTTTTGACATTCTCTGAATTAGCAAAGAAAGTAATGGTTGTGAAAACAGAAAAACGTACTTGAGTTCTTGAGCTCAATTATAATTAGTTTTATAATTAATTTGTTTTATTAATATATAACTATACAATATAATATATAATATTTTTAAAATTTTAATTATGCTATTATTATGTTGATTTTGAAGTTTATTGTTATTTATATTATTATTTGAATTTGATTTTTTTTAAAGGAATTTGAATTTGAAATAACTACTTTAATTATATAACTAATGTATTTAAATAAAACTTGTAAATAAAATAACATGCAATATTTGTCGAAAATTTCCACCAAAACCTTATTTTTGAAAAATATTATTTATGTAAGAACTATATTTATTTTATATCTAATTTCTCCTCTATATATATGTGTAGTCAAATTAATTATAATTGAGGTTTAAATGAATATATACACAAATTATATTAAATATAAAATTTACGAATAAATTTGAACACAATAAACTTTTTTCCATACTTCATTATGTTTTAATATATATAGAGATAGAGATAGAGCTATAATAATAAAATATAATTTATAAAATATTTTTTTTTGAAAATATAATTTATAAAATATAAATACACATGAATACATCTACCCACACAATTAATACATTCATACTTGCTAATCTTGTTTCTATCAAAATGCATTCACACTTTGGAGGGAAAATTTTGTGACTAGATTATGCTTTATTATATATACTAGTAGTTGCACCCGTGCGGTGTACGACAATATGTATACATATTATAATGATAGATATTATAATTGTCAAAACAATAATAGGATATTGATCTCTTTAAAATTGATTATACATTATTGAATACTTCTTTGTATACGACATTTGTAGTCGTATTTTTAGATTTTACATTTTCATCCCAAATAAGAATTTTTAATCCCTTAGGATTACTAACTCTTGACACTGCTACATACATTTGACCATGATTAAAAACCGTCCTCTTAAAAAATAAACCCACGTTGGATAGTGTCTGCCCCTGGCTTTTATTTATTGTCATTGCATATGACAACATCAGTGGAAATTGCTTCCTTTGGAACTTAAAAGGCAATCTTGGATCAGAAGGTGTTAAGGGCATCCTTGGAATTAAGACCTTTGTACCCGCACTTGCCCCGCATAGTATTTGAGCTTCTAAAACATGATCTACCAACTTTGAAATGATCATTCTTGTACCATTGCACAACCCCAATGAGTGATCAATATTCCTCAAAAGCATAACTGGTGAGCCAACTTTTAGAGTCAATGAGTGATTTGGAACACCTGAACACCTTAATCCATTTAAAAATTCCGGAGTGTGTAGATCAGCCAGCATGTCAACATTTGAATCAGATTTAACCGAATCACAATCGAGATACGTCCTTCCTTCTGCATTATTATAGTCATTCATGTATTCATTTACTGCATCCACAATATCCAAAGTTGGTGCCAAAATAGCACGATCTTTTAGATATTGAATATCACTGTGACCTCTGCGGAACATTGGGAAAATGCTATCAACAATTGTAGAAATTGGATCTTCAACACAAGTTAGCACAAATTCTTCAGGAATATTTATCTCACATTCTCCATGCAAAGAATCACCAATTGTTCCATCACCTATATTAGCAATCCACTTTGCAAATTCTTCAATCTCTTTAACTTCAGTATCTGATTGCAATGACCTAAGCCTGAGATTCTTTGTTAGCCTAAATACTTTACAGCTTCTCCAAAGATATGATGCATTTATACATGCGCCCACAATATCTTGCCTTGTGCCCTTTGGAATGACTGGTAGAATCTGTCTGAAATCTCCACCTAACACCACGGTTTTCCCACCAAAAGTCATATCCAAGTTTTTTGGATTTTTGGCACGGTCCAAAGCTTCAAAGCAAAATTTATGCATCATCGGTGCCTCATCCCAAATGATCAACTTACTTTGCATGATCAACTGTGCCAAATGACTACCTTGGCTGATATTGCAAGTTGAATCTTCATTGACAGCTATTGGTATTGCAAATCTTGAATGTGCAGTTCTTCCTCCTAGTAGTAGAAGAGAAGCTATGCCACTTGATGCCACGTTTAAGACTATCTCACCCTTTGACCTTAAAGCAGAAGACAATGCTCGCCATAAGAATGTTTTTCCCGTTCCACCGTATCCATAAACAAAAAATAGGCCTCCGAGATTATTCTCAGCATCTTGCAATACAATGTCATATATAGCACTTTGCTCTTCGGTGAGTTGTTGCACCAACTTATCATTCTCTTCTGTCATGACATTCATATCATATGCTAATTCCTCTTGCATCAACAGGTTGGTGGTTCTAGCATGATTCTCTAAATCCAGTAATGGCATCGACTGAAAGTCTTTCAAACTCTTTCCCATAGCAGAAAGTATTATTTCTATCTCCCTAAGTGCAAAATTTTTTTCTCATCTTCAAATAAAATCAAATATTTGATAGTATTATTAATTGCATATTATAAGTATGTGTATAAAAATAATTTGTATAACATGAAACTATACAAACAAAATATTACCTGTAATTCCCAGTTGTTCTCTAATCTTGAATTGTGCATCCTCAGACAAATAGTTCCACGCAGCTTCCCACACAACGTCTGGTTTTGCCATGGAGTTTGACATTAAGAGAGTGACAAACAATCTTCTCAAATTTAAACCTGTCGCCCATTGACTTGCTTCTTCTATAGCATGAACATATTCGTTGTCGTCGTTTACTAATCCTCTTGCCGAACACGCATCCCTAAAAGATTCATATTGCACACCCTCAACTTTTTTGATATCCAAATAACTTGTTGGCCCTTTCACTTTATTCAAAAGACATCTCAAATAAAATATCTCCTTTATACCAAGTGGCACATAGAAAACTCTACCTATTGCAAATCCTCTTTTCCTTGGTTGCCATTTCCTAACATCTTTCTTCCATACAAATTTAGTTGGCATTTCAGCATATGTGAGTTCTCTGGCAGCAGGGTAGGTTTTATTTGCCTCAAACCATTCTAAGAACATGCTTTGTAATATTGTTGGACGGCTTAGTATGTTATCAACTGGATCATCATCTACGAATACGACACTTTGTTGATTTGGCAAGTGAAAGCTTCATCGTTCAACAGATGGTGTCCTTAACTGTATATCAAATCCAAATAATCGCCAAGATGCTTCACACGGTGAAATGTACCGACAATCATAGAACATACTTATTTCATCAACAACTTTCTGACAATCTTCATTGCTGTTGGTTTTGTAAAACTCTGCTGTCACCCTGTCGTTTCCCTTGTTGACGTACTTGAACAAATACTTGATTGAATGGGACTGATTACACCATTCAACATTAATATGAGCCCCATACTTCAACAACAAATGTCTATTGTGTGGTACAACGTACCTGTTATCCAACTGAATACCATTGCGCATCACAGAACGACCATTGTCTCGTCTGCGATATATAGGATAACCATCTTCGTCCACAGTTGAGCAATTAACAAAATTTTTGGGAAAGTGTTTAGTACATTTACCATTCGCCATACATGGATAAGTCAATCGTGCTCTGCCGCAAGGACCATGCATCATAAACTCCTTAATTACTTTGAAGTATTCTGGATCAGTTTCTTGATCAGGTAACTCAGCTGAAATGATATTGTCCAAATTTACCCCACTTTGTCCTCGATTGTTTTTATCTAGAAACAGAAGTATATGAGCATGCGGTAGGCCTTTTTTTTTTGAAACTCTATGGTATAGATCACGGTAAACATTGAAAAAAGAACCAATTTAAGAATAGAGCAAACTATGTTAACCTTTTTATGGTGTCAAAATGCATCATTAAAATAGTGGTTTTTTATTTATGTACCTCCAATAACTGGCCCAAATAAATTGTTCTTCCGGCATTCTGATAGTAGGGCGTCCAACTTTAGTTTGAATATTCGACATATTATGTCAGGACGATCTTCTGGTTTTAATTTTATATCATTCAAGAAGAGTTGTACCTCAGGCCACTTGGGGGGTTGGAGGTAAATGTTATGAACAAATCTGGATATCCAACCCATCTACAGATCGCCATGGCGTCCTGGTAATTTTGTATCATGTATCTAGCACCACCCGTAAAACTCGAAGCAATATTATTCTTTTTCCTTGAGTAGTGGGGTCAAGTTCACCGCGTGTTAATGCATCATTCAAACAATTATATGATTCGCACCTCAAACTTTTCTGATGTGTCCTTATATATATTAACCTTCCGGACTCCACCATTGTATAGGCATCAACCTGAAATTGTTGGAAAAGCCTTTTTGAATGCAATAAAGTTGATACTTCCGAGATTCTAGACTGGATACGGTATGAAAAATATTCTCTAGGGCTTATCCTTTGACGTCCACCAGCTGTGTTTCCTTTCAATGTTGAGAAGGGAATGTCCTCCCGGTAACCGTCCTCTCCATAAGGGAACAATAAAGGGTACTGCATTGGCAAGTAAGATGGATTTAATTCACTAATTCTTTGCAATAGACGGCTCTTTGTTTCCACCAAAATGTCGCATTCTCCAATATTGGTATCGATATCACCAACAATCAATGCAGCTACTTCTGAAACCTGTGGCAAATTGTATGTTCTCGCATCCTTCGATCTCTTGCCAAGCAATTTGATCTTAACCTCAGCTAGTGGATTATTTTGTAGTTCATCTCGTGCCATGCGAAATGTTTTTACCAACACATTATTGTCATCCAAAACTTGTTGAATATCATTAACAATTTCCACATGGATGTTATTTTGTTGACCATCTTGCCTAAAAAGCGAATACGTAAATAATCAGAACATGCCTTTAAATGAATTCAACAACTAAATGTGCATAAAACTTATAAATAAAAGCCTGCACACTTACCTTACAGAATTGACACGGTTTCCTAGCTCATTATTGGTGTCATATATATACAATTGTGCGAAATGAGGTTTTTTTCTGTCTACCGGCAAGAGACTACCAACGTAGTGGAAGTTTTGTCCATTTATATGGAAAATTGGTGGACCACCTATTTTGTTGACGGTTCGGTCTATTTTACCACCCATCGACGTGAAGCAGAACATACTATTGTATGTTCTAATGTTGTGCAGGAATTGCTTGTCTCCTTCTCCAAAAAAAAGATCATATATCGCTGGTGGTGGCATCATCGTTTATGGCAGTTGAATCTTGCCATTGTTGCAACAGTGGTTATATTTTGGTGGGCCGCGGTTATCTGTTTTGTGTGTCCTTTCTTCGTACCAAAAAAGCGCTCCACAGTGTTGACATGTTATAGTTGCATCACCAAGATCATTGTATTCCACTAATTTGATAATTGCAAACCCATTAGTTTCATTAGAACATATGAATTAGAAGAACGAATAATATTACACATACCACCATTGTAAGCAGGCATCTCTGAAACTTGAGACGTATCTGGTTGTTCAGGATATGATTTGTTCAAATTAGAAACTCCCGCTGATGACTGCAAAAATAATGTAGCTTGGTTTGTGCACGATGACTGTTCCACTGCACCGTCTCGGATATGTTGGTGTGTAATTGGTGACAATCCTACGTAGAATATAACAGATTAGTTTCCAAAAACTAATAATTCGTTTCTAAGTAAGCAGTCAATATCAGTTTAAAATCACAATTAAACCACTAAAAATCTTGAATATACGATAATTGAATATTAAACGTACCAGAATTGTCTTCCACGGTTTTTGAAATTAGGTTAGTATTGGAAATGATGGGGTGAGGACCCCGGCCCAGGAAAGATTGGCCCAAAGAAGAGAGCACAAGGCAGGAAAGGTGGGCTAGCATCGGGAGAAGCCCGGAGGGTGCTTGGGCCGAGTCCAGGAGTCGGCCCAGGCCCAAGTACAGGGACCAAGCTCAGGATTGCTAAAGAAAAGCCCAGCAGGAGCTTGGGGCGAGGGCGAGGAGTCGGTCAGGCCCCAAACCCAGAGAAAGAATCGGCTCAAGGAGCCGTTGGGATCATCAAAGAGACTCTTAAACAGGGAACCGTTAGAGCATTAAAAGGCTGTACTTGGTCCGGCTGTTACGAGCTTGAGAGAGCCGTTGGCCGACTCAGTAAAGGCGACCAACGGCTCGAAACTTAATTAGTCTTGAAGTCGGCTATTAAATGCCTTCAAGTCAGTGGGGGAGGAGCCGCTATATAAAGGCTCCTCCACTCTTGTAGAGGACAAACACAAAAAAATAGGACCCGGAGAGGGAATAGAGGAGATTCAAAGCAAGCATTTTCTTTCTTTTGAGACACTCATTTTATTGAAAGGTGTATCCTCCAGCTAAAGGTTGTGTTGGACCTCCTTTGGCCCGAAAACCCAAAAACCATCAGGAAACTTCTTCAAAATCTTTAAACAAATCTCGGTTGACCACATTACACTGGATAACAACTTTTCACTTATCAATGCATGCCCTTTTGTTGCAATTTGTGGTACCTAATTAATTTGTAGTTTACAACTTAGTTGGCATAAAAATAAAAATATTTATTAAGCACAATAAATTATATAAAGAAATCTTACCATTTGATATATCCTGTAGCTCGGGTCATTGGTTCTCAGACATAGTGTAGGTACCTTTTATATAACATATGCAACATTTGTAATGACTATTGTATAAGCTTTGTAATTGGAATAATAACAATTATGTAATTTGAGAATTACAAAAAAACATCCGTTAAGTATATCGCTTGTTGCACTGAACGAATATGGCGTTCGTCCTCCTAACACAAAATGCCTTGATTTATTGTTGCTTGTCGTATATTCCATGCTTCTTGTACCAATATGTATATTCAAAGATTCTTTATTAACTGAAAAGACATAACATTGTTTTAATCATTTATAACCTGTTAGTAGAAGGAAAATACATTTCACTAAATATGAATTTGGTACCGTGCAATGGTTTACCTGTTGTAAGAACACTTTTTGGTTTGTCATTTGAATTAGAGTCTGCTTGTGGTGTGTATTCCATTTCTGTATTATTATGGTTCTCTTTCAAAATGGTATTGTGGTTGTCTACATTTTCTGCGCCACACAAATACAAAATTGTTAGAAATAATACATGAATTAAAATCCTGAATATATTAACCATGGTCCACACAGTACCAGCTTAGCATAAAAAAAATGCAATGTCAAAAAGGTAACATATTTAAACACTAAATGTAACTAATGTACATTTATTAGAAAAATAATGTACCTTAAATACACAAAAAAAAAAATGGGGAAATATTTGTAGAAGCTTTTAATTATAAGAAATAATTACATTGAATTAAAATTGTGAATACATTAATCATGGTCCACACAGTACCGTGTTACATAATTAAAAATGCAATGTAAAAATGGTAACACATTTAAACACTAAATGTAACTAATGTACATTTATTAGAAAAATAATGTACCTTAAATACACAAATAATTAAAAATGGGCAAATATTTTTTGAAGCTTTTAATTTTAAGAAATAATACATGAATTAAAATCGAAAATACATTAACCATGGTCCACACAATACCGTGTTACATAATTAAAAATGCAATGTACAAATGGTAACACATTTAAACACTAAATGTAACTAATGTACATTTATTGTAAATTGTAGTTGTTGAAATGTTTATATTTTAGATGTGTTGACATAAAAAAACAGTCCTCTATTGTGTACTTTTTTACAGAAATTGACATGATGATATAGTTTGTCAATTTGAAAATACCAGTGTGATTTTGTAATGTGCTAAAAAGCAGTGTGAGTTTGTAGTTTTTATAAAGAGAAGTGTTACTCAGCTATGTCAAATAAAAATGTGTATCATATTTTTTCTAAAATTTGTAAAAGTTTCTTGAATACATTCATTTTTTTTTTTTACTAATTTTGAAGTAATGTATTCAATTTAGTAAGGTTTTAAATTTAGTTATGACAATCATAATTAGATTGGATTTTCAGCAAGCTATACTATATATATTTTTTTTTAATTGACCAAGTCAATTTTAATTTTTAAGTAATGTTCATTTAAAAGTCTAGAATATATGACTATCTACTTATACTGTGATCAATCAAATTTTTTGGTTACAATTTTGTCCTTAAAGTATAATTACATTTTAACTTTACCAAGTCTATATCTAAATTAAAGTAAGGTTCTTTTAGGTTAGTTGTCATAAAGAATAGTTCTCTATTGTGTACTTTTTACAGATATGTACTAAAAAGCAGTGTGATTTTGTAATTCTATAAAGAGAAGTATTACTCAGCTATGTTTCATAAGAATGTGTATCATCTATCATTGTTTAAACTAAATTTTGAGCAATCCAAAACTATTTTTTTTTCTTTAATTTGTTTTGATTGTTGTTTTTGGGGTTTAATTGAGTTAGTGCTAAAATTGACTATCTACTTTTCAATTGACGAAGTCAAATTTAATTTTTAAGTACTGTTCATTTAAAAGTGTAGAATATAGGACTATATACTTATAATCTGGTCAATCTATTATTTTGGTTAGAATTTTATCCTTAAAGTTTAATTACATTTGAACTTGACCAAGTCTATATCTAAATGAAAGTAATGTTGATTTAAAGGTCTAGAATGTAGGACTATCTATTATTTTGGTAACAATTTTGTCCTTAAAGTATAATTAAATTTTAACTTTACCAAGTCTATATCTAAATTAAAGTAAGGTTCTTTTAGGTTAGTTTTCATAAAAAATAGTCCTCTACTCCTCTATTGTGTACTTTTTACAGAAATGTACTAAAAAGCAGTGTGATTTTGTAATTCTATAAAGAGAAGTATTACTCAGCTATGTTTCATAAGAATGTGTATCATCTATCATTGTTTAAACTAAATTTTGAGCAATAAAATTCTTTTTTTTCTTTAATTTGTTTTGATTGCTGGTTTTTTGGTTTAATTGAGTTACTGCTAAAATTGACTATCTACTTTTCAATTGACCAAGTCAATTTTAATTTTTAAGTATTGTTCATTTAAAAGTGTAGAATATAGGACTATATACTTATACACTGATCAATCTATTATTTTGTTTAGAATTTTATCCTTAAAGTTGAATTACATTTGAACTTGACCAATTATATATCTAAATTAAAGTAATGTTGATTTAAAGGTCTAGAATGTAGGACTATCTATATTTGATTACTTTCAATTTTAGTTTTTTAATTTACATCATTAGTGTGTTTGATTGATTATATGTTCTCTATTCAGTGTAACTGTTTTACTATTGTTAGATGTTTGTCTTTTTTGTTAGTTTGCTAATGATGATATTTAAACTGTGTGAGTTTGAAAGTAATATAGCAGTATGTATATAGTGCAAATACTGAGTTTTATTACAGTAGATAGAGTATAATTTAAAATACAGACTTAGTACTTGGATATACATTTAGCAGATGGGTATAATTAAATCAGTTTAAACCATTGTGTGGTACACTGGTTGACTGTGTTTGCTTCCTTAACTGATTGTGATTGTGTTTGCTTCCTTGTGTTTGGTTCCTTCTTACATTGTTTGCTTGCTCCCTTCCTTCTTGTCCTGCATACAGTTTCATATATCTAACAATATAAACTAATAAACACAGTGTATAAAAAGAAATCATAGGTAAACAACAAAGGCAAAGAGTCTATTTTAGATTGAAACAAACTGAAATTGTTCAGCACAAACACAGAGAAATTGAGCAGGGCAAGCGATTAGTTTCAAAAGATAAAAACCACATAAATGTGGTAATAGTCTATAGTATCCCAGATCTTAAAGTTTTTCCTGTTTAACAACAACAGTTTTTCCCTTCATAGAGGAGGAGAATTGATCCAGAAGCGATATCTTCACACTATTAGAATCTTCAAGTTCAATGTCTAGACTTTGAGACTGTTGACCTCATTGTCTCTATTAGAAGCTTCCTGTATATTAAAAGATGATTTAGTCCAAAACATGTCAAACATAGACTTAAAAATGTAAATATTTATTTTACTTTATTAAAAATAACAACCTGATCAGATTCCCCATCTTCCTCCTCGTCCTCATCTATCATTTTTGTCATCAAGTCCTTCGCTTGATCTTCAATAAGTTTAGAACAGTATGCTGACACTAAGACTTCATCCCTTAGAACTCTCATCACAGTGTAGGCTGAATTAGCTCCCTTCATGAACTCCAATTTTAATGATATCTTAAATACCATTCTCATACCAACTAAGGATTCCAATTCTCTTGGAATGTCAGAAACCTAAAATACAGAAAATAGCATACTTAAAAAAAAAAAAAAAAAAAAAAAAAAAAAAAAAAAAAGACAAACAGAGTTCATATGAATGTGTTAAATTTTACAGTACTGTTTTTTTTTTTTAAATCAATCTGCCGATTGTATTAATTGATCAAAGCTATAATAGAGTCAGGCGGGATAGAATCCCAGTACATAGAATGATCCTGAGCAAAAGCTAACGAAGCTAAAGTATGAGCATGTAAATTAATCTGTCTAGGAATATAGCTTAACGAAATAGAACTAAACAAAGACATAATAGTTCTGCATTGGTCAATCACTACCCCAACATAAGAGTAAATGGGTGTGGTTCGCTGCTGCATGGTACTCCGCAAAACCATACAATCCCTGAGTAAACTTGCTGATGTGATATTCCTTTCTGTAAGCCAAGAAAGCGCTTCCTTATAGGCCAGTGCCTCGGCTATGAGTGGTGAAAAACAAAACGGTAACTTGCCGTTTTTTGCCGCTACGAAGGACCCCTCGGGTGATATTAAAACAATTCCATACGTGGCCTCCCCGGTCCCTTGGCGAAACCCCGCGTCCACATAACAACGTAGAGTGGCGCCGGTCTCGTGATGGTCTTGGCCCGTGTTTGGCGCTGGTTCCGGTAGTGCATGGCGGTGGTGTGCTGCGCTGAAAGCCTGCTCCGCCACTACCGCCCCCTGACCACATTCGCCGGCCGCACCATGGTTCGTTCCCATACAGCACAGCAGCATTGCGGCTTCTCCAAATATTGTATAGGACAGCTATCATAATTCGTGTTTGTTCCTCCGTTAGGACCGTCATAGTCGCCTTTAACCATGATGAAAAGGAATCTGCAACAATATTTGTTATTGGCAATTGTGTTATATTCCAAACTAGTGTAGAATATTCACAGAGCACTAGAGCATGCAACACATCTTCATGATCTAAATCACACATTGGGCAAATTGGGTCCACCTCCACCCTTTTTATAATCAAATTAGTGGTAGTAGGTAGGATATCACATATGGCTCTCCACAAAAATGTCTTCCATTTGGGTGGGACTTTCAACTTCCACATCTTGACCCATTTATCAAAAGTTCCTGGGTTACTCTCATAGTCACCCACAATTCGCCTATAAGCATTTTTTACTGTATATGTCCCTTTTGGGTCCCCCATCCAATACCATGAGTCATCATAGTCTGGGCTTACAGGAATCATAAGTATTCGGTTCACATCCTCGGGGATAAAGAGATCAGATAAAATATGTGGATCCCATGTGCTTGTTTGTGGATCAATTAGACCTGCCACTCGCGCCTCTCTTAACTCTTCCAGCATATTTGTTTGTATCAAGGGGCTAGGATCATCCTGCAGCCATGGGTGACCCCATATTAGAGTTGACTGTCCATTTCCAATCGTGCATCGCACCCCAGCCGTGACTATTGTGTGAGCCGCCATTATACTCCTCCAACAGAAACTCGGGCAACTCCCAATAGTAGCATCAACAAAACCAGTAGTGGGGTAATAGCGAGCCTTATATATTCTTGCAGCAAGTGATTCTGGGTTGGTAAGAAAACGACATGCCTGCTTTCCTAACATAGCCAGGTTAAATGCTCTTAACTCCTTAAATCCCAAACCCCCAAACTTCTTAGGGACACACAATCTATCCCATGCCTTCCAATGCATTCCCCTGTCTCTTCCACTTCCCCACCAGAATTTATTCATGGTTCGCTTAATGGACTAGCAAACTATTTCAGGCAATAAAAAGACACTCATTGAAAACGTAGGCATAGATTGCGCTACACTTTTCAATAACACCTCCTTACCCGCCTGAGATAACATCTTTTTACTCCATGATCCAATCCTTTGCATGATTTTTTCCTCCACATAAGAAAAAACAGCTCTCTTATTTCTGCCCACAAAAGATGGCAGGCCAAGGTACTTTCCAAAGTTATCTGCCTGCTCAACCTCCAGGCACCCTGCAACTTGCATTCTATCCCTCCTTCAGTATTCCTGCTAAAACATATATTGGATTTATTATAGTTTACCACCTGCCCAGATAACTTCTCATACCTTATCAAACATTGCTTGATGACACTTGCTTCCTGAGTATTTGCTTTGAAAAAAAAAAAAGCAGACTATCATCTGCAAAAAACAAATGTGATACTGGAGGTGCCCCCTGGCCACTCTACACCCATGTATTGATCCTGTGACCTGTTCCTTTTGCAACAACATCGAAAGCGCCTCAGCACAGATAATGAATAAATAAGGGGAGAGAGGATCCCCCTGTCTTAGTCCACGAGTCGGTTTGACCCGTCCCCCTACTTCACCATTAACCATCACAGTTAGTTCACCGTTGTCACACATAGCATAATAAGCCGGATCCACCTCTCACTAAAACCCAAAACAACCAACATTCTCTCCAGGAACGTCCACTCCATTCTGTCATAAGCTTTTGACATGTCTAATTTCAATGCACTCCATCCCACAGCACCACACTGTTTCCTGTTTAAGTAATGTCCCACCTCCGCCGCCACCAAGATGTTATCTGTTATTAGCCTGCCAGGAATAAAAGCACTTTGGGACTCTGAGATGAGATCACCCATAAGTGTTTTCATTCTATTGTCCAACATCTTAGCCATAATTCTATATATGACATTACTTAGAGCAATCGGTCTTAAATTCGCAACTGTTTCGGGCACTTCTTTTTTGGGAATCAAAATTATGTTGGTATCATTTAATCCCTCCGGGAACTCACCTGAGTTTAACGCATGCGTTATAAACCGAGTCACATCATCCCCAACTATTGACCAAAAATGCTGATAAAAGCCCAGATTCATTCCATCCGGGCCCGGTGCTTTATCCGGGAACATTGAAAAAAGAGCTGTTTTTACCTCGTCCTCATTGAAAGGGCGATCCAACATCACATTTTGCTCATCAGACACACGGGGGGGGAAAATCATCAAAAAGGGGATCATCACAACATAAATTATTAGAAGCAAAAATACCCGTAAAATAGCTTAAAATCGCCGCATGCATACCACCGCCCTCAACCCAATCACCAGCATCATTCTTTGTACTAGCAATATAGTTCTTTTTTCTACGCGCAGAGGCATACCTGTGATAGAACTTAGTGTTGGCGTCCGCACCACGGAGCCAGTGTTGCTTTGCCCGTTGTCTCGAAAACACATCCTCTTGGGCCTCCAACTATTTAAGCTGATTCTCAACCAGCTGGTACTCGGCAAGGGCTGCCGGGTCTCGTGTGTTACGAAAATTCTCCTGCTTCCTCCGCAACTGTCCAATTCGATCACCAAATTTATGAAATTGGTCCCCTCCCCACCGCATTAACTTCATACCACAATTTTACAGTACTGTTACTTTACCTTATTATACTTCGTGTACAAAATGTGTGCTGAGATACCCACTAATTCAGAACACTCCCTATCCCATAAAAGGAAGGGAGCATCTCGTAGACCTTTATCTAGAACAATAACTTTGACCCGATACCTTGCCATGCCCTCTTGATACTTCTTATCACAGTGTGTACAAATCAGATCACCTGATTGTCCACAAAGCTTTCCGTTACATCCTGGTGACATGCAAGAGATGTACATCTATCCAAAAGATCCTTCAATGGCCACAATTTCAGCAGGTACATAGAAGTCCCCATTCTGCCATAGAAAATGTAACTTGGTTACTCTGTCTTATTAAATGTATAATGAGTTTTGTGGACTGTATTAAGGCTTTATAAAAGTTTAGAGTCTAACCTGCTTCTTTTTCAACAAATCAGCTACTGGAGTTACAGTCAAAGCACCACTGGTGAAGTCATCAATTCCTGTTGATTGAGACAGCACAGTTGCAGTGCTGATACTGCATAAAGGGCTGTTTGATGCAGTTAACCTACAAGTAACATTTATGAATAAGTTGTATAAATTACAGATACAGTAGTTTAGAAAATGTAGACAGTAGATAACAAATATATTTCAGGCACTTACTGAGACTTAAAATCAGCAAATTCCTGAAAAGATGCATTCAAATGAAGTTGGGTAGCATCATAACAGCTAGTAATTCTGATCACCTATTAGCATCATAGATGTTAATGAACAATGGAAAACCTAGAAAAAAATTAAAAGAATAATCTATCATTATAACTTACCATTGACCACTTTTGCCCGACAAAGCTGATGAACCAAAATTAGTGGTTCTTTAAGACCAGAATCATAGTATGGTAGCATGGAACCAACATGACTGTCCCACACAGTGCACTGTAAGGTATTTCCCCTATAGGCAAGTGTGTTAGAAAGAATATAATGATTACAAATATAGGAACATAGTTGTTAGTATGAAACTTACTCATTGTCAGCCATTTTAAAGTCTAGAAGTTTGGCTGGTCTGCCTCCTATTATTTTGTCAACAGGAGCATGGATCTCGACAACTCTGCCTATTAAATCTGTATCAACACAAAATAATTGAATAGTAGACCAAATACAAAAATAGATAAATGAAAAATAGCAAAAACATGAACTAAATACTTACCAAACAACACCTTGTCATTGATTTGAGTAGGGTCTTTCAAAGAGTCATAGGTTTTTAGCTGAAACATCTTATTAGGAAAACCTTTCGATTTGATTGCCTTTACCTGAGTCTTATAGTTTAGCCTAATCATATATTGGTGATCACAAGTTTTGTAAGTATAATAGTGGGTGAACACCAAAAAGTTTTTTACTGAATAGAGCTTCCCTTCTATGAAAACATTTTTGTATTTTTTGACATCACTGTTTTGCATGTTCAAATGTATGAAAGTTCCCTGCACATAGGATTAGTGAAATAAACAAAACATGTGTAGAGCATAAATCTGTGTAAAGCCTAAAGCTTAAACAGTAAACTAAAATATTAAACATGTAACGAAAATACCTCTTTATCGCAGACCAACACTTCTCGAATCTTGATCTCTGTAGACCCTCTGTTTTCAGCTATTTCGTAGCATCTAACACACTTGACTCTTATTGCTTTCTCCCTATCGAGCGGGCCAATGTCTTTTACAGCAACATACATTGGCATGGTTTAGTTGCTGATATTTTGGTTCTCTTTTTTCTAAATGGCAGGTGATACGAACTGCAGATATCCTGAAGTTGGGAGGGGATTTCTCCATCGACACAGGCTTATATAGAATGTAAAACTATGGATTTCAAAATCTGGGAAGTATGAATGGTGCTATCGACCTTTCAGTTTTCAAGAGCATGTTCAGAAGACATTTAAATCAGTTTGAGAAATATGTTTTCGAAGCAGTGTTTATAATGAACACTGTGTTTAGAAGTCTGTAATAATTAGAAGTCTATTTAATTTGATTTATTTTACTTGGTATTGCCAAAAAGTAGCCGGCACAATTAAATTCCACGCGTTAAGCTTTGTTTAGCACCATTTATTTAAGATCTTTTTTTGTGGACATATAACGACGTCGTTTTAATTGGGCGGGAGTTTGGTTTAGGCAGAAACTTAGTGTTTTATTATAATGATAGATATATAAATATAAAGATTATATATAAAAATAAAGATATAATAAAGATAAAGATTCTTTAGTAATTATTATTTTCGTCCTTAATTATTTTGTAATTATCATTTCGTGCATAATTATTGCACAATATGTTTTATTAGGATTTTTTTCACTTGATAACATCTTAATTTGTCGCAGCTCTCTACATTTACACAATATATTTGTTTGGCTTATTGCCCTAATAAACTAATACAATAAGTCATTTTATCACACATAACTAGTCAAATCAATCAAACTTGGTCAAACCAACCAAATTTGACTTATCAGCTATGTTACCAAAAACCAAATAGGCCATAATAAGTTTTAAACAACTACTCTTTTTCACATTTTACCTATCATATTTATCTTGTTTCCATTTACTTTTTAATTACTATTGGTAGTAAATTTTAATTTGAAAATGAAAATGAGTAGGAAACGGAGGAATGAGATCATCCACGCGACATAGAAATTAGAAACCTTCTAGTTTTTAATTGTTCACCCCATTTTACTTTTCAAATACTTATTAAAAAAAAAAAAAAAAAAAAAAAGAAAAGAGTCATGTTATTAATAGTTGTAGTTTGATTTATAGAAAAGTTCACAATTATATAGCGATTAAAATTAAAAATATAATTGAAAATGATATTAATTAAATTGTGCTTAATGTTGATTTAACTTCGTCTCCCACTAAAGTTTCAATATGTAATCACCCATTTAAGAGAGCCAAAATCTTTAGCATTAGTTATTTGTTTTAATCACGGTTAAATTCATGTCGCTAAATAATGATTTTCTTGAATGCATTTTGCCGCGAGTCTTTAACCAAATATCAACTTTAATCAATTTATTTTTATCTTCCTTAACTCTGGCTAACTAGTCATGAAACTCAAGTTAGAAATAGAAGTAATCATACAAATCAAAATTAAATTTGATTGAGATTGGACCAACTCAAATTAAAATGGCAATACAAAGTATTAGTTCGTTTTAATTTTTGATTTTTAATTTTTACAAAATTGGACTTTTGAATTTCCATTTCACCCCAAATATAAACAGCATTAAGAAGTTGGGTTTTTGAAAAGGCAAGAATTCTTGAAATACAAATTAAGGAGCATTGTCAAAAGGCAAGATGATAGGCTATATCAACAATTGTTATCCAAGCCTCTAAGAACAAGTGTTCATATTGCAATGTGAATTATCTAAAAATTATACTCTGTATATTTATAGTTAACACATTATAAACTTGCGGTTAACAATTTCTGTACCTATAAAAAAAATTGAAATTTTTGTACCTACATATAAATTGTTAAGGACAGGTATAAAATATGTTAAGGCACATAACATGTTAGGTTAGCTGCACGTACAGAATTTAAAAATTATAAAGTTATTTTTGGACCATGGTTCACAATGCAAAATAAACTCTGATCCATAGTATAATTTTCCCTTATATCAATTCATCAACTAGCCTCTTTGGTAGATTGTAGTTGCAATTCAAGAAATGAAATTACAACATTATCTTACAATGCAATATCGGTTTTTAACTACTTTCTCAATCTACTTTGTGCGAGACTCGAACTCATGACCTCCCATATAGGAGAGTCACTTCGTGCCACTTGACCACAAGGTCATTGACAAATATCATTTAAGATATCATACATTAGTTAATTGGGTGTTTCTCTTTACACTTTTCTTCATCATCTCAGCCCATCTTGCAAAGAGATTCGAGACCTCAAATTTTCCAGATAATTTCATCATCCGAGACAAGTCCTCTAATGTATCAGGGCTTCCAGCTCTGCTCAAATCAGCAGCAAATTTATTGTAGTCAAGTTGAGGAGCTCTCATTCCTTTCTCCATCATTTCCTCCAAGTATTTACAAGCCTCAACTGATCTCCCCTGCCTTATAAGCCCTCCAATGAAAACAGTATAACAATTCTCATCAGGACAACATCCCTTGGAGTTCATCTCCTCCCAAACCGCACAGCCAAGTTCATAATTCCTTGCCATGAAGAATGACTTCATCATCATATTATATGTGTGAATAGTTGGTTGAATCCCATTTTTGATCATCTTCTTGTACATTCTAACGGCATCATCAGGCATTCGTCGGTTAGTCATCAATTTGATCACGGCATTGTATAATTGTGCATCGGGAGGACACCCTTTCTCCCGCATCTCCTTCAGCAACCCGTGGACTTGGTCCATCTTCTTTACATTGCCAAACCCCGTTATCAAACAGGTATACACTGCAACGTCGGGCTCACATCCAGTGCCAAGCATTTCCTCAAAGTAGTCAATAGCTTCGTCCATCTTCCTTTGTTTGCACAAGTATCGGATCAAAATTGTATAGCTTCTTGCATTCGGAGATGGACCCTTTGCTTTCATGACCTCAAAGAGTTTGATTGCATCAGAGGCTTTATGACCCCTCAATAACCCTTCGAGCATTATATTATGCGCAACAAGACCAGGCTTAAAGCCCTTGTCAACCATCTCGTTCCACACCTTCCCGGCCTCCATCAAGTTCTTCACCTTACACCAACCATTGATCAAGACAGTATAAGTCTGCAAATTTGGCGTAAACCTATTCTCCAATTTCTCAAACAAAACCTGTGCTTCTTTCCCGAGCTTTGCCCTCCCCAACGCATCAAGCAAACAATTGATAGTCTGAACTCCAGCTTCGAACTTGTGCTTTTTCATCAATTCAAAAATCCCGACAGCTTTCTTCCTCTCTTTTGCAGCAGCAAACGCCTTCATTGCAACTACAAATGTCTCTATCGTAAGTAAGCCCTTCTCGCCCATTTCTTCAAGAACCGACACCATAGTCTCAAACTGCCTAGTCTTTCCAAGTATGGCCATCATTGCATTATAAGTTTTTGAATCGTGATCATATCCCGGCCTCTGAGCAGCCCAACAAAAGAACCTAAATGCAGACTTTCTAGCATGCTTGAATCTCTCCAAAACATCTATCACCAAATCATGGGTCAAATTCATCCCACATTCATCCAGAACAGCCTCCATATTTCTGTCCAGAGAGAACAACTCATCAATCACTTTACACACCCTATCCACCTCCCTCGGATCCGCTTTCGATTCAATGTATCCACTCTCACAATTCTCTAACTCAGATCCAGAATCTACACCACTACAGAATTCCCTGTACTTCAAGTCCAGAAATTTTCTTTTTGAATAAAAATCGGTGTAATTATACAAGTTTGAGGTATTTTCACTTACAAATGGAACTTTGAAACGATTATAATGGAGACAACTATGATTACCGGAATGAAGCAGACGAGTAAGAATCTGCAATTGTGGTTCGACGGCTTCGCCGGAGAAGAAGCGGAGAAGTTTATCATTGCCGTTGTTCGGCGAAATAGAGAGCTGTAAAGCTTTAAGCTTTAGCGGCCTTTGAAGGTTTCTTAGATAGATTGCCATTTGGACTACATTAAATCCGGAGATAAAACGTAGAAAAGCTTTAAAGTTTATCGCTTTCTTATTGAGGGGTTCCCGATTGGCACGAAGAAGGTCTCAAAATCCGATTGTGACTTGAAGTTCGCGAAGCAACAGATTATCCTTCGAACGAGCTATACTTGAAAATCAAAATGAGAATAAGGTGTTCGATGCTCTTTCCGGAAGGAGGAACGGCAGTAATGGACTTGAATCAAATTTTCTCTCCCTCTCTCCTCTCTTCCTTACGGCACTGGAGGTGGCGCCGTGGAGGACTGGACATGGCGGATAGGGCGCCTGCCGGGGCTGCCGGAGTCTTGGACCGGGTTATATTATTGGGCTCTGGGCGAAGCTATCAATTTGGGTCACTGGAACGGCCCATTCCTCTTATAAATCAAGCAATCGTTATGCTGTGAGCACGTGCTCATCTTGTACGGTGCGCACAAATCTATATCTATAATTTTTATACTGTATATCTATAATTTTTATATTGTATATCTATAATTTTTAGACTCTCGATGAGCTAAAATTTATACTTTAGATTCATAATTTCTAACCACAAATCTATATCTATAATTTCTATAATGTATATCCATAATTTCGAGACTCGCGGTGAGCTAAACATTATACTTTAGATTCATAATTTTAGCTCACCGAGAGTCTAGAAAATTATGGATCTACAGTATAGAAATTATGGATATAGATTCATGTGCACCATGTGCATGGTGAGCACATGCTCACAGCACAATTTGCCTAAATCAAGATGTCGGATAATTATTCTATCAATCGTTATATCGTGCACCAGGGCGCACATTGCATTGTGCGCTCTGGCACAAAATGACGTCGTTTTTATAAGTTGGTGGGGAGTTGACGCGATGGACACCGTTCCATCTGTTATAGTTTTTTTTTTTTTTCTTTTTTTCTTTTTTTTTTAACACTTATGTTTATGTGATTATGTTAAGAGTTTATGTGTATTATATTAAGAGTTTATCGACAAATTATATCGTGCACTGCGGTGCATAATCGATTATGCACCGCGCATCAAAACGACGTCATTTTATTTAATGAAAAGAAACGAAATCCGTTTCGCGCCGTTCCGAAAAAAATAACTCTGTTTTTTAGTTTCATTTTGTATACACTAAAATTTTAGTTCAACACAACTACAGTTTCATTTCGATATAACTACAGTTTCATTCAATATTTATACACTCAAATATGTGAAAATGTTATTTAATTTGATTTTATATACACTATAGTTTCATTAAAATACAACTACATGATCATTTCGATATAATTGCAGTTTCATTGTACAATATACATTCAAATATGTGAAATGTTATTCAGTTTCATTTTATATATACTGCAGTTTCATTTCACCACAACTACAGTATCATTTTGATATAACTGCAATTTTATTTGATAGTATAAAAATAATACGTAAGGCTGTGTCAATTTAGATACATTGTAGTGTCACTCCGTTAACACTAACAACGTGCTGTTTCTTTACTTAAAAAAAAAAAAAAAAAAAAGAAAAAAAAAAGGCACCGTTTTGATGCGCGGTGCATAATCCTCCACGATATAACTGAAGTTTATCATACCCTCTGGGTGATCAAGATTCAAAGCCCAAGAGTTTATTTGGGCCAAACGATTTTCAAACTAAGCTGTGATGAAAAAAAAGGGAAAAGCCCAATCGAGCAATAATTTATTTTATAATATATGGAGAAATAATTATGATAAGTTTACCAGGACTATGTGGTCTAATGGTACCCGGGTTGGACTTCCATTTGGAAGATTATGAGTTCGAGCCTCAGTGGAGGCGTTATTGGTTCTTTGTGTTTCAGCAGGTTGAGAAAGTATATGAACAGATACTACAATGTAATAGGACCAGTAACTTTCAAAAAAAAAAAATTATGATAAGTTTTTTTTTTTTTTTTTTGAAAATAATTATGATAAGTTTTTATTTTCATTATTCTTTTTAGATCATTAGAAGGGGGACACCCAATTGCATCTAGACTTATGGATCAAGTTGGCGCCAAACTGGGATGCCAAACTTGTCTTCCTCTAAAATTCTTCAGATTTTCTCGTTTGGGTGGTCAAATATAGTGGTTTTGCGAGGCTCACTAGGTGATCGGGGTAGAAATATAGGGCGAGCCAAGCTGAGCCGAGCTGAGTTTTAGAAAATTAGGCCTGAGCCTGTTACCAAAATTAAAAGCCTAGGCATGTGCCTGAGCCTGTATGTAGCTAGGCTTTTTGTTAGGCTCAAGACTGAGCCTACAATTGGTCTAGCATAGGTGCAGAGGTACGATGCCGAGGTTGCAGCTGCCTTTACCAAACACAGGAACCCGGCGAGAACTAATACGCATTGCATTGAGGCCTTGGACCTTGGTAGTGTGGGAAAAACCGCCAATTGGTTGGTTTGCTGTAAGGAAAGTGGAGATGCAGGTTGTGGTGGCATTCTTAGGGATACTAATGGCGAATGGCGTGGAGGATATACTTACAATATCGGGAGGTGTAAAATCGAGGAAGCAGAGGCCTGGACGGTTTTGCAGGGCATCAGGCTCGCAAAGGATGTTGGTGTTAGGAAGCTAGTGATTGAAGGGGACTCGATGACTATCATCAAGAGGACATGGGAATGGATGAGTTTGAGCCTCGTAACAACATTCTTCGCCAATACAAGCGTGAGATTACGGCTTTTGACGAAGTGGCTTTCAACGATGCGTATCGAGAACAAAATAGAGTGACTGACAAGTTGGCCACTAGGTCCCTGACTCATCAGATCGGGACTCGATACTTTGTGGACTCGCCTCAAGACCTTTGGGACATCATTTACCAGGACCAAATCGGTGCAAAGTTCCCACGACGAATCCCTTGTGATAGGGGGAATGGTCATTGTCCGTGTTTCTTGGGTAACCCCCTCCTTTTTTATAAAAAAAAAAATCTTTATTTTCTACAATTCAAATATTCTTTACCTTCAAATTTATTAATTTATTATATTCACTACATTGTCAATTGTCTTCTTTTTACATTATCTGGTAATTAAATATAAAAGTTATAATACAAAATATATTATATATATTTATTTACCAAGTATTTTATACAAATATAATAAATATACATGACACACTACCAATTAAAAAAAAAAACAAGAAAAAAGATGACATGTAGTGAAGATGAAGGCAATGACAATACTACCCAAAAGAGAATTAAGAAGAATTAGAGAATTTTAATGCAAAAGTAGTATTTATTTAGACTATCATTTTTATACTAGCGTTATTACAAAGTTGCAAACATTTATTTATTGACAATATAATCAATCTCTCATATATTATCTTGCATTTATATACTTTAAATTACCGATTTAAATAAACAAATTCAAAAATTTATTTACTTATGCATGAACATCTCCCGTATAATATTGTATTGATATACTTTGAAATACTAATTTAAAATTAATCATTGAGCATTATTTCATTCGCGCAAAGCGCGTAAACAACTAGTAATTATATATAGTTGAAAAATAAATTACTTCGTTTTGTACAACTAAAGTGGTTAGGCTCGACTTCACTGGGGATCAAACCCAGAGTCTCTGGTTTCGTAGACCAGCACCTTATCCATTGAGCCATGAAGTCCTTAGCTATTATGTAGTTTTAATTGCAATTAATTATAATATTGGAAATGATTTGTATTAACTCGTTGAAAAAGAAGTCTGCACAAGACACTCTTACAATCCATGGGAGAAGCCGGATGTGGTTGGGTTCACTATCTTAGTTAAGGAAACTATAGGCGAGGGTTAATACTGGGGAATAGCCGATAGCACTGATTGGACTATAACTCGTCTACCTGCAAACGACAGGGTCTTCATTTTCCATCCCGCTAGTCTACTTTAGATTCTTGTTATTAAACCCTCAAAATAATCCTTTTTAAGTCTGCCATGGAAGTAGGGCACTCCCAAATACTTCCCAAGTCCTCTGTAACAAAAATGTTTAACAGGTTGGAGATGCTCACCTGCATGTCTATATAGGTGTTCTTTGAGAAATGAATAGATGATTTTTAGAAGTTGACACGCTGCCCGGATTGGTTGCAAAAGGAGTCTAAACACTACTTGATAACAGTTGCTTCCCCAAACAAAATCATGTCATCCGCAAAGAATAAGTGCATTAAACATGGACTGTCTCGGGTAACCCTTATGCATTTCTATCTATCAGCCGTTCTATGCATAGGACGAAAATAAGGGGGGATATTGGATCTCCTTGGCGGATGCCTTGGCTGGGTTTAAACCACTCTGATGTTCTACCATTTAAGGATACAGCTAGCCTAGGTGACAAAATGCATGCCATGATAATTCTGATCCATGCCTGATTGAAGCCGATATCTTGCAATGTTGATTGGATGAAACTCTAAGACAACCTATTGTAGCCCGTAGGCCTTTTCAAGGTCAATTTTCAGCATCCAAGAGGCTGCACCTTTCTTCATTCTCATAGATTTGATCACCTCTTGATATATTAATATGTTGTCTATGGACTGCCTTCCGGGAACAAAGTTGGATTGTTGATGCCCAACTAACTGTGTCATTATTGTCTTCAATCTAGATGTCAATGTTTTGGATATAACCTTGTAGGAGATGTTGCAGAGCCCGATAAGGCGCAGTTGCCTAACAGACTCTGATTGATTACCTTTGGAATGAGGGTTAACAAAGTATCATTGCATCTTTCGGGTAGGCTGCCAGACTCGAGAGCTTTCAACACAAAATTAGTTAGACTTTCTCCAACTACTGACTATGCTTGTTGAAAGAACCCTGCGTGGTAGCCATCTAGTCCGAGAGCTTTGAAAGGCGGCATGTCGAACAATGCTTGTTTAATCTCTTCTCGAATGAAAGGTTCATTCAACCGTTGCCATGTTGATTCATGCAGCATGGGGAATTTACCACGTAAGGTTTCCTGACCACTTATTCTGTCTTTTTATGTAAACAACTGTATGAAGACTGAAGTAATTACACACGTAGCTTAGGGCCTTCTCATCATCAGACAACAGGTTTCCTTGTTCACCCTTCAGTGTGTTAATTTTGGTGGATGCTCTTTTTGCCGCAGTGGCGCTGTGGTAAAACCGAGTATTGCGATTACCTGACGCTATCTAATCTTCCCGAGACCTTTGGTACCACAACAACTCCTCTTGAAAAAGGATTTCCTCAAATTCCTTCCTTAATTTCTTTTCCAATTTTAAGAGATCTGGCCTAAAATTATTAGCCAGGCTGCATTGCACCCCTTATATTCTGGCTAGTGTCGTTTTCTTCCTATGAAAAATGTTGCTAAAGGTACTATTGTTCCACTCATTTAATTTCTGTGCAAGAGTTTTTAGACTTGTCCTTATTTCTGCTCTATGATCCTAGCTATTTTTGGCAAAGCCAAGGAAATCGGGGTGAGTTGTCCAAACAACAGTAAACCTGAACCTCCTTTCCTTGTTAATCTTTTTGGCTGAGTCTGTTCTGATCAGAAGGGGGTGTGATCTGAGCTGAACATTGGAGGGGGAATAACTTCCGCATTCGGGAATTGGATCCTCCATTTAGAATTGCAAAGAGCACGTTCTAATCGCACCCCTTTGAAACTCCAGTCCCCTACACCAAGTGAATTTTGTACCAGTGAACCAAGATCAATCATTCCTTCTCTGAAAATCCAGTTGCTAAAATCTGTGCATCGAATGGAAGAAAAATTATCAGTATTTAAGACTTCATCTCTACTCAAAACTGAGTTGTAGTCCCCTATGGAGAGCCAAGCTCCATGAAGATTCAACCTATCTTTAGCGAGGTCTGCAAATAGATCCCTCATAAGGGAGTAATCCAAACTTCCATATACTATGGAATATGGATAGAAACCAAAACTGAGAATTGTTTTCAGTTATCTTAATGGTAGTGAACTGGGGATGGGTGTGAAGGACGCCCACCAACATGGTTTCCCTCCAAAACATCCATATACCTCCCGAGAAGCCCACTGCCTTTACTCTTTACCGTTCGTCATAGCCAATTTTGTACAAATTTTGTATGTGTACCTGAGACCTTAGGTTCGAGTAAGCATGTAATGTCAGGTATATACTCTCGAATGTGTTGTTGTAGGGTGCGGTGAAACATTCATGACACCGCACCATGACAATTCCACGAGAGTAATATCATTATTCACAGAACGAGAAAAAAAAATAGCTCAGTTGAGCATGCAGAACCCCTCAACCAAGGCATATTGGCGAGCTTCTCTGTTGTCTTCCTCCATAGCATCCTTTGGAGTGTCAAAATCATAAAAGTCCAATCCCTCGTCAGGTGGAACGTTGAGGATCGGCGACTGTGCAGACAGTGGTGATGTTAGGTCCGGGGGCTTAGTTCGGTGAAACACAACATTCCTAGTAATGACTCTTCCTCTTGAAGTGCGAACCACCAGGTGTTCCTCCTCCGCTGCTACTCTTCATGAAGGAGATCCCCAGGACCCTTACCGACCATCATATAAGACGTCCGACGGCGGCAGCTGTTCATCCTTGAGCAACCAATCTCAGCAGCCGGTGCATCCCCGGACGGATTCTTAGACGAGACTCGGTTGGGTGGCCAGCCTCAGTAGTCGGTGTGTCTCCGGCTGAATACCCCATGGGGCTCAGGCGGGCGACCAGGCCACGTGGGCGGTGCGTCCTTGACCGCGCGCTGTCCCGAACCCGATCCGATGACCAGGCTTCGCAGGTGGAGCGTTCTCGCCCGGATACGACGGCCCTAGAAGACACTCCCATGGTGGCCGAACATTCCTGACCGGGCGAGTACCTAGAAACGGGCATCAGCAGATTCTACGGAAGCGATCTCTGCTCATTTTAGTAGCTTCCTTAATTAGTCTAGACGGCTTATGGTAATAAGTAGGCGGCTGCATCAGCCTTACGTCAGCCCTGCCCCGTCTCTAGGCTTGACCTTACGTCAACCCTACTTACCATATACGAACCCCATAATCATGTATAAATATCCCCCGGGATCACCATGTATCAGATCGGCACTTTAAAGGGCAAAATCCTAGAGAAATAATATCACATTATTCTCTCTCTTTAGATACTTTATTTCTTGTTTTCTTCATCTAGCAAGCACATCTTTCGCTAGTGTTGGCCCGCCGAGCGGCCATCGACGCTGTGAAAACCAACATAACCAAATATATATATATATATATATATATATATATATATATATATATATATATATATATATATATATATATATATATATATATATATATATATAGGGATGTCAATTTAGCCCGAACCCGATGGGCCAACTCGATAAAACCGAAACCGACAGGGCTATGGCCCGAACGGGCTAGCCCGATAAAACACATTAGCCCGACGAGCCCGAAACCGATTAGCCCGATGGCCCGATAGGGCTAGCCCAAAATTAAAAGGGCTAGCCCGACAACCCGAACTATTGAAAACTATTCTTTATTATAGAAATGATGTAAAACCTAACATACCATGAAATAAATATTATAATTAAAAATAAATAAATAAATAATATATATATATATATATAATTTAAATTAAAACTTAAATTTTTAGTTTTTTAAAATTTAAAACAACATTAATTTAATATTTTGACTAAAAATTGATGAGGACGGGATTCTTCGTCCCTGCTAAATTCTCCGCGGGAACGTAGATTGAGACTATTTTCAATTTTCCATTAAGGACGGAGACGGGGAGTATGTTTCCCACTCCGCCCCGTTGTCATTCCTACTCTCTATATGGGTACTCACTTTCAGTTTCTAATTTTAGTTCAGATGGTTCAACCCGCCCGATTAGCCCGACAACCCGAAGTTTAGGGTTAGGGCCAAACCGAACCCGAGAATAAAATATTAATAAACCGATTAGCCCGACAACCCGACAGGACTATATATATATATATATATATATATATATATATATATATATATATATATATATATATATATATATATATATATATATATATATATATATATATATATATATATATATATATATATATATAATTAGGTTCAAATGCGGTAGGTGCGTCCAGGTGCGGTTGTGCGATGAAAGGAGAGCCATTGATTTTGCTTAAATCAACGTCCAGGATTATCAAAATTAAAAAAAAAAATGCGGTGGAAGTTTGGCAATTTTTTCATTTAGGTCAAATTTAAGGTGCGTGGTTTTTGTGCTTAAGGTGTGTGAGATTTGTGCTTAGGGTGCGTGGGTTTTGTGCTTAAGGTGCGTGAGTTTGTGCTTAAGGTGCGTGGGTTGTGTACTTAATGTGAGTAGTTGTTGAAACTTAATGCGTGAGTTTTGTGCTTAAGCTGCGTGGGTTTGTGCTTAAGGTGCGTGGGTTTTGTGCTTTAGGTCCGTGAGTTGTGTGAAATTTAAGGTGAACCATTTTTAAACCTTAGGTGCGTGGTTTGTGTTCTTAAGGTGCTTTGTTGTGTGTTTAAGATGTGTGATTTGTGTACTTAAGGTGCGTCATTTTAATGCTTATGGTGCGCCTCGCACCTGAACCCTTCCCTATATATATATATATATCTGTGTGTGTGTGTGTGTGTGTGTGTGTGTGTGGCGAATTTTTTTTAAAGGAAGAGTTGATCTATGGCTAGGATTTCACTGCACGTTTCACCTGAGGCATTCGTCTCACCAGAACCTAAGCATGTGTGTGTGTGTATATATATATATATATATATATATATATATATATATATATATATATATATAGGCTAATTTTCCGGTGCACTCCATTCTTAAAGTGTGTATCGTGCGCATTCATCTGGAGCATTGATTTTGTGCATTTGACTGCCCAAAAATAAGCACACATTCCCTTACGGCGCACCAATACACATGCGGCACTCCCCCTTGCGGTACCCCCCTCTGTCATTTAGTTTGCGTTGGATTTGAATTCTACCACTTACGTTAGTTTCTCTGCTATCACGACTCTACGATCCAGCATCTTCCCCAACTTCAGACCAATTGAAATCTTTCACCGACATTAGTTCCTCGGCTAACACGTCTCTACGCTCCCAACCTCCTCCACAACTTCAGAACAATGGCTACGCATGGTGCAGCAACTCCGGCGGTTGCCGCGACAGGGCTGACGGCGGCTACAGGTTCCATAACCCCCCGCCCCCCTTCTTTTTATTTTTTGTTTGTATTGTTATTTTTATTTTACTGCCATTTCGTATCCCTTACGTGTACTATCGGGGTACGCTCCAGCGGTTGCCACGAACTCGTAGTGTTGCATGTATATTTGAATTCGAATGGCATTGTTTGTGGTTGAGCATCCTCCTTCCCGGGAATGCATGCGCATACAACGCCCCCCATATGGAGTTATACTACCGCTTTGGTTGTTCCCCACCCCTCTAATTAAGCCTTGTGTTTTTTTTTCTGCTGTTAGTTAAACACCTGTGTGCGTGAGTCTATAGCTCGCTGCAGGCCCCCCCCTTTTTTTTTTTTTTTTTTTTTTTTTTGTTTTTTGGATGAATGCATCCCAAGCCATGCCCCCCTTAATACCATTTATAATCTACACACACATGCCTCAAGCTTTGCTATGGTTCATGCATGTTGGAGCTTTTTTTTTTTTTCCTGCTATTAGTCGAATCCCAACTGTACAGAATGCATTTTTATCCACCTTTAATGCACGTTGATTAACAAAGTTATCGTGCACCAACTGTAGGGTTACTTAGCAGTGATTCAGGCACCGGGGATGTAACGCACAGCACGACGGGGATTAATACTACGGTTAAACAATATTGGATACCGAATGTTGACGCTGACTTGTTGCCAGCCGTCGGGCAGCATTTTAACTCCCTAAACGATGGAATCCGATTCTTCAAGACCTACGGACGAGCAGGTGTATTCGACATCAGGCACAATAATGTTAAGCAAGATCGTGGTAGTCAAATCATTTCCCGTCATTTAGTATGTAGTAGACAAGGAGCCAAAGGAGGTGGCCGGAGCAAACCCATACTAGAAGTTAGTGTTGGCAATGGTAGCAACAAGCAACGACGGAGACGGATTTCTAACAGAGTGGGGTGCCATGCTAAGCTGGGATTCAAGAAAGTGAGTAGCGGGGAGTTTATGGTGTCTATATTTATCGAGGAACACAACCATTGTTTGTGCTCGGAGGGTGCTAAATTATTTATGCGGGGTAACCGGAAGCTTAATGTGGCCCAACAAGCATTTTTAGCAAACTATGTTAAGGCAAACATTGGTTCTTCAGCCAGGTTTAAGTTATGTAAGGAGGTGGCCGGTTCGTTTGAGAACGTTGGTGCAACCGAGATGGAGTTCCACAATTTTAAGCGGGACTTGCAAAAGTATGTTGACGTGGTTGACGGTGAACTGATTATCGAGCGGTTGAAAACAAAACGTGAACTTTGCGACGGTTTCTTTTTTGATTACCACCTCGACGAAGAAAATCGACTTGCACGACTCTTTTGGGCGGACCCTATCGGTAGGGGTAGTTTTCTTGTTATGGTGATGTGATCTCGTTTGATGCCACGTACAGCACGAACAGGTGTGTTATCCCCCCTTTTGTTATGTGTTTTTTTTTTTTGATATCTTAACTATTAATTTTGTTACGTAATGCAGATATAATTTGGTGTTTGTGCCATTTACTGGAGTGGACAACCACAAGTGTTCCATTACTTTCGCCGCCGGGTTAATCACTAGAGAAGATGTGGAGTCATACAGCTGGCTACTAGAGAGACTCATCAGTGCAACGACATGGTCTCCACTATGTGTTGTCACCAACCAGGACCCAGCTATGAAGATTGCTATAGACCAGGTTATACCTGAGTGTCGTCACCGCTACTGTATGTGGCACATTATGATGAAGGTTAGTGAAAAAGGTTTGAGAGTGTCCTTGAAACTCAGCACCACAATCAAACGAAATTAGATGCCAAGTGCGAGGGGTACTTGCCCGAGTTTAAAACTCCTTTGGCATTAGAGCGGCACGTCGCACAGTTGTTCACACTCGCTATTTTCTACGATATGCAAGAAGAGATTGAAGCGGCATGTTTCAAATGCCAGGTTGTGGGCGCGAGGTTGGTGGGGACATTTTTTATGACATCACAAATGACTCCCCTGCCACATACACCATACGCTACACGTCGGATGGGTGTAGTACTTGTTGCAGCTGCAAGATGTTCCAACGAATGGGGTTGATTTGCCGGAATAAGTTTCTGATGTTTAAGAGTGCATAGCTCGAGCAGTTACCAGCCTAGTACATCATGGACCGTTGGCGCAAACACCTGAGTTGCTGTTCCTGTAGAGGGCCACGCCCAACCGGGCACGCCCCCAAAACAAACGCAACAGAATTGTGGTATGAGATAAACACATGCGTAGGGCTAGTGGTGAAGAGCACAGCACGTCAAGCCCAAATCGTGCAGGTATTGAAAGAGCTTAGTGTGGAATTTGCAAGTGACGGTTCAAGCACCGGAGCGATAAAGGGTAACAGTGCTGCGATCGAGGCATTATGTGGGGTGCAGCCACCAGCATCCATAACCATTAAAGCACCGACCCAAGCTAAGAACAAAGGGAGTGGGAAGCGTCTTAAAAGCAGCCGAGAGATAACCATAGAGAACAGTGCCAAAGTTAGCCGAAAATGTGGGTTGTGCGGTGTGTACGGCCGACATAATGCCCGTAGTTGTCCTTCCAAGTTCAATACGGTTCAGCTTAGTTGATTTAGCATAGTTTTGATTTGTTTGTCTTCGTGCTTGTTGCATTTTAGCTTAGTTGATTTAGCTTAATTTTTTTTTTTTTTTTTTGCGCAGTGCACGCAGCTTCGTAGATTTAGCATAGTTTTGATTTGTTTGCCTTAGTGCTTGTTGCATTCTAGCTTAGTTAATTTAGCTTAATTTTGTCTTGCGCAGTGCACGCAACTTTTGCACAGAAATCTGAAAATGCCCCGTGAACAATGCAATGCTTAATCCATTTTAGTTTAACTGGTTTTGAGTTATTTCGTTTTGTTCGCCTTACCCAGTACATATTAACGTTGTCAAAGAGGCATTAGGTGTAGTTTAAGGTGATGTTTTTTATTGATACGCAATCCAAGATATTCTGGTTCAAGTTACTGATGAATGTCCCAAAGGGAATATTAATAAACTTATTACCGTGAACAATGTGTGAGCCACTTGTCACCTCTTGTCTCATTTGGTGTGAGGCATGCATGTATTTCCGATTTGGTTCCCAATAGGCGATAATTTGTGACCTGGCTGGGTCCTTATAATCGGTAGATTAGAGTAGCTTCATATCCATTTTACCACCATTTATTGCACTGCAGAACCTTAATTCTGTTTCAGTATTTCTCTCGAAACCAATATGATGTTATAGACCTTAATAGCATAGATATATGGTTGTTTTATAGGTTAATGTATGTTAGTGTTATGGCACTTTGGTCATATCACTCAGTCCTGGTACCATCTCAGCATTCCTTACTATTTCATTTGTATGGCTTGAAGCACCACCAGAATGACAACAAAAATGAACCCTTACTCCCTACACAATCCAACCTGTGTGAGTAGAAAAAGGATGAACCAAACCACATTGTAATTTTGCATTTCCTCATTTTACGTAAAATATCAGAAAAAATTTGCTGACTTAGAATACTGATTGATTCAGTTAAGCACCTATTTAGTAATGATAGATCATGAAAAGAACATCAGAGAAAAATAAACAAACACACAGAACGAACACTCACAATGTTTACCCAGTTCGATACGGTGTGTATCTACGTCTGGGGGACGATCACATAGGCGTCCAATCCACTAAGTCATAATCCAATGTACAAAGGTAGTGACGGTAATAACGTTACCGGTAATAATAATATAACAACGCTATAAGAGAGTAACAATAGATGTAACAATAGTTGTATTGCATTTTGTCTCAGTATAGAAAGTACCATGTCCCCTGCTCAGCTGAGGGAAGTTCTATTTATGCTAGGTCCTAACGGTAACAACATGAAGAGTCATCATTGGGGAGCTGAGCTAACGGCAAGGATATGAAGAGTCATGAATGAGGCGTTGAGGCTTTAACTCTCTCTCATCAAAGGTGGCATCAATGGTGGCTTCAAAGACAATAAAGGTGACACCTGTTGGAATTCCTAACCGTTGGAGTTCTGCCCGTTGGGTTCCCATGTGATGCTGAGTCAATGCCCATTTGTGATCCGGGTCGGGTGCCAGCCCTATTATCCTGTCACCAGTCCCCCCTACTCCTGAGGCAACGGATGTGTTTGAGTTGACTTGGGAGTAAAGCTGAATTTGCTTGATATCGTGGAGAATCCCGATTGATCCCGAGTATGTGATTTTATTTTCCAAATCACACATGAATTTTTTTTTTTTTTTTATGCTGGCCGAGACGGGCTGCGGCTTAGGCTGGCCGAGGTGCGTGCCTCCGGCCGAGGCATCGCCTCAACCGAGCGTGGCCGAGGCGTCGCCTCGACTGATCGTGGCCGAGGCGTCGCCTCGACCGATCGTGGCCGAGGCGTGCGCCTCGGCTGACCGTGGCCGAGGCGTGCGCCTCGGCTGAGGTGGCCGAGGCGTAGCCTCGCTTCGGCTGATCGCGGCGAGGCGTAGCCTCGACCGATCGTGTTTTTTTTTTTTTTTTTTTTTTTTTTTTGCTGAGATGGACTTCGGCGTTGGCCGAGGCGGGCGCCTCGGCCAACCCCTCGACTGATCGTGGCCGAGGCGTCGCCTCGACCAATCGTGGCCGAGTCGTGCGCCTCGGCTGACCGTGGCCGAGGCGTGCGCCTCGACCGACCGTGTCCGAGGCGTCGCCTCGACCGACCGTGTCCGAGGCGTCGCCTCGACCGACCGTGGCCGAGGCGTCGCCTCGACCGATCGTGGCCGAGGCGTCGCCTCGACCGATCGTGGCCGAGGCGTCGCCTCGACCGACCGTGGCCGAGGCGTGCACCTCGGCTGACTATGGCCGAGGCGTGGCCTCGACCGATCGTGGCCGAGACGTGGCCTCGACCGATCGTGGCCAAGGCGTGCGCTTCGGCTGATCGCGGCCGAGGCGTCGCCTCGACCGATCGTGGCCAAGGCGTGCGCTTCGGCTGATCGTGGCCTAGGCGTAGCCTCGTCCGATCGTTTTTTTTTTTTTTTTTTTTTTTTTTTTTTTTTTTTTTTTTTTTTTTTCCGGGGCCGTGGCTTGCGCCTCAGCCATGTGCCCGAGGCGCGGTCTCGGCCTGTGGCCGAGGCTCGACCTAGGCCTGTGGCTGAGGCGTGACCTCGGCCACTGGGCCTCGGCGGCCTCGGCCTGGCGCGGCCTCGGCTGCTTGGCCGAGGCTTGTGCCTCGGCCTTGGCTGAGGCGCACCCTCAGCCAATTTTTTTTTTTTTTTTTTTCCGGGGCCGTGGCTTGCGCCTCAGCCATGTGCCCGAGGCGCGGTCTCGGCCTGTGGCCGAGGCGCGACCTCGGCCTGTGGCTGAGGCGTGACCTCGGCCTTGGCTGAGGCGCACCCTCAGCCAATTTTTTTTTTCTTTTTTTTTTTTTCTTTTTTTTTTGAAATAACATGGGCGGACCGCAAGCACGAGATATTTTTCCAAAAGATTTCAGAATTCAAAGCGGGCGGACCGCGATTTCCAAACACCAGTTCCAAACAACTACTAGAATATTATGGAAAATACTTAATCAAATGTTCCTAGCTCCATTCCCGATCGATCATCCTTACAGATGGTGTGGACTTATAGATCATTTCTGCCAATCTTTTTGCATGCTTTAACGTAACAACTGCGGGCCGCTCGCTGGTCTCCTCTGACGACCCCTATCCCGTTCAGAGTGGGGAACTTCATACACAAGTGTTCCACCGACACTATGGCCTTGAGGTTCTCCAGTGCCGGTCTCCCCAATATGATGTTGTGCGCGCAAGTGAGTTTTACCACGATGAATTCCAAGTCAAGTTTGCGAATGTTAGGGCTCGTGCCTATCTCCACTGGTAAGACCACTGACCCCTCCGTCTCCACTGAATCACCCGTAAATCCAGAGAGTGGGGAACGTACTTCTTTGAGCTGGTTCCTAAGTATCCCTAACTTGGTGAAGGCATTGTAATACATCACATTGATTGAGCTTCCCGTGTCGACTAAGATGCGGCGGATAATGACATCATTGACGTCCATCTCAATTACCAGGGCGTCACGATGGGGTAACGGGCCCTCTGGGAGGTCATCATCAGAGAAGGTGATAGCTTCCTGTCTCTGTTTCTTTTCTCTGGGAAGACTCGCCACTTCTCCCACGTATAGCTGCCGGCTCCACTTCTTTCTTTCCGCGGGCGTGTCGCCCCCTGCAGGTCCACCATAGATAAAGTGTATGGTGTGCTTCTTTTGTCGTCTGGGCGCCACCTCGGTTTCTTTCTCGCTATCACTCTGCTCAGATATTTGGTCGTGGTCTCTTTTTTTGGCGTTTGAGGTGGACGGCTCGGCGCCATCCTCCTTCCTCCAGACATTTTTTGGTGGATTTTTCGTTGGGTCGCGCTGCGGCTGTTGCTGCTGCTTGGATCGCTTGACAAAATGCCGAAAGTAGCCCTGCTGGATGAGTTCTTCTATTTGTCTCTTTAGCACGTTACATTCGTCCGTGTCGTGCCCGGGTTGCCTATGGAACCTGCAGTACTTTGTTTGGTCTGCCTTTGGGGAGACCTTCATGCACTCCTCGGGGAATTCTACCATTCCCATCTCCTCAGCTTGCTTTAGAATGACACTGACGGGATGGGTAAGAGGAGTCAAATTACGCAAGGGGACCAGGCGAGGCCGTTCGTGGTCTCGGCCTTTCCCTGCGGTCGGGTGGTTCGAGAGTGGTGCCTGGCTGGGCGGACCAGCTTTCCCAGGCTTCCCATCTTTCCTACCATCCTCTTCGTCCTTCTTCTTCCTGTCGACGTCCTCTGCTTCGGCATAGCGGCTAGCCGTCCTCATCAGATCTTCGTAAGAGCGGGGGTGGTGAGCGTTCAGCTGCTTGTGGAAATACCCTGATCTTAAGGCATGGATAAATATCGGGATCGCCGCCTTGGAATCGAAGTCGTAGACATTATTGACTTCCTTTTTCCATTTGATCAGGAAGTCTTTGAGGCTCTCGCCTCTATCTTGCTTCACTACACAGAGGTGAGAGAAGGGTTTCTTGCGATGTATGCTACCGGAGAAGTATGTTAGGAAGCTCTTGGATAACTCCCCAAAGTTTTGGATCGACCCATCTGGGATGGTGTTAAACCAGTCTTGGGCCGCTCCATCCAGTGTGGACAAGAACGCTCGGCACATGATGGCGTCCCCTGCCCCGATCATTACCATAGCAGCCTTGTACCTCGTCATGTGGACACGTGGGTCAGTGGCCCCCGTGTACTCCTTGATGGCGGGCAACCTAAAGTCCCTCGGCAAAGGTACGTCCATGATGCTAGGGGAGAATGGTGCTGCCATCCGTACCTCAGGTTCCGGCGACTGCTCCCGTGCCTCCACCCTTCTTGCTAACTCCTCGATTCTTCTCTGCAGCCTCTCGACCAGGGCCGACTCGTCAGGGTGCCGATGCGGGGCCGGCTGCCGCTCCTCCATGTGTCGGCGTGGAGCTAGTTTATCGACGTGCTGTCTATCTGAGTGTCGACGCGGAGCGGGTTCCTCGACGTTCCGTCCATCCAAGTGTCGGTGTGGGACCCGCTCATCAGCGCGTCGCTTCTCCGCCGAGTGCCGACGCAGAGCCGGCTCATCGACGCGTCGCTCCTCCAAGTGTCGACGTAGGGCCGACTCATCAACGTGTCGGCGTGGGGTCGGCTCCCGAGACTCGCCCACCTCCTCTGTGGGTGATCTCTCGGCTTGTCTGTTCTCGTGTTGGCGAGGGCCTCTGGTAGAGGACCCCTCGGCCCGTGATCCTAATCTTTGCCGCACGGGCGCCCTCTGTCCCAATCGTTCTGGCGCAGATTGGGAAGGGCCTGGTTGTCGTCTGGCCGGTCCACTTCTTTGGGCCTCTACCCCTATTTGCTGGGGCCGCGGCGTGGGCACTTGGCCTTGCAGTCCCACCGCCACCTGATTTTGCGCCGCCGTCACTGCTTGCTGAATGATATCGGCGGTCGCCTGGAGGTTCACGGCTTGGTTCACCCCCCCATTGTTGAGTTGGTCTCGAAGGTCCCTGGGCCTCCCGTTGTTGAGCTGTTCTCGGAGGTCCCCTCCGCGATTGTTGGTGAGTTGGTCCCGGAGGTCACCTGAGGCATTGCCATTGTTCACGTTGCGAGAACCGTGGGAGCTGCGGGACGCCATTCTTTCAGGCTTGCTGTTGAAAGAGAAAAAGAGTAGTGTTGTAGCCTGCTTGAGTATTGGACTCAGGCTCTCAATGAAAGCACCAATGACGGTAATAACGTTACCGGTAATAATAATATAACAACGCTATAAGAGAGTAACAATAGAAGTAACAATAGTTGTATTGCTTTTTGTCTCAGTATAGAAAGTACCATGTCCCCTGCTCAGCTGAGGGAAGTTCTATTTATGCTAGGTCCTAATGGTAACAACATGAAGAGTCATCATTGGGGAGCTGAGCTAACGGCAAGGATATGAAGAGTCATGAATGAGGCGTTGAGGCTTTAACTCTCTCTCATCAAAGGTGGCATCAATGGTGGCTTCAAAGACAATAAAGGTGACACCTGTTGGAATTCCTAACCGTTGGAGTTCTGCCCGTTGGGTTCCCATGTGATGCTGAGTCAATGCCCATTTGTGATCCGGGTCGGGTGCCAGCCCTATTATCCTGTCAGGTAGATATACAATAATCTTACCCAAGTGCCCCACACAAGGTACATACCCAGTCTACACAGGTTTAGTGGATTGTTGAAGATGGAGAGCCATGCATACAGAAGTCCAATGAAATCCCTTCACTTGGAGAGCCAGCTCTGATGCATTCCACTTCAGTGACGCTCTATAAAGTTGTTCCCACAACAGTGTGATCTTAGTGTCCTTTCGTTTTAGCAACAGTAACTCTTCTCAAGTTCATCATCTTAATCACCGTGAACATGTTGTATTGAGAAGGTGCATGACCATCAAAGATCTAGACTCATCAAGCTGATATGGAGTGTTTCTTCTTCTTATTTGGTGTAACCCTAGTTCCCTTAAAGAACTGGTACTTATAGATCCTTCAATAAACACTCTCCATAAAATTGTCTTTGATTGTAGAAGGTAGGACTATATAAGAGGAATGTAATCTCAGCAGATTAGGTCCATTACCTTCTTTGAAGATACGCTGATCGACTTTCCATACTGGGCTGATAAAACCGCGTAAGACTCTTAAGGAAACAGCTTTCCTAAATCAGATCTTCAGTGTCAGTTCTTCTATCGTTGCTTCTGCTTGATCAGTAAACTGTAGACCCAACCGGACAGACTCTAAACCTATCTTAGTATGCCATAATAATATTGTCAATTATAATATGGGGTTTTTGAACATAAAAACACTAACAAACTCCCCCTTTGGCTATTATTTGGCAAAACAACTCAACTATATAAAAAGAACTAAGATAGGTTATTTAAAAGAAGCAACCCAAGTGTCCAAACTTATTACATAGGATAAAAAGAACATAAGATCCAAAGCAGTCTAAAAACAAAAAAAAAAAAAAAAAAAAAACGACATCAAAACATAACGCCCAGCCAGGGCCAGAAAGTACTCGATCATAAAAAAAACTCCCCCTGAGTTACTACTCCCCCTTTTTGCCAATGGTAGCCAAAGATCAAGCATTTGAGGGAGAGCCACAGTCAGACTTCACGGGATCCTCAGCAGCAGTAGCAGCATCAGACAGGCTCATTCGGAGAAGAACAGTAGCTAGCTCAGTGCGCGCACCCGTCAGTTGCTTGGCAATGATACCGTGCACCGTCTCAAGATCAGCAACTCGCACCTTCAATTGTTCGGAAAGCTTCACATCTTTAGCATGAGGAGACTCATCATTCACAGCATCAGGTTCCGAATTGGATGGGGCAGTCACAGGAACGACATCCTTAAGATGATCTCCAGAAAGAAGACGTTTATCAACAGTATATAGCAGCGTCGGACTGATCACTTCGCTGGGCATAGGCTTAAGACCCTGAGAGGTAAGGATGCCAAAAATCAGATTTGGAAACGGTAATCTTACCTTCTGTTCCCGAGGATGAATCAGAGTTAGAACATGATAAAAAATCCATTTGCCCAGATCACACTGCATCTTAGTTCCAATTCTAAATAAGAACCCTGCCAGAAGCTTGCCAACTGTGTTGAAATGAGCTGATGGAAGCCAGTTGTGCAGAGCCAGGCGATGTAGGATGACATATCTAGACGTGAGATGCGAGCTCAGCAAATAGTCCTTATCTCCTGTAGGCCAAGATGTTGTATGTCCACCGGTAAGAGTTTTGGCCACCACGTCCCATTCAGTAACAGGTTCTTCTTGCACTGTAGGCAAGCCATAGTATTTATTTATCACATCTGGCCCAAAATCATACCACTTCCCTCTGATGAAGATTTGCATCGGTCGTGGCCCTGTGAGACTGTCAATCTCATCACTGAGATTGCAATAGAACTCATATGTGAGCAGCTTGGAGTAAGGGCAAACATCTGTAACAGTTTTCAAAAGACCAACTTCATTCAGCAAGGGCAGGATGTCGCAAACTGAGTTCAGTTGATTCTCATCCACAGTTCTTTGAACAATCAACTCCTTTCTGACCATAGTGGCCCATTTTGTTTGTGCAGCAGGGGATACAAACTGGGGTTTGTAAACAGTAGTATCAATTCCTTCAATAGGTGGAACCTCCGGAGTTACACTTCGACCTCTTGACCTTGTGGTAGGTTTCCCTTTTCTGGCAGAGGGGGTTGGTGCAAAAGCAGCTTGAGCAGCAGTAGTTCCTTGTTGCTTAACAAAGGAACGTAGAGTCTTGAAAACTTAGTGGATAGGTGGGTCTCCTTCAGGCTTAGGAGTCTCATTCGACTTTCTCTTCTTCACAGATTGATCCACATCAACATTATCAGCACTGGTTTCAACAATAACCTTCGTTGGAACATTCTTCCTTTTTGTCCGTCTTGTTTCTCTGGATGGGGACTGGACTGGAGTCACAGAGTGGCTAGAATCAGAGACATTTGCAGATGAGCTCCCAACAATATTTGATATCTCTCGAATTCTGAAATTCGTGGAATCAGGATGAGCAGTTGCCTCAACAGTTGGGGCAGCAGAAGAAGGTGCTTGGGATCCATACACCTCAGCCAGTATCTTATCATCTTCACTGGAGGATTCTGAAGGGTGTATCACTTGATAAGGTGGAGGGATCGAAGCAGATGGTAACCCAGCAAAATGTCGCACATGTTCCAGGCTTTCTCCTAAAGATGTTGCAGTGTAAACAGGGACTCCACCTGTTTTTTCAGACATGTGGGGACTTGATAAATCAACAGTTTTAACAGATGCAGGTAAGGCAGGAGGATCAACAGCAGGACAAGACTCTTTAGAGACATTAACAGTTTCAGACGGAGGCAGAGCAACATTCTCAGAAGCATAAACAACCAGACTCAGTGGATTTGGCTTGTCAGAGGACGTTGTCTTCTCATCAGACACATGCAACGCATCAGATTTTTCACCAGCAAAATTAGTCAAAGGCAAAGATAGAGGATCAACATTCACAGGGGAGTTCTCGGAACCCAAAGCAGATTGATTTTCAGGCAAAACAGACACAGACAATGGAATAGAAGAATCAACAGGTCTATCAAGAGAAATTTCAATAGGGGTTTCAGAATCATTTACCCGTTATTGAAGAACCTCCTGTCTGTGTGTTGCTTCTCTCTGAGCAGCTTCAAGATAGAGAGCTTGGGACTCCTCTCGTCGTCGAGCTTCTTCAACAGATTCTAGGGCACGTTGAGCAAAAAATTGAAGGAATGCCCCGGCCCGATTTCCATCCAAGGGTTCTGGAATAAACACTGGAGAGACATCATCACTGGCTTCGGCGACCAACACAAGAAGTTCAGTTACATCATCTACCGACCATTCAGCATAAAACTCCGGATAGTTGGTCATAACAGTCACCAGAATCTCGTCGCGAAGCAGAGGATCAAGCTTGAGCTTCTTCTTCATAGCCAACTGTAGAAGCGTCTGAATGTGTTTGAGGGCTACCGCCGGAGGGTGTACCTTGCTTCCAAGCTTAATGATGATGTTTCTTACGGGGTCCGCCATTTTAGATTAAGTGCGAGGAGAAGAATAAAACACCGAGAGCAGATAAGCACGGGAAATGGAGAGATGAGAGCTGAGTTGAGTTCTTTCTTCTTGACCCGGTATCATATAGGCTTAAGGGTGATGAACCCTAATTAATGCGGCAAGTCAAAATATCATGCAGAAGTGATTGATGGACACAACGGTACAGCTCCTTTTTAGGAAGGAAACGGAACCCAAGGGAATTTGAAATTCAAAAAGCATTGAGATCTTTTAAAATATCTTCTGAGAAGAATAAGCTTAGATGATCTTCTTAACATAAAAAGAGAGGAGTCTTTAAGGAAATTCAAAGTCATAACACTGACCCGTAATAAACCAACTCCTCTCTGACGGACCAACTGCTTTAGTCAGTCAATTCTGCAAATTCCCAGAGCAGATATGAGAATTTCAAAACGATTAGCATCCAGTGGCTTAGTCAGAATGTCCGCCAGTTGTTTGTCAGTCTGAATGTATTCCAACTCAATTTCCTTGGATTCAACCAGGTCTCTGATGTAGTGATGCCTGATGTCAATATGCTTCGTTCTGGAATGTTGAACAGGATTCTTGGAGATGTTGATAGCACTGACATTGTCACAAAAGAGTGTCATTGTTCCTTGTGTAAGACCATAATCCAGAAACATCTGTTTCATCCAAACCAACTGAGTACAGCAACCACCTGCGGCTATTTATTTTTCCTCTGCAGTGCTTAGTGAGATAGAGTTCTGTTTCTTAACCATGATACTAAGTTCTTCCCAACAAAGAAGCATCCTCCAGAAGTACTTTTCCGATCATCAATATTCCCTGCCCAATCAGCATCACAATATGCAACCAAATTCAGTTCACTATCCTTGGAATACCAGAGTCCATACTGTATCGTTCCTTTCACGTATTTCAGAATGCGTTTTGCCGCTATCAGATGTGATTCCTTTGGGTCAGATTGATACCTTGCACAGATTCCAACACTGAACATTATGTCTGGTCGACTGGCTGTTAGATACAACAGACTGCCTATCAAGCTACGATAGACTGTGTTATCCACTGATATACCAGTTTCATCTTTCGATATTTTTGTAGAAGTGGAGATCGGTGTTCTGGATGGTTTACATGATTCCAGATCAAACTTTTTGACAAGATTCTTAGCATACTTTTCTTGTGAAATAAAGTATCCTTCAGAACTCTGCTTGACTTGTAGACCTAGGAAATATGTCAGTTGACCAACCATGGACATTTCAAACTCTTCCTCCATGACTTTTACCAACTCATCAGTATATTTCTGCAAGGTTGACCCAAACACGATGTCATCAACGTAGATTTGAGCTATGGTTACATGACTTCCAGTCGTTTTGACAAACAAAGTTTTGTCAACACTTCCGCGTTTATATCCGTGCTAGAGCAAATACTGTGTCAGACGTTCATACCAGGCCCGTGGGGCTTGTTTAAGGCCATAGAGAGCTTTTCGAAGCTTATAGACATAAGAAGGACGTTCTGGATCTTCAAAACCTTTAGGTTGAGCTACATAGATATCTTCATGAAGATACCCATTCAGAAACGCTGTCTTGACATCCATCTGATATAATGTAAATCCCAAAATGCAAGTGTAAACGCGAAAAACTTGAATTGTATATATTCAAAATTCAAAGTATCGGTTACAAGTAGTATCAAGTATATATCAAACGGGAAGGGGTACAATCTCTGTATATGAAAAGTCCTCTGATTCTCTACTACAAGTATGCCTATTGGAAGTGTCCAAATTTGGAATATGCCAAATTGGAAGTGTGCCGAGTTCAGAGTATGCTGAACTTGAAGTAGTTCTTTGTTGGAAGTATGCCGAATCCGGAATATGCCGAATTGGAAGTGTGCCGAGTTCAAAGTATGTTGAACTGGAAGTATGCCAAGTTCGGGAGTATGCCGAACTGGAAGTATGCTGAATTCGGGAGTGTGCCGAATTGGAGTAATTCCTTGCTGAAGGGCCTCCGGAGTTAGTAGCTTGTTCCTCAGTGAAGGGCTAATATGCAGCTTGATCTTCAAAGAAGGGCTTCCGGTGTTCAAGTGGCGTGTTCCTCAGCGCAGTATACGCAGTACAACTGCGGGCGTGTTCCAGACGATATCCTGGAGAGATTTCGGCAGAGCTTCGATATGTAGATTTCCATCGCTCATTCTTTGAAAATGAAACCACTATTTATAGTGGTGAGGGTGAGAGAAAATCTCCAACCAACTCTTAATTCCTTATTTAATTTAATTTCTTTAATTAAATTAAGGAATGTATCAGGACACCATTGTGCCCAGGTTCATGATTTCATTAAATTTTCGAATAATATCAAATATTCAAATTTCTCAAAATTATATAATCCACATATAATTTTGATGGGCCAAGACCAAGTCAAGCCCGCTAATTAGGCAACCCAATTCATCCAAGCAGTCTGGTCCAACTCGATTAAATATTTAATCATCTCGGGCCGAACAATCCAACATCCAATTACATTTAATTAAGTAATTAAACCAATTAAATATTTAATGGGCCATTTAATTAACCCAATTAAATAAATATTAGTCCAATTAGCCTAATTAAAGCTATTAATAATCAACCGAGGTCCAATAATACACAAACCAATCCAATTGAATTTTCAGTGCTAACAAATTGCCCCTTCGAGACTTGCTAATTGTGTCATTGATTGCAAAGATTAGGAAGTCTTGATACCTTGCAAATAATAACATTGGGTCACTCACCCACATTTTCTAAACTTCACCATTTGGACTTGGAGTCATTTCCTTTATAACATGAAATAAAGGAAATTACTCCAATTAAAACTCGCTCTCAATATTCACCTTTCATTACATAACCAATTACATTCACTAAAACCACTGCCCAAGTTCGTTCATGAAGATATCTTTGACGTGCTGATATATCTCTATCAAGTATGACCAGATGAGTACCTCAGATTGAATTTAAATGTTTCAAGATAATCTCCCACTTAAATGACGCGCGTACGATAGCTATAGACCGCATGTAATCCGTGAACCATATCACCCAACAACACTATAAATATGCCCTCCTTCTCTTCCATCTTCGGCCAGCCACTCACTCTTCTGCATCTTCAATCAAACGAGGGCAGAACTACATCCAGGTAACCCTAACCTTCAACTTTAATATATGCCACGTATATGTATGCATGTGTTTTTTTTCTTTGCAGCTTCTACTATGAGAAATCAAGAGAAAATAATTGAGAGCATCGGGAATTGATTTTCCGGGTTTGTTATCGCCATTGCTTGGACTCGCCGCGGCCCATGCCGGTCACCACCATGAGAGGCAAAAGCCGCTGGGTACTCTTCGGACATGTGCTCCGGCACGTTGCCGTCGTCCTACGAACTGCCGCTGTGGAAAGGGAAATCTCGCCAAGCTTTGGACTTGATTCCATGGCTATCCGCTCCGGCGCGCATCTGCTGCTGCTACAGGCACTATTGCCATAAAGGCTCGCCACAGACGTCGCTCATCTATGCTTCTTCTCCTTGAATTCTCTATCGTGGATCTTCTTGAACTCTCCGGTGTCAACCGTCATTGGAGAAGACAACTGCTGGGATTCCGCCGAACACGTGCTCAGGCACATCACCGTCGTCGCGTCTGCTATCGTCGTGAGACATGCGACGAGCACACTACCGGAGAGTGTTGGCTTGATGTCTTCGCACTCCGATGTGGCAACGCTGCCGAGGTAACCCAAAACATCTCAGTTCTTCATCGTAGACCGCTTCCCCGTGTCTTCGACCACGCAGCGCTGAAGCTCTCCACAGGAAGAGTGTTGTGCGAACTCTTCGGCTAAAGTCACTTTTCACAGTTAATGGTAGACTGCTTTGAAATTTTCACCGGACAAAGCCATGTGCCTTCGCCCTTTTTCACATGTCATCTGGGAGAGTTTTTTTCCTTGCGTCGGTGTATATACACGTGACTACCACAACTACCTCCATTATCCTTTGTTTTTTTCTTTTTGCAAACATTATCCTTTGTTTTTCCTTCACTGTTGTATCACATATGGGTGTTTTAATGTGTATATATGTATATAATACCACGTAATATATATGCACTGCACTAATTTCCTTTGTTTGTGCAAAATACATATGTGTATACATATAATATATAAACATGGCCCACTATGCATAATCCATATGTTTTAACTTATATATATAATATACGCATGTATGGTTTACATGTATATATATATTTGATGTTTTTGCTTTGCACCACCATTTGCATGCCGTGCGTGGCTATATATATATATATATAACACATACTTTGATCCATAATCCATGTGCTTGATTTGTATGTATTGTGTGTGTATATATACGTATATAATATATATAATATACACATGCACAATTAATGTTTGCTTGTGTATGCGTATATATAATATGCATCAAAGGAGTCTTGAAAGATATGAGGCCGTTTCGACTCGTGCCAGGGAGTATCTTTAAAAAGATATGAGGCAGTTTCGACTCGTGCCAAAGGAGTATCGAAAAGATATGAGGCAGTTTCGACTCGTGCCAAGGAGTATCCTGTAGCTTCTTCCCTTTAAAATTGTAGCTTCTTTCCTTTAAAATTTCATGAAGGGTTTGCCCCTATGGCTGTGATTATGACACTTCTATCGCTTCTGAGGCGAGTTCAGTCTCAAATGTCAAGGTAGAAGTCTCTCTTTTAAGGGTTGACTCTGTTGACTCCAAAAGATGGGGAGAGCTTGAATGAGGCCAAGAGAAGCTTGGAGGCATGTAAAGATGGCATGCTTACCTTTAAGCCTTTCATCGACTGATGTTATTTTTCCTTTAGTCGTTTTTCTTTTTGGTTGCTAGACTGTTGTTGTTTCTTTCCTTAACTCTTGATAATTGGGTGCTTCTCATTTTTGTGCTTGACTTTTAGCAATTACTCGTACATCTTTGCTTTGACTTGTCGAATGATTGTCTTGATAAACCACTCTTGCAACATGAATTGGATTTGTTTTTGTTATGACTGAACTTAGATAGTTTGATTCTAAGCTGCCTACGTACTCTTATCAAAGAGATCAAGTCAAACGTAGTTCAAATAATTTTTTTTTAATAAAGTAGAGCCGTTCACAGTTTAGACTCATGCGGGCCAAGAGCGTCTATGGTTTGGGCCCACCCATAGACAAAACGAGATGCATTAGCAGTTTAACCACGTGCTGCATTTTTGGTGGATCAATCATTCATCACATCTTCATGACTTGTGTTGACACCCAAGTTTAAGGGTGGTAAAGCTTTAGGAACCTTCCATTAATTGGACCGATCTTCAAACCATCTTCACTAATTAGCTTATAAGCCCCGCCTGTGTAAACTTCCAAAATCACGTAGGGACCATCCCACCTTGAAGTGAACTTGTGGCCAGTTTTTCTCGTGACAATGATGGGCCTGCGAACAGCTAGGACTTTGTCCCCAATTTGAAAGGAACGGGCCCTAACCCTTTTGTTAAAAGCTTTAGACATGCGAGCTTGATAGCACTCCAAGCTTTATTGCGCTTGCAGCCGTTTCTCATCCAAGGCTTCTAGCTCGGCCAAGCGTAGTTTAGCATTTTCTTCATCGGTAAGACCCTCCTGTATGGCCAACCTCAAGGAAGGTATTTGGCGCTCTAGAGGCAAGACCGCTTCTACACCATACACCAAAGAGTATGGAGTGCTTTGAGTAGGTGTGCGGTATGTGGTTCTATACGCCCACAAAGCTTCTTCCATTCTGTCATGCCAGTCTCTTTTCGATTTTGAGACCACTTTCTTCAACAAATTGCATAGGGTCTTGTTAAAAGCTTCAGCAAGCCCATTTGCAGCTGCATAGTAAGCTGATGAGTTTCGCTGCTTAAAGTCAAAAAGCTTGCAGATCTTGTCCATCAGCTTGTTGTCAAAGGGCTTCCCGTTATCTGTTAAGATATATCGCGGGATACCAAATCGATAGACGATGTGGACACGGAGAAAGTCTGCAACATTTTCTTTCTTCACCTCCTTCAATGCCACGGCTTCCGCCCACTTTGAAAAGTAATCGGTGGCAGCTAGTATGTAGGCATGCCCTGCAGATGACTTAGGCGTAATTGGGCCAACCACATCAAGTCCCCAAGCATCAAATGGCCAAGATGCAACTGTTGGGTGCAGAGGTTCTGGTGGTTGATGGATAAAGTTTGCATGATATTGACAAGCTTGGCACCTTCGAGCATAGTCTATGCAATCCTTCACCATTGTAGGCCAATAATATCCCATTCGCTTAATGTGGAAATGTAACTTGGGACCGGATTGATGTGCACCGCAAACCCCAGAATGAGCTTCTTGCATAGCTTGTAAAGCTTCCTCTTCCCCTAGACATCAGAGAAATATTCCATCAAAGGAACGACGATACAATGTCTCTTTATAGTAGATGAAGCGAGGAGTTCGACGCTTTATATCCACCCTTTTACGGGGATTTTCAGGTAACTTTCCATCAGTGAGGTAGTCAATTAACGGTTGCCTCCAGTCGTCTTTGCCTATATCATACACTGAGGCAGTAGGGAGTTCAACGGTTTCATCAACTGAGCCGTCTTCATTAAAGATTGGTGGAACCACCCACCTTTGACATACTTGTATTCGGGTTGCAGGATGAGCAATAGTTGAAGCCAATGCGGCTAAGGCGTCAGCTTGCTTGTTTTCTTTCCTCGGTACATGTTCAATTGTGACATCCCCTAACCATTGCATGAGTATCTTTGCATAGTTGTTATATGGGACTAACTCCGCCTTTTTCACTTCATATAGACCCAACACTTGGTTTATGATCAACTTTGAATCTCCATAAATGTTAATTCTCAGTTGCTTCATGTCAGCCGCTATTTCGAGCCCAAGTATCAATGCTTGATACTCAGCAACGTTGTTTGAACATTGCTCGGTCAAGGTGAATGAATATGGCAACACCTCGCCTTCTGGAGTGACGAAGACAACTCCAGCGCCTGCCCCTTCTCTATGCGAAGCTCCATCAAAGTACATCTTCCATGGGGGTAGGACTTCAATGATAAGCACATCTTCATCAGGCAAATCGTCAGACAACTCCCATTCAGCAGGTATTGGGTGATCTGCGAGGAAATCGGCCAAGGCTTGCCCCTTGACAGACTTTTGCGGCACATATATAATTTCAAACTGTTGAAACAATAAGTACCACCTTGCGAGGCGGTCGGAGAGAACGACCTTCGCCATAACATATTTCACCGGGTTCGCTTTGGAAACAAGCCGGATGGTATGAGCCTCGAAGTAGTGCTTAAGTTTTTTGATGGCGAATACCAATGCCAAACATAGCTTTTCAATCGGGGAGTACTTTAACTCGTTCGGGGTCATCATTATACTAAGATAGTAGAGAGCATTCTCCTTCCCCTTGTCATTTTCTTGAGCAAGCAAGGCGCCCACAGAACAATCTTGGGCGGAGATATAAAGGATCAGCGGGCGACCATGGGCAGGAGCGGTTAGCACAGGCGGCTTCATCAAGTATGACTTGATACTCTCAAATGCGCTCTTGCATGCCTCGTCCCATATGAACGGGATGCCCTTTTTCATCAACCGACTAAAAGGTTGACATCTTCCTGCTAGGTTTGATATGAACCTTCGGATGTAAGCCAACTTCCCTTGTAAGCTTTTAAGCTCATGAAGGTTTCTCGGCTCAGGCATCTTCATTATGGCGTCAATTTTGGCTTGCTCGATCTCGATGCCCCTGTGTCGAACAGTAAACCCGAGGAACTTTCCAGCAGCAACCCCAAAAGCACATTTCAGGGGGTTCATTTTCAGTTGAAACTTCCGTAGGCGGTCGAAGACTTGCCTTAAATGCACCAAGTGATTTGTGCGCAATTTCGACTTCACAACCAGGTCGTCTACGTAGCATTCGACCATTTTATGGAGCATATCATCAAATATTGTCTGCATAGCCCTTTGGTATGTAGCACCTGCATTTTTCAAACCAAAGGGCATTACTTTATAGCAGTAGATGCCTTTTGGCGTTCGGAATGCTGTTAAGTCTTCATCTTCCGGCGCCATGCGGATTTGATTGTAACCGGAGGAGCCATCCATGAATGACAGGATCTCATGCCCAGTCACGGCATCTATCATTAACTCCGTGATAGGAAGCGGGAAGTCATCTTTCGGGCATGCCACATTGAGGTCCCGAAAATCTACGCAGACGCGGATCTGGCCATTCTTCTTCCGCACGGGCACAATACTGGATATCCAGGTTGGATATTTAACTTCACGAATGAAGCCAGCCTCAATAAGCTTATTAACTTCTGTTTCAATCGAGGGAATGAGCTCGGGGCGGAAGCGTCGTTGGGCTTGCTTGACCGGGCGACACCCTTTCTTCACTGCTAAGCGGTGCACAGCTACCTTTGGGTCTAACCCTGGCATCTCCTTGTATGTCCATGCAAAGACATCAATATATTCTTTCAGCAATGTGACATAGATTTCTTCGTCTTCATCAGATAGGAGTGCGCTAATGAAGATAGGACGAGGATTTTCAGGCGTTCCTAGATCAACTTCTTTTAATTCGTCCACCGCGGCTCGTACCCCTTCTTCTAACTCATGGGGTGCATCTTCTGCATCTTCCCCCTCAATCGGGGTCTCATCACACAAAGTGATATGGAACGACGATGCCACCTCTCCCTGAGTGGTTGGTGGTACGTCATCACTTGAGCCTACGCTTTCCTCATTTTCCTCTTTATGTACTCGAGTGTGTACAATGGTCTTCGGTTGGACTTTCAATACTTCACCGCATGTAACATGAATATATGTTTCTCGTCTCATACGAGAAGGAATCATGTTTCTGAGCCTTTTTGGAGGTTCCACTTCAGCAGGAACATTGGCACTGTCTTTAATAACTTGAACAGCTCCAAGTCGATCATGCATTGACTTTCTCTTTAGGGCTTTAGGACTTGACCCCAGTCTATCAAAGACTGAGCGTCGAGAGTCCGCCTTACTGATTCGGTCGAAGACTAACTTCTTTTTGTCTTGCCCATTATCATTGGTAGGAGTGAGCTTTGGGTCATACTCGCTTCCTTCCGCGGAGATACAATTACTTGCAGCCCTGTTTATAAGAATTCGCACTGGTTTAGGAGGAACATAGCCCAACCCTTTGCGCGTTTGAGGTTCTTGGTGATTTGCTTTGCCTTTACCACCGGCTTCTGGGATAAGCTTTCCCAACTTCTGTGGCTCGTTGGGGTTATAGCCAGCCTTGGCTAGAAGCTTATAAGCGTTAGGGTCGAAACCCTCGGTACGCTTGGCGGGTAATGTTTGGCTCACTTTATCACCACCTTTATCTTCAGATAATTTTGCTGCATTTGCTTTGAGTGTATCAATCCTTGCAAGCGGGAGGATGAGTTTCGTGTTATGCTGATCTCCCCCTACAACTTGTTTTCCCTTTGACTTCGATTGGGAAGGTGGATCGTCATGGCTTTCCTCAATATCTTCAACAATAACTTGCCTTTTAATGTAGAACTTTGCATCTGCAAAGTAAGACTCAGCCTCTGTGAAAGGGCTTTCATCGGCGACAACCTTTTCAACTACGCCGTTCTTTTCAAACATGAGGCACTGATGCCAAGACGAGGGTACCACCCCATTTTCATGTATCCATGGCCTTCCAAGTAACAAGTTATAAGATGTCCTCGCATCTATGACATGGCAGAGGACACCTGAACTTAGGCTCCCAATTCTTAAGTCAAGTCTGATGATGCCGATTGCCCTTTGCCCTCCCTGGTTGAAGCCTTGTATCATTAGACGACTTTGGGCAAGCTCATCTGTAGATATACCAAGGTCCTTCACAGCTCGGAGGGATAGGATGTTGACAGCTGAGCCTTGATCAACCATAATTCTTTTGAGTTTTTGCCCACGGGTGTAGCCTTCAACAAATAATGGGCGATTGTGTGGCGTGCCTCCAAGTAACAAGTCTTCATCCTTGAAGGTAATTTCCGTGGAGTAGGAAGTAGCCTTATGCATTAACACTTCCTCATCCTCGGTGTGTTTAGGAGATGAACATTCACCTCCATCTTCTGGCTTGTCATTTGTATTTAGGCAGGAGCTAGCACGGTCTACCTCTTGAAGATTAAATCCTTTTGGCATATATTGAGCCAAAGGAACTGGTGCTCGTGGTTTCTTGACATGCCCCTTCGTCTTTAGTCTGCGGGCATTGCCACTTGTTGAGGTTCTCTCAACCCGACTTCTCGCTGTGTGCTTAGGATGTCTCCCAGGCTCAACTTTCTTCTTTCTATGAGTGACTATCACCCATTTTCCTTCAGATGTGCTATCATTTTGCTGTGGTTTTGAACTTTGACCAGCAGCATACTTAACAATGAAGGGGAGTGGACGCTTCCGTTGTTTTCCATTTTCCTTTTCAGTACACAGCGGAGCGAACCGTCCGGGCGTAATCGAGATTTGATTTGAGCTCGCTTTGGCATCGGCAAGCTCAATTTTCCCATCCCTGGCCAGTGCCATTACTTTATCTTTGAAGATAAAACACTTCTCAATCGGATGACCAAGAAGTCGGTGGTACTTGCAATAGTGTGGATCATCCACCCTTGAAGCTTCCTCAGGACGTTTCATTTCTGGCAGCTCAATGAGTCTAAGTTTGAGTAGCTCATCAAACATGGGAGATACATCGGAATCCATGAAAGGATAAATCTTCTCTTGCCTTTCTTCAATTGTCGGCCTTCTACCACCCCTTGACGGGCCAGAAAATGGTCTTGGCCTAGGCCTTTCAGTTGCCTTAGTGAAGACTGTCATAGGAGTAGCCTTCACATTCATCACTTCTTTCTTTTCCTGCTTTGGAAAAGGTTTGTTCCACTTTTTAACTTCTTGTTTTCCAGGTGCATTGGAGGAGCTAGGCAAGTTCAATATATTGAGCCCTCCGCTGGCTTCGATGCTCAATTCCATGTCGTGAGCACGACTGGATAACTCCTCAAAGGACTTTGGCTTAATCCCTTGTAGGATATAGGAGAGTTCAAAGTGCATTCCTTGGATGCACATCTCAATTGCAGAACTTTGAGATATTCTTTCTTTGCAATTCAGGCATAGTTCCCTCCACCTTTCGATGTAGGTACCGGCGCGTTCACCCTTCCATTGGCGAGTAGTGGTGAGTTCCAAGAAGCTGACCGTTCTCCTTGTGCTATAGAAACGAGTTAAGAACTCACGTTCCATATCATGCCAGCTATCAATGCAACCGGGCGCAAGGTCAGTGTACCAATCAAATGCAGTTCCCTTTAACGAACGGACAAACTGCTTTACCAACAGATCGCCATAAGTCCCTGCATCATTGCATGTTTCCACAAAGTGGGCAATGTGCTGTCGGGGATTTCCTTTGCCATCGAATTGCTGGAACTTAGGAGGTTGATAGCCGTAGGGCATTTTCAATTCCTCAATTCTTTGTGTGTAGGGCTTAGTATAGGAATATGAAGGTCGTCCTTCATCTAACTTGCCTTTGATGGCCCCCATTATGTAGTCCTTCAACTGATCCACCGGTATCATGCCTTCGGTAACTGGAATAGTTTTCTCAGTTGCAGGTAAGTGGGAAGCAGCTTCTCCTACTACATGGCTAACATGAGGTGGTGGTGATTGCTGACCAACCTCTTCTTGCCCTTCAGGTTGCTTTCCTGGAGCTCGGCTTCCTTGCTCCTCCATGATACTTCCTACCCTATTATCGAGGGTGTTAAGCCGTTTCTCTTGATTTTGGAGAGTGACAGCCATTCCTTCCAGAGACTTAGAAATTCTAGCTAATTGCTCCTCCACAGACTCCGTGTTTGTCGCCATGGCAGGCATGACATTGTAGACATGCGACCACTCAGGTGCAGCCTTCCATAATGAATGTGGCGGAGTTACGGGGGAAGTGCTCCCGCTACTAGCATTCCCTTGCATAGAAGCTGGACTACCACCATCGGTAGCTCCCTTGGGAGAGGGTGGACTTCCAGCAAAAGCAATTGCTTTTGAGGCAGCAGGGGCCTTGTCGAGCCTTCGAACCACCCGTCGTGCCATGGACTGAGGTTCAGGCACTTGGACCCCCAAATCCTTTGCGCGGTTCCTTGTCAGTGGACCTTGCGTTTTTTGGGTAGTGCCAGAGCTAGCTACGAGCGTAGACTTGGACTTGGTAGCTTGGGCATAGGTCCTCCTGAACATGGGATTGTTCGATGCCATTTGATGCGCAGGTAGAGATATAGTAGTAGAGAGATGAGAGGCAGAGCAGTCCCACCGGGTGTGCCAAAATATGTAAACGCGAAAAACTTGAATTGTATATATTCAAAATTCAAAGTATCGGTTACAAGTAGTATCAAGTATATATCAAACGGGAAGGGGTACAATCTCTGTATATGAGAAGTCCTCTGATTCTCTACTACAAGTATGCCTATTGGAAGTGTCCAAATTTGGAATATGCCAAATTGGAAGTGTGCCGAGTTCAGAGTATGCTGAACTTGAAGTAGTTCTTTGTTGGAAGTATGCCGAATCCGGAATATGCCGAATTGGAAGTGTGCCGAGTTCAAAGTATGTTGAACTGGAAGTATGCCAAGTTCGGGAGTATGCCGAACTGGAAGTATGCTGAATTCGGGAGTGTGCCGAATTGGAGTAATTCCTTGCTGAAGGGCCTCCGGAGTTAGTAGCTTGTTCCTCAGTGAAGGGCTAATATGCAGCTTGATCTTCAAAGAAGGGCTTCCGGTGTTCAAGTGGCGTGTTCCTCAGCGCAGTATACGCAGTACAACTGCGGGCGTGTTCCAGACGATATCCTGGAGAGATTTCGGCAGAGCTTCGATATGTAGATTTCCAGCGCTCATTCTTTGAAAATGAAACCACTATTTATAGTGGTGAGGGTGAGAGAAAATCTCCAACCAACTCTTAATTCCTTATTTAATTTAATTTCTTTAATTAAATTAAGGAATGTATCAGGACACCATTGTGCCCAGGTTCATGATTTCATTAAATTTTCGAATAATATCAAATATTCAAATTTCTCAAAATTATATAATCCACATATAATTTTGATGGGCCAAGACCAAGTCAAGCCCGCTAATTTGGCAACCCAATTCATCCAAGCAGTCTGGTCCAACTCGATTAAATATTTAATCATCTCGGGCCGAACAATCCAACATCCAATTACATTTAATTAAGTAATTAAACCAATTAAATATTTAATGGGCCATTTAATTAACCCAATTAAATAAATATTAGTCCAATTAGCCTAATTAAAGCTATTAATAATCAACCGAGGTCCAATAATACACAAACCAATCCAATTGAATTTTCAGTGCTAACAGCAAGTGACAGCCAGCAAGATTCTGATTGACTCAAGTCTAGTAACAGGAGCAAATGTCTCGTCATAGTCAACCCCTTCAATCTGTGTATAACCTTGAGCCACCAACCGAGCTTTGTTTCTGGCTATATTCCCTGCTTCATCAGTTTTATTTTTAAAGATCCACTTCGTTCCTATTACATTGACACCATCAGGTCTTGGTACAAGATTCCAGACATGATTCCGCTCAAACTGATGTAGCTCCTCCTGCATTGCATTGATCCACAGATCATCCTGTAGAGCTTCTTTGACATTTTTGGGTTCTATCTTTGAGGTATAGCAGTAAGACCCAGATATTTCTGTCAGATTATTTCTTATTCTGCTTCTGGTTTTCATTCCATCTGAAAGATCTCCAATAATATTATCTGATGGATGGTTTTTCTGAGTTTTGGTGGGTTTGTCTTTACCAACATCATTCATGAGATCTATCTCTTGTTCCGAACTTTCTTGATCTTCATCTGATGAATTTTGTGGTTTGAGCTGACTGTTGTTATTACTTACATCTGAATCACGTAGAGGTGACTCTATCACTGTTGAGCCCACTGGCTCTTCTGGATTGTCATCGACAACCACGTTTACTTACTCCATCACAGACTGAGTCCTTTTGTTGTAGACTCTGTAGGCACGACTGTTCGGCGAGTATCCAAGAAAGATGCTCTCATCACTTTTGGGTTCGAACTTCCCTCTTTGTTCTCTGTCAGCCAGCACATAGCACTTTGTCCCAAACACATGAAATTATTTCAGATTTGGCTTCTTTCCCTTCCAGATCTCATATGGAGTTTTCGTCGTTCCTGGTCTAAGGTAGACCCTATTTATAGTATGACACGCTGTGTGTACTGGTTCAGCCCAGAAACGTTATGGCATATGTGAGGCATGTAGCATAACTCTAGCCATTTCCTGTAGCGTTCGGTTCTTTCTTTCCACCACTCCATTCTGTTGAGCAGTTCTAGGAGCTGAGAACTCATGTGAGATACCATGCTCGGAGCAGAAATCTGAATATAGTGGGTTCTCAAATTCCTTTCCATGATCACTCCTCAATCTCTGAACTTTTATATAGACTCATCTTTTTCCTTCTGAACTCTTATGCACAGAGTCTTGAAGGCCTTGAAGGCTTCTGTCTTTTCTCTCAGAAAGTAAACCCAGCTGTATCGAGAGAAATCGTCTACACACACAAATATATATTTCTTTCCTCCAATGCTTTCAGTCTGTGTTGGCCCCATGAGATCTATATGGACAAGATCTAGACATTTCTCAGTGGTGATACCTCTTACTGCTTTGTGTGGAGTTCTGATTTGTTTCCCAATAGCACATGCGCCACAAATTTTCTCTGGATCAATTCTGATCTTCGGTACACCTTTTACTGCTTCCAGTTTTATCAACTTATCCATATCTCTGAAATTTATGTGACCCAGTCTTCTATGCCAGAGTTTTGATTCATCAGATTTGGATAGGTGACAAGCAGTTTCATTTGTCAAAACATAACAGTTGTCTGAAGACCGAGTTCCTTCCATGACAAGTTGATTTGCTTTGTCACTCACTCTGCAGCAGTTACGATCGAAGCATACATTCCAATTTTGATCACATAACTGACTGATGCTAATAAGATTCGCTTTTAATCCACTGACTAGCAAGACTTCTTCTAATTGAGGTAAACCTGGAACATTTAGAACACCTTTCCCAACGATTTTACCCTTTTGTCCATCTCCAAATGTTATAGCTCCACTGCTAGGTTGAACAGCCATCAGACATTTAATGTTTCCTGTCATATGTCTGGAACAACCACTGTCGAAATACCATCTAGTATCAGTTGTAGATGCAGTTAGAACAATGGTGGGATAACAGATAACTTCTGACTTTCTGACCCAAACCTGTCTAGTGAATGGTGTAATAGTCTTATTCTGATATTTTTCCTTCCTTTGATCTCTGTAGAAAAAATAGCATTCGGGACGAGTATGACCTTTTGTGTGACAGTAGTGACAAATGGGAGTATAATATTTAACTTTGACAATCTTATTTTTGAATCTCGAATAATGAGATTGATAAGTTGATTTGTCCTGGTCAGTGTTAGTACCGTATCTCCTTTCCTTGATTTGTACTGACTGAGATGACTGTCCTTGTTCATACCTGTGATATGCTGTGGTCTTAGACATTCCCTCTTTGATGAACTTCGGTGCGTTGTTCGAAGATTCTCCTTGCTCAAATCCCTGATCCTTTTTATCATTAGGGTTTCTGCCAGAGTCTAGAATTTTATCTAAGGTAGATGTGGTGTCCATCATCTGTATATTTTTCTTCAAGCTTTCCAACTCCTTGATTAATTTACCTTCTCTGGACCGTATCTGAGTGATGAGATCTTCTTTTATGACCAGTTCAGCATTCAGTTTCTTTATAAGATCATCTTTTTGCTTTAGATCGTCATTCAGATTCTTATTTACTTTCACAAGTTGTTCCCAGCTAGTGACAAGTTTTGCAAATTCTGCCTCAAGTTGAATATGTCTCTCTTCAAAATCATCTGTTGATATGTATGATTCTCCATCTGATTGATCTCCGTCTGATTGAATGTTTGTGGCAGTGAAGAACGCTACAAAGTTTCCTACATTATCATCTGATTGATCATTTGAATTTTCCTCCTCATCATCACTAAGAGTAGCTATAGACATAGCCTTTTTCCTTTTAAGATATGTTGCACATTCAGCCTGTATGTGACCGTATCCTTCACATTCCCTACACTGCACTGACCGATTGAGGGGTTTTCTGTGTCTGTGGCACTATTTCTGTTTTGTCTCGATCGCCCAGTCTGAGATTGATTGTTCTGTGAGAAGGGTGCTGTTTCAACCTTTTGATATGAAGGGTTTTTGCCTTTGTATTGTGTTCTTGTAGACTGACCTTGACCCTTTCTGTTGAACCCTTTTAAGATTTTCTTGAAGTTTTTGGTTAGGAGAGCTAGGGTTTCATCATCTATGTCGTCTGTGTCAGATTCTCGATCAGCTTCAGCCACAAAGGCTACAGACTTTCCTTTCTTGTTGCTTCCAACATCATCATCAGCAAGAACTTCCATTTCATATGTGTGCAAGCTTCCCATGAGTTCTCCGACAGTCTTCTTTTCCCAACCTGTGTGTTCCTGAATAGCCGTTATTTTCATTCGAAAACGTTTAGGTAGGGATCTGAGAATCTTTTTGACCACTCTCTCATCAGTGAATGGTTCCCCAAGAATTGAGGCTCGGTTCATCAAGTTCTGAACCCTACTGTGGAAGGTAGAAATGGTTTCGTCTTCAGTCATTCTGAGAGCTTCGAACTCTGACAGAACCATTTGCAACTTTGACTGTTTGACATCACTGGTTCCTTCAAATCTGGTTTCAAGAATCTCCCATACCCGTTTAGCCTCTTTTACCCCTGTAACAAGCGTAAAAACAGATTCATGTAGTGATCCAACAATTGAGTTCAGTGCTTTGTTGTTCAGATCAGAGGCATTCATTTCATCGTCTGTCCAAGTCTCCATGGGTTTTTCTTCAGCAACTCCTTGTGCATTCGGAGTAGTAGGTCGACTCCACCCAGTTAGGATGGTGCGATAAACCCTGGTTCCTTGTGCTTGAAGATATATCTCCATACGAGCCTTCCAGAAAGAGTAGTTGTGACCATCTAGTTCCGGTGGTTTCATACTTGCGTCCATCCTGAAACCAACAACCAGCCAACGAACACACAGACAGACTTCCACAAAAACAGAGAGAATGCAAAACTAAGATAGCCATTCGGATCAAGTCACTATGTAGACTTAAAAGCTCTGATACCACATGTAATTTTGCATTTCCTCATTTTACGTAAAATATCAGAAAAAATTTGCTGACTTAGAATACTGATTGATTCAGTTAAGCACCTACTTAGTAATGATAGATCATGAAAAGAACATCAGAGAAAAATAAACAAACACACAGAACGAACACTCACAATGTTTACTCAGTTCGATACGGTGTGTATCTACGTCTGGGGGACGATCACATAGGCGTCCAATCCACTAAGTCATAATCCAATGTACAAAGGTAGATATACAATAATCTTACTCAAGTGCCCCACACAAGGTACATACCCAGTTTACACAGGTTTAGTGGATTGTTGAAGATGGAGAACCATGCATACAGAAGTCCAATGAAATCCCTTCACTTGGAGAGCCAGCTCTGATGCATTCCACTTCAGTGACGCTCTATAAAGTTGTTCCCACAACAGTGTGATCTTAGTGTCCTTTTGTTTTAGCAACAGTAACTCTTCTCAAGTTCATCATCTTAATCACTGTGAACATGTTGTATTGAGAAGGTGCATGACCATCAAAGATCTAGACTCATCAAGCTGATATGGAGTGTTTCTTCTTCTTATTTGGCGTAACCCTAGTTCCCTTAAAGAACTGGTACTTATAGATCCTTCAATAAACACTCTCCATAAAACTGTCTTTGATTGTAGAAAGTAGGACTATATAAGAGGAATGTAATCTCAGCAGATTAGGTCCATTACCTTCTTTGAAGATACGCTGATCGACTTTCCATACTGGGCTGATAAAACCGCGTAAGACTCTTAAGGAAACAGCTTTCCTAAATCAGATCTTCAGTGCCAGTTCTTCTGTCGTTGCTTCTGCTTGATCAGTAAACTGTAGACCCAACCGAACAGACTCTAAACCTATCTTAGTATGCCATAATAATATTTCCAATTATAATATGGGGTTTTTGAACATAAAAACACTAACACACATCCTTATTGCACCCATAATAGTTATCTAAATAACACCCAATACTGTCTAAACCAACCGTGACCAAACTAAAAATGCAGCATCGTTGCTTTTAAAAATTGTACTAACTAATGACGCAACAGTTGTACTCCCTAATTATTGCTAGAGTTGTGCCAACCTCTGGATATCATATTGGCCAACACGGGAGGCTATATTCTCCATGTGTTCATTGACCTCGCACAAAAGTATGTTGTGCATGAAGCGCTTGCGTAGATCTAGGAGTTTCTGGCTGTTACCCCGCTGCAACCCACAGTCCCAGTCTCTGCACCTTTGCCCAATGTATGACTCCATGTGTCACATTGTAAACACCGCAGAGTCGAGGGTAGACGTGGTGTCTCTCCATGACATCTGCATCCTTTTTGGTTTCATGCTTTCTAGCCGGAATTCACGAAGCGTCTGTTGTTTGCTATCTAGGCATGTGCTCAGTAGATCATTCTGCCCCCAAAAAAAATTGGTAAGTTAATTTCACCAATTCAGAAAGGTCATTCGGTTAATCACGTACCAACGCTTGTGGTGCACTGCCGTACAACTCTTGGTTCGGTTTGTTCGTGAACGAGCTGTCGATAATATCAAACCTGGAGTGCTTGAAACTTATGCTCATCATGTAGTACCGGCCCTTGTGCATTATTGGGAAAATGAACTATACAATAGCAACTCGATTGCGTTAGTTATCGCGGTGTTCCATGATACACATCGTTGTGTAACATTATTTAAAAGTTTCTAGACGATTACCATATCTATAGTCGTCCTCCCTACATGGTTTGTAGCCTTCAGTTCCTCATCTAGTCGCCTCGTAAACCATGTTACTCTCTCATCTTGGTTGGCAGAAGTGGCAACGACGGTGCCAATCTACAACAAGATATGTTATACTCCAGTAGTTTATATCATTGACCAGTGCAACGGGCTCATGCAATAGGGGTTAAGATACTCACCGTGGTACTAGTTGTGAAAAATATGCGAGAAGGTTCATCCTCCCGCTTGGTTTTTTCACGGAGATTGAGCACGCTGCACCATGCATCCACTACAACCTTTGCCACGTTAGTCCTTTCCCTCAAAGTTTTGAAATATGACCATCTTGCTTTCCGCTTGATATGTTGGAAGAGCACCTCATTGCTACACAGATAACCCAAACTGTTAATAATAATAATAAAAAATAAAAAAAAATAAAAAAATAAAAACAGCACCTGATTGCTTTGTGGCATTTATTGTTGTGCAGAAAAACTTAAAACAGTACTGGGATAACAGCAGGCAAATAAAAACAAGTAGTAGTATATACTTAATTATTTAATCTTGGTCTACATTTTTATTTTTAGACATAACATGATACTTGATGGGTTCTGTAGCATGTCAAATACATTAGAGCACTACTAGGATTCGATATGATAAGAGCCTTGGTATTTTTAAAAATGTTGGTTGCACCCCGTAATACTAAATAGTGCATTCTATGACATCTAAGAGTGCAATACCCTGATGGTGGTCTCTAATGCACACCGTAGCTTGCACTGCCATATTGAGCCCCATAAGAATCAACACTACACAATTTTTGTTGGGCTCAGTTTAGATAATTAGATGTGTATCTTTATATTCATAGATAGATAAACGAATGGTAAAACATTTCTTCTTTAGCAAAATGGAACTCATTTGCTGATTACATAACAGAATTTAGTTGACTGAATATTGCAAACCAAATTGAATCACTCCGTAAATGCCTGTAAAGTAAGAAATAAACATGATGACAGCCTAGAAATTAACTAAAACAGTGGCTGCAGTCCATCATTCTAACTTGCGCACTTTATGATATCTACAAGTGCGATAACCTAGAGTGTGCTTTACATACAATAGATCACAGTTATAATTTTGCTAAGATAGAACTGCAGTGCTACAGGTGCAACGTGCAGCATATATTTTACACGCATTTAACCCCCTTGAATTCCTAGCACCAATTATACTGCACATGAAACCCCATCAATGGCAAGCCCATCCACCGCAAACAAAATGACAAAACGAGTATTTAGATCCAAGAACCCCAATTACATGCCACCGTGCGGGCAGCCGAACACCCACAGCCAAACAACATACGCGGGTGGAAGAGGAATGGTAGGGTAACCGTCAGTGGTGCTAAAAAACATGCCAAACGGATACTCCCCCTGAACGATCGGACCCCTCCCTTTGCGAACAGTCGCATCCCGCCTCGCCGAGCCTACACATTGGGGGGATGGCTACAGGCCAGCCCCCATCTGCTGCATCTGGAGATGTACCTGCACCGGATTTCATGATACACGTAAGTAACCACAGTAGCACACGACAATTAGAAAGTTTAGTCACAAACCTGGGGAGATGGTGTGCCAACACCCCGCGCCCGCGCCCTGTTTTTTTCCAGATTCTGCGTGGACAGCTCTTGGTTCAGCCCTAGGCTAAAACTAGGAGCATCAACCCCCCCCCCCCTGATAGACTCTATTGCTTCTTTCTCGATACGGTCCAAGTCCCTGAAGAATTTAGGGTAATGCCACATCGCTTCCTCGTGGTCAACCACTGCCGGGGTGGGGGGTTGAGGTGCCTCCCTAGTATTGGGCTCCTGAATTATCCCATGCAACAATTCCACTGCAGCACCGGCCCGATCAACAACCAGTGAAGCAACTGAGAGTAGGTCTCCAGTGATAGTTGCAAACTCTTCGTCAAAGCCCTACAACAAACGTGGAATTACACTATCTCGAAAATATTTTCCAACATAAAATACAACATGATGGCTAGAATATTCCTGGTATACCTGGTTGTGCGCCAACGCAGTCATAGGGGGCACCGAATACATACCATTGTTCCATTGCCCTCGCGGTTGGACTACCCATGTCCTCGTCCTGGCCGACCCCATTGTCGTTGGAAAGCTTGATGCACGCAAAGGTGCTTCCACCCAGCCAGTCCCAAACGCCCTTACACTAACCTCTCGGCACTCCCGTGCTTTAATTTGCTCCGTGGTCCACCCGTCCAACGCTGGGATTGTCCTCGGCACATCCCGTGCGGTGACCACCACCCTATCGACATATAATAGTTGCACCAACAAGATTATCCACACATTATCAACTAATAATTAACAACGTACATTTCCACATACGTTCTATCACAAAATAACACTTACCTTAGAAAGAGCAATGGTCCCGTGAATTTGCGAGCGGTGTTTTCCGACCAGCTAGCATGTGTGGTAACCAACAAGTGCAACAGATACCCACACAAATCCAAATCCTTGATCTTGGTTACGTCGCTGAACATGTGCACAATCTTCTGGTTTACATAGCCATTGGGGGTGCTTGAAACTAAAGTGCTTACAGCGACCACACTAAAGTGTGGTTTAAACCAAACCCCACCCTCTTTGAGACCTAACAGTAATGTGCTCAACGCCTTAATTGTGACCCTCCATCTTTGTTGCTTCACCTCGGCCCTCCATTGGTACAGGTCAGGGCCTACAACTTGTGTATCACGCTCTGTGACGGGTATTGTACCATTTGGGAGTCCCAATACAGCTGCAACGTCCTCCTTGGTAATTTTGATGCATCTCCCACCGCCCAAGTCCAACTCCATTACAGAAGGGTTAAAACAAGATACCAACCAATATCCAAGGCGAAGTGGTAACTCCTTGATACGCAACACTAGAAGGTTCCCCATCCCAATACTGTTCACATCCTCCCTCTGTCGTTGTGTTAATGAACCGAAAACCCGCACGAGTTCCTTGGGCATCCCCCGCGTGTTGATCTAGGGAAACAGGCAGTCCACATGTCCAGGCCCAGCCCGCAAAGATCCTTCATACTCCACATCATTGAGGGCCTGCGGCGGGGTGTAGAAGTCCTCACTATACACACTCCCGTCATCAGTTAATAAAACCACCTGCGGTTCATCCCGACCTGAGACAACCCAGAGCAAACCAAAGTTAATTAAATATAATTTTTATACCAAATAAATCCTCCATGATCAAAGTTAATTAAACATAATATTTATACCAAATAATTTGTTTACTCCACCATACTCGAATATATATAATACACACTTCTACACATATCCAAATATACACAATCTGTATAACACAATGCCAACATAATTCGCTTTCAACTAAAAGTATATAAATACATATCATTATAATGCATAACAATCTGTTATTGCTAATCTATCTGTTATTGCTAATGACACTTACCTAAACTTGCCCAACATACAACTGTTTTCAAATATTACATATCTACACTGTCTAAATCAGCACTTGTACCCCTTAGTCTAGTGCGCAGTTTCATTTTGTTTCTGCAATACTCACCACGGGGCAGGGGGGAAACAAAAGTGGCAAGATAACGAGGAAATAAAAGACTATGAACATAGAAACAATTACCATTACCAGTTTTACATTTTGGTTTAGCTCTGCCAACGATTAACATGTGCTTAATTAAAGTGATGGTCACACTATTTCAATTCGAATTGAAATTGCAGAAATAAGCTCCTAATGGACTCCTAAAGATTAAACACACACAAAATTAGCAATAAACAAGTACAAAAAAATTTAAGACCGCCGTATAAGATTTGTAACTACCAAAGAACAATACGTAAACTGCGTACATAACAAATTAAATAATCATACGCATTCCAGAAATACCACATCTACTGAGACAGTGCATCACCCCCAACCCCCCTACTTCAATGAAGGGACCTAACTTCCCCACCCCACCCCCCTGCACAAACAACACCCCACGCACCTTGGGATATTTATCCCATCCATTCCAGCCAAGCTACAACACCCCAGCAAACAACCAGCCCACCACTCAGTCCACCCTCACAAACCCCCCGACCCAGCAAGGAATAAAAAAAATAGAAAAAAATGGGGAAACAACGCAAACGAATTGGAACTAACCCCACTGCGCCGATCGTCTCCTTGCAGCGACCCTAGACGCTACCCTGGAAGCCAGACGATCGCAGAACCCACGAGCAGCCGAACGCAATGGACGGCGGCCTGATCGTCGCTAAAAGATCCGATTCCCCACCGCAACCCTGTGCGACCCAGCTGCCGGCGGCGTTGCTGGCGTGACTGGAGCCTAGTCCTACCCCTCTTCACTCGGCGATATCCACTTGAATGGGCCATTAGCTCTCGACAATCAACCTGCAATGGCGAGAGGAAGAGAGAGAACGAGATACTGGAGGTCGAAGATGAGATAAAACTCAATTAGAATTCTACTCCCCTGGTTACCGCACCCGCAATTGAAAAGGGCGAAGATGCACCACTAAAACGCGGTACACACTGGCCTATGCACCCTCACTAACGACCATTGATCATTTTAAACCGTGCAGTTGTGATGAATGCACACGGTACACACTTTAAGAATGGAGTGCACCAGAACTTTATTATATATATATATATATATATATATATATATATATGCAAAAACTTGTGTGAGACCGTATCACAGATTCTTGTTCGTGAGTTGTGTATAGTCAAGATGAAAATGTAATACTTATACTGAAAAATGTAATAGTAGTCAAGTATAAAATGTTTATTATTTATATGAAAAAGTGTAATGTCGTGTCGTTGCCAGTCCAATTATGGGGCACTAACTGGAGGAGACACCTTTAAGCCCATATCATACTCACACACAAGAGGGGGTTCGAACTCCCGACCTTTCTTAAGGGACAAGAGTGCACAACCACTCACGCCAACCAAACCGGTTCACATTTGCCAACATTACTTATAAGGTAAAGTGTAATACTTTTTTCTTGAAAAATGTAATAGTTTTACATTAAAATGTAAAAATATTATATTTTATTAAAAAACATTACATTTTTCCTTATAACTAACAACACTTTACTCCTAATTAGTATTACATTTTTTAGTATAAATATTATATTTCCATATTGACTTAACTCGATTAGTCTCATAATAAGGATCCGTGAAACAGTATCACAAAAATTGTGACCCTACAACAATAGTTTATTGAAAGATGTTACCGTGTGTATATACATAGGTTAGGACCTTTCAAAAAAAAAAAAGTTAGGACAACTTTAATGAAAGTTTTGGGGAATCTTTGGCTGCAGGAATCCAAGTTTTTGAAAAGAAAAGAAAAGAGACTCGTGATTTGCATGGACGAGGCTTAGGTCCGCTCCCGGCAACCACTCTAATTAATACATTGTTTTTAATTCATATTTTTTAATTATCAATTTGATCTCGTAGAAAACTTGTTAAAAAACTTATCATATGCAGTATGCAACAAGTAGCCTACATGGGTAGCTCAAGTGATCACAAAGATAAAATTTGTTATAAGAGACTAAGGATTGAGTCTCACCAGCAACACTGTGACAGCACCCCTCAAAATGCAATGAGTATTTGTACTTTTAACATCATGGCGACATGGCATGACAATAAAACTTCTTATATTCATTAACTACTTATGAATTGACTGACTCCATCACAAATGAAAAAATAACTTTATCTATAAATCAAATCTATATATCTATATATCTATATATCTATATATCTATATATATATAAAAGTAAAATCCTCCTATTTCATTTTCCCGCTCAAACTTTTGTAGTTAAATTAATTAAATATTTTATATTTTATTGGTCAAAGACTTAATAAAGCTTATTTGGTAAGCAAATGAAAAATGGAAATTTAGTAATATCTATATTATGAATTAATTAAGAATAAGATTAATTAGGAATATTAATATAATAAATTGATTAGGAATATCAATATAATGAATTGATTAGGGCAATACCTTAAATAAATAAATACACTTTCTTTTTGAAAAATTTTACAAATTTTTAATTCTCATATTTTTTTCACCTATAAATACAATGAGTTGATGACTACAAAATTATAAGTCTTCATTTTATATTGCATCCCTTTTTTTTCCACTATGTCTCCAGCCTTGATCATTCAGTTTAGCCGCGTTTCGAAATTAACGGTAGGTTTAGCATCCAAGTAGTTTGATTGGATTAGATACAATACGTTTTTCATGGTTGTATTGTCCAAATTTAATACTTTTTTTCAGCGAAAAACTATTCATATCATATGCCTAGATTATGATTTATTTTGAATATTTCTACGGTTACTCCAAGTCCATTTCATATATTGATTTTTTGCTTCTATTGAAGTTTCATTATCATTGATGAAAGGCAGTCTCACGTGAATCCCTCTTTGAGTGGTGCCTACTCCTACCCATTTAAAGGGATGATGAGTACTGACTCCTCTAATCTCTCTCTTCATTTTTTTGTTATACTGTCATTGGTCAAGAATTTAAAGTGCCACACAATAAAATGTGTGACTCACGGGTGATTGGAGAATGGGAAGTGGTTAAATGTTTCTATTGTAATATACACGACAAGATATAGCAGGAATCGCCTTTAATACACCAATTGACTATTATTATATTCTTCTTAGTTTTTTCCGTTGATTATTGAAGTAATCGGACTTTTGAAGTTCTGATTTGTTAAGGTGTTTTATTCTCATGGTGCCGGTTTTGACAGTTATGAAGTCCATGCTCAATTTCTCATTGTATAGGTCAAAAGTGTATTTATTTTTTGGCGTAATTATGGGATCGCCATAATTACTCCGTAATAATAATACTAATAATAATGATAATAGTGATAATAATAATTGGTAATATTATTGTTCAATATAATATTGAAAAAAACATAATTTTAATTGGTAATCTATATTCTATATTAATCTATATTTATATTCTATATTAATTAATAAAAACAAATCCTCCCCTACAAGTTCCTACCTAAACAATTAATAATAATATGAAAAAATGAAAAAGAATTGAAGGAAGTCGTACGCCCAAACAATTAATAATAATATTGGGAAGAAAATTAATAATAATATGGAAACATGGAAAATAATGGAAGGAAATATTAGTCATGTGAATGTTTTCTACACTCTGAAAAATGGAAAAGAATCAATAAGCAGTATAAGAAAAATAATCATTCAGATATTTTACTATTAATCTTTTACGGAAGATTTTGCGTAAAAAATAGAATAGAATTGGTTATTAATAATTTAGCCTTATTTTACTATTAATATTTAAGAAAAATTATGCGTAAAAAAATATAATAAAATCAGTTATTAATAATTTAGCTTTATTTTACTATATTAATCTTTAAGAAAAATTCTGTGTAAAAAAATGTAATAGAATCGGTTATTAATAATTTAGCATTATTTTACTATTAATCTTTAAGGAAGATTTTGCTTAAAAAATGAAATATAACTATGTAATACAACTTTACTTATTGTTTTACATAATCTTCAAATAATAATTGGTAATATTATTTTTCAATTATAATAAAAACTTTAATTTTAATTGGTAATCTATATTCTATATTAATTAATAAAAACAATATCATCCTTTACAAGTTCCCGCCTAAACAATTAATAATAATATTGAAAAATGGAAATGAATGGAAGGAAGTCATACGCCAAAGCAATATAGAATAATATTGGGAAGGAAATTAATAATAATAATAATAATAATAATAATAATAATAATAATAATAATAATAATAATAATAATAATAATAATAATAATAATATGGAAAAATGGAAATGAATGGAAGGAAATGTTAGCCATGTGAATTTTTTTACACTCTGAATAATGGAAAAGAATCAATAACCAGTATAAAAAAAAAAAAAATCATTAAGATACTTACTATTAATCTTTTAGGAAAGATTTTGCATAAAAAATAGAATAGAATTGGTTATTAATAATTTAGCCTTATTTTGCTATTAATCTTTAAAAAAAATTCTGCGTAAAAAAAATGTAATAGAATCGGTTATTAATAAGTTAGCTTTATTTTACTATTAATCTTTAAGGAAGATTTTGCTTTAAAAATAAAATAGAATCAATCTATCTATATATAATTAAAAACAAAACTATCCTAATTCATTTTCCCGCCCAAACTTTTGTAGTAAAGCTTATTTGGTAAGTAAATCTCAAGTGGAAATTAAATAAAATCTATTAATTCGTAAATAATAATAATAATAATAATAATAATAATAATAATAATAATAATAATAATAATAATAATAATAATAATAATAATCCAAACAAAACTATATACAAATTAAAATTAAAAGTAAAAAAAAAAAAAAAAAAAAAAAAAAAAAAAAAAAAAAAAGAAGAAGACAAAGGTGACTCCCATTTGTAAATGATGAGGGATCATTTTGATCCCACATTGAAAATGTTTGGAAAGAGGAGCCCAATATAAGAGGATCATTGCTCCTCTTACAAACATATAATTGCTTGCCCATCAATGTGGGCAAGTATTGAGAAGTCCAAAGACTTTTTTTTAGTACTATTAACCCGACAAATTATGTTGTGGCACCGTGTCCACCTTGCAAAGTAGACAAGTTAAAAAATTGTTCATAATTATGAATATATAGTTCTACAATTATAAACATAGTGCTGTGAACATAATTATAAATATATAGTTATGTAATTATGAATTTAGAGATTCAATAATTGTGAATATGAAATTTAAAAATTATGAATATATATCCAAACAAAACGATATACAAACATTTATTACAATAATAATAATAATAATAATAATAATAATAATAATAATAATAATAATAATAATAATAATAATAATAATAATAATAATCCAAACAAAACGATATACAAAATAAAATTAAAATAAAAAAAAAAAGACAAAAAGGAGCCACAGGCTTCCCTTTGTAAATGATGTTGGATCATTTTGGGATAGTTATGCTGTGCATCCGTATGCACCATGCATGGTGCATACGGATGCAAAAACAACGTCGTTTTATTAAAAACGCGCGTCTCCCTTTAAAAAAAAAAATTCAGGTTCGATTCCTAGCAACATCATTATATTGTTCATTTATTTTGGAATTTTAGTTCATAGATTATGGAATTATAGTTCATAGATTATGGAATTATAGTTCATCGATTCTGGAGTTATAGTTCATCGATTCTGGAATTTTAGTTCATAGATTATGGAATTTTAGTTCATTCATTCTGAAATTTTTAGTTCATAGATTAGATTCTGGAATTATAGTTCATCGATTCTGGAATTATAGTTCATCGATTATGGAATTATAGTTCATATGTTGTTGTTGGGAATCGAACTTGATTTTTTTTAAGGGGAGACGCGTTTTTAATAAAACGACGTCGTTTTTGCATCCGTATGCACCATGCATGGTGCATACGGATGCACAACATAATTTGCCATTATTTTGATCCCACATTGAAAATGTTTGGAAAAGGAGCTCTTGAGCTCCTTTATATAAGAGGAGCAATGTTCTTCTTACAAATATAATTGTTTGTCCATCAATGTGGACAAGTATTGAGAAGTCCAAAGACAAATATTTTATTTTTTGAGTACTATTGACACATTAAATTATGCTGTGGAATTGTGTCCACCTAGCAATGTAGACACGGTTCTAAAATTGCTCATAATTATGAATATATAGTTCAAAAATTATGAATATATAGTTCTAAAATTATGAACATAAAGGTGTGAACATAATTATAAACATATAGTTATTTAATTATGAATATAGAGATTCAATAATTGTGAATATGAAGTTTAAAAATTATGAATATATAGCTTTATAATTATGAACATATAGCTTAGTAATTATGAACATAGAGTTTTGTAATTGTGAATATAGAGTTCAATAATTATGAATATGAAGTTAAAAGATTTTGAATATTTAGCTTTATAATTATGAACATATAGTTCAATAATTATGAACATAGAACTATGTCCACCTTGCAAAGTGGACACGGTTCCACATCATAACTATTCGATTCACCGTGTTACATGTAGTATCTGTTCATATAGACTTTCTCAACCTATTGAAGCCCAACGTTTCAAAAGGCTCTTATTTAAGAAACCTTATTTTAATGGCTTCTTATTTTAATTTTTTTTTTTTTAATTTATTAGGGGGTTTGGCTAAGATTAACCCAAAATGTATGTGTTGTTTTAGTTTTTAGCAGTTTGGAGCAAATTGCTAAGTTATTAAATAATATTTTTGATGTTTTGATTAAATATAAAATGTTAAACAAGCGAATTTTTTAAAATTTTGGAGAATTCTCCAAATAATCAAATTACAATAACAATAATAGCAACAATAATAACAATAACAATATCAACAACAACAACAACAACAACAACAACAATAATAATAATAATAATAATAATAATAATAATAATAATAATAATAATAATAATAATAATAATAATAATAATAATCCAAACAAAACTATATACAAAATAAAATTAAAATTAAAAAATAAAAAAAAAAACAAAAAAAAAAACAAAGAGGAGTCACAGACTCCTTCTGCAAATGATGTGGGATCATTTGATCACATATTGAAAATGTTTGAAAAGAGAAAGCTCATTTATATAAGAGGAGCAAAACTCCTCTTACAAACATAATTACTTGCACATCAATGTGACCTAAGTATCGAGAAGTCAAAATGTTCTTATTTAAGAAGTTTTAGCGTTGTCTTCTTATTTTAGTTTTTATTATTTTATTAATTAATTAATTTATTAATTATTTATTTATTTATTATTAGTGGGGTTTGAAAAGATTAACCCAAAATGTATGTGTTGTTTTAGTTTTTAGCAATTTGAAGCAAATTGCTAAGTTATTAAATAATATTTTGGTTTTTCGATTAAATTTAAAATATTAAACAGACGAATTTCTTAAAATTTTGGTGAATTTGCCAAATAATCAAATTACAACAACAACAACAACAACAACAACAACAACAACAATAATAATAATAATAATAATAATAATAATAATAATAATAATAATAATAATAATAATAATAATAATAATAATAATAATAATAATCAAAACAAAACTATATACAAAATAAAATTAAAATTAACAAAAAAAAAAAAAAAAAAAAAAAAAAAAAAAAAAAAAAAAACAAAGGGGAGCCACATGCTCCATTTGTAAATGATGTTGGTTCATTTTCATCCCAAATTGAAAATGTTTGAAAAGATGAGCTCTAGAGCTCCTTTATATTAAGAGGTACAAACATAATTGTTTGCCCATCGATATGACGAGTATTGAGAAGTCAAAAGGTTCTTATTTAAGAAACATTAGCTTTGTCTTATTATTTTAGTTTTATTTATTTATTATTGGGGATTAGGAAAGATTAACCCAAAATGTATGTGTTGTTTTAGTTTTTAACAGTTTGGAGCAAATTACTTAGTTATTAAATAATATTTTTGGTGTTTTGATTAAAGATAAATTGTTAAAATGGGGAATTTGTCAATAATAATAATAATAATAATAATAATAATAATAATAATAATAATAATAATAATAATAATAATAATAATAATAATAATAATAATAATAATAATAATAATAATAATAATAATTCAAACAAAACGATATACAAAATAAAATTAAATTTTTTAAAAAAAATTTCAAGATGACAAAAGAGAGTCACGGGCTCCCTTTGTAAATGATGTGGGATCATTTTAATCTCACATTGAAAATGTTTGGAAAGAGGAGCAATGCTCCCCTTACAAACATAATTGCTTGCCCATCAATGTAGGCAAGTAACTTGGAGGGTGTGATTGAGTGTAAGGGACTCATCCATCCTTAACCAAATGTCAAGGGTTCAATCCTTGGATTGGGAATGGAGCAGTCTTAAATCTCTAAGCCAGCTGTCTCACCCAAAAGAGGTGCTTGCAATTTAGCGGGGGATTAGTCACTGTGTCCGACGGTGAAAATCCTGGGTTTACCAAAAAAAAAAATCAATATGGGCAAGTATTGAGAAGTCCAAAGTCTTTTTTTTTTTTTTTTTTTTTTTTTTTTTTTTTTTTTTTGTGTCGGTGTGTGTGGTTAGAAGTAAAGGAAATATTTCAATAATAATATTTTACATCATCAAATAATAAAGACATATTTGGGCTCAACCCTTTTTGATGTAAAAAAAAAAAAAAAAGACATATTTTAAAAAATAGTAAAGATAAATTAAAAATGGAACGAAAATATTTCATTAATAATATTCTACATCATCAAATTAAAATGGAACAAAAATTAGGTAAAAATATCATTGCATCTAGATTCTAATTGACTAATTGATCGGAAATAAAAAAAATAATAATAATTGACTGAAAATGAATATAATATTACTAATTAACTGAAAATTTTAAAGGAAATGAATATTAATAATTGAGTGCAAATAAAAAATGATCTATAATTGACTAAAAAAAATGGTAAGATCATTGCATTTTAATTAAAAATGGAATGGAAATTAAAAATTGGAGGAAAATATTCCAATAATAATATTCTACATTATCAATAGTAAATGCATATTTTAAACAACAGTAAAAGTAAATTAAAAATGAAACAGAAATATTTCAATAATAATATCTCCATCTTCAATTAAAAATGGAACGAAAGTTAGGTAAAAATATCACTGCATTTGATATTCTAATTGACTGAAAATAAAAAAGAATAATTGGTTGAAAATGAATCTGATATTACGAATTGACTGAAAATATAAAAGGATAACTAATTGAGTGATATTCTACCATTATATATTTTCACCAAAGTAACCCATCCTGATGGAGAAGATGTTAGTTCTAGACGAAGATGAACAAGATTGTATTCTCACTACCAATGTCGTCTGAGGTTTCAATAATGTGTAAATATAATCGGTGATATTAATTTTTTTTAAATGAAAAAATTGATATATATCTAGACAAAAAAATATATCTTTCATACAAATGAATAAGGATAGCAATTCATTTCTATAACTGAGTTGTTTGAGAACGAGCACATTTGCCTAATGTATGAAAATACTAAACAATGATAAATAAAATCTTCAAAATTATAGGACCGCATCCGTACATCTAGACATTAGCTATTAATTTGAGCAATTATTTGCACAAATTCAAGCAATGATAACATCAAAATATATAAACGATTCAAATCATATCTTTAATTTCATTATATAATTCTTATATAATATTTAATGTTTTAATTTAAATAATTACATATCGATTCATATATTTTTAATATATTACAACAAATCCATTCCGTGCATCGCACGGGTGCAAATACTAGTATATCAAATACAAAGAGAGAGTCAATCCTAAATATTAGGAAGGAAATTTAAGGGATGAATTTTTTCTAATTTTAGTTTTACACATATATTTTACATAGGGGCAATTCCTAACTAAATTGGTTAGACAATAAGCCCAATAACCAAAAGGATCAAAATTTTACTTCTCGTGAGAGTTGTCTGTCTATTGATACTCTAATTGCAACTACACAAATACGTATAGACAAGTGCACCTACCGTTCAAAGTATAGAGGGTGGAGTAACAAGTATTGTATCCACAAGGACTACGAATACTAGAACAATCCGTTATTTTATTATGTAGCCTAAGAGTTGCAGAGAAGAATTAAGAGAAACTGAAAATGAATAAATAATCAACAAACAAAACCAGGGAAAACGTAGGGAATCAACTAGTGAGAAGATGGTACTTGGATCTATGGATCTGCTATGATATCATTGACCACAACAGATACATGCCAATAATAATTATGCATTCCAAAGACCGTGAGATATCCTATTTCTTGCTAATATCTTTCTCAAGAGTATTAACAATTAATCACTAGGTTGATTAATTAGAATCCTTTATAAATCAAAACCTTCCTAAGAATTGCATTAACGTTTTGTGAGTTTTACTAAACGATTTGACTCAAACACGGAGGATTAATGACATCTTTCCTCTAGGTTTGCAATCCACTCCTTCCAATTATGTAGGATCTACACTCACTAATGATATCTCTGTCGCAAAGTTCATACACTAATCAAGAATTCAATACCCTAGCAATTATTGACTCTAACAATAAAGAAACACAATTGAATCAATGGAAAAACAATTATAAATTAGCAAGAAATTAACAACCAAGCACGATAAGTATCATCTTAAGGTTCACCATAAATTCAAGTGCTACAACGTTGAGCCTCTAAACATGGAGACAACCACAAAATAAATTAAAGAAATGATAAGAAAGTTGTAAAACATAGAAAAACCCACAAAATAAATTAAAGAAATGATAAGAAAGTTGTAAAACATAGAAAAACCCCTTATCCGTTAAAAAATCTTATTTCCATGCCTTCCTAAGATCTAAGACTGCTTTCCCAAGAGTGTCTTTTGATCCCTAAGAGTGTCTTGAAATGTTTCTTGAAGCCTAGGGTCGAAAAGTCCTCAAAAATATATAAATTTTGAGTTACATACCATTTTTTCATGACTGACGCAGCCTGTGACACAACCTTGACACGACCGTGTTCTTTATTGCTTAATAAAGTTACCTAGGTGTCGCAAACTCGCGGGGTTGCATTGCTTGGGCATGAAATATTCTTCTTGATTTTTCTGTTGATTCGTCCTGAATCTCTTAAAACTCTGAATATGAAAGTTGTAGGGGAGTTACTTGGCTTTCATTTGACACTTCAATCACCCCAATTGGGCTTGTATGACAGAGTTGTGGTCAAAATCCTCCTAACTCTTTGTAGAGTGTCATGTTTTATTAATTTTGCCCTGAAATTCTTGAAAATCATATGTTAATTAACTAAACACCAAATTCTATCAAGATGAACAGTGAATAGGCCAAATTGATAAGAAATAGCTATGAAAAGTAAGTGCATTTGAGCACTTATCATGTATTGAGCTTCTTGATTTGAGTATGTCAACTATAGATTGTCACCTATAAGTGTTAGTCCACTTTTAGTCATTTTTTATCAGAACATCCTCATTTGATCTTAGTATTATTGTGACATGACTATTTTCATCCTCCATCAACAAAATCATTAAAATACAAGGATAAGGATCCGAGAGACGTCTCACACAAGTTTTTGCACATAAAATCTTTACCACAATCCTAAGGAACACAAGGCATCGAAATATTCTCATCTTTTATAATGTGTTTACAGAGAATAAACATGCACCTTACAGCGGATTACTAATTAAACGCTTTGGTATTTTTCATCAATATAGCTTAAGGAGGAAGGTAGAGATGGAGAAAAAGAGAAACCAAAAGATAAGAAGGTGCGGACAACCTAGGTAAGCTAATAATAATCAAATTCAAAATTCATTATTAGGTTTAGTCTGCGTCAAAGTCCTAGAAAAGGACAGCCTTGGCTGAAACCCATGAAAGTTACTTGTCTGCAAAACCTAAAATGGAAATCCCCCTTTGTTATTATGACTTCCTCTACTCCTCCATCTCTATCCAAACAAACCCTATTCCCAAACCAATTCAAGTCTCTTCTTCTCATTCCTTAGAGATCTATCTCAGAGTCATAGCAGCTGGGGAAAAATGGGGAGAGGAAGGATTGAGATAAAGAGGATAGAGAACTCAAGTAACAGGCAGGTGACTTTCTCCAAGAGGAGAAATGGGATGCTCAAGAAAGCTAAGGAGATCAGCGTTCTGTGCGATGCACGCGTCTCGGTCATCATCTTCGGCAGCTCCGGCAAGATGCATGAGTTCTCCAGCTCCTCGTATGTTTTTTTTTTTCTTAAAAAAAACATCTCTTTTGCTTATTATTCTTCCTTTTTTTTTCTTAAAGAAACTGTAATTGTTATTGTTTCTTGTTTGCAATTGAAGGCTTGTGGATATTCTGGATCAATACCACAAACTCACTGGGAAAAGATTGTGGGATGCCAAGCATGAGGTTCAATTCTTTCTCAAAACCCCTTTCTTTAACTCCATTCAAGAATCAATTAAATGAAAAAGAAACCCTTTTTTTTGGTCTGGGTTTCTTTTGGATGATGAGGGAAACTTCACAACCCTTTCGGGTGTAGGTAAATCGCGAGAAGTAAACCAGCATAGGTTTCTCATAGTTGACCGGTTCAAACCAAGGGGACAAAGATCTCGTGATCTTGTGGTTACAAGTATAGATCTCTTGCCATCTTGGCTGGGATTATCCCGGGTTGGGTTTTGTGTTTGCTAAAAGTGTGTTAAGAAGACTGGAGTATGAAATCTATGAGCAGATCTAGAAATGGCATGTGAATTCAAAGAGGGGTTTGTGCAAGAACTATGGGATAAAAGCAAGGGTTTTTTGCTAGAAACATGTTAAGCAAGAATTGTATGAGGAGATCTAGAAATAGGATGCACTTTCCCTGTGATATCTCAGCTCTCTAGACCCTATATTCTCTCACCAGATCAGATGATAGTCAGATCTATCTCTCTCTACAAAAGAAATGCTAATAAGCTAGGATGATGTTACATCAAAATGACAGATCTGGTTGAGTTGAAGAAATGGGTATTCATGTTATTCCCTTTTTCCCTTTATTTGCAAAATATTGATGTATAACTATGTGTCTTTTCAGCCTGGTTTTGTTTTCTTTTTTTTGTTTTTTTTTTAAAGTACCATTTGACAAGATCCATTGATGCCATGAACTGCCTTTTACCTGCAGGTCCTAAGTTTGTAAAGGTTGCTAATTAACCTAGAGACACAAACTTGTAACATGCAGATAGGAAAGAAAAAGAATCCCATTAAAACATCAATTTTCTCTGAAGTTTTTGCATCAAATCACTGTTGAAAAATTTGGAATTTCCAACTTAACCAGCTGGGTGTCCAGTCAGAAAAATTGAAAAAAATTCTAAATGATGTTGTCTTAAATGATGTTGTTTGTGATATGTGTCAAAATGTGTCATCATTGCTTTGACTAATTTTACTATAAATTAATCAAATAAAATTATCATAAAAGATTAATGTTTACCCTTTTCTCCCCCTTCAATCTTTCTTAATCTTGATTTAATAATGTTCCTGTTTTCTATTGGAATACAATAGAATTTGGAGAATGAAATCAACAGAATCAAGAAAGAGAATGACAACATGCAGATTGAGCTGAGGTGAAACTACTTATAATAAGCAATCCCATGCATTCTTATTATTGATTTGAAACCTTAAAATCGCAGAAAAATGAGATTTATCTGATGTTGTTTGAGCATATATATATATGGATGTTTTAGGCACCTGAAGGGAGAAGATATTTCATCTCTGAACTACAGAGAGCTTATGATCTTGGAGGATGCCCTTCAAAATGGGCTGAGGAGCATCTCTGAGAAACAGGCAATAATTAAGTTTTTTCTGATTTTCTGTGATAATTAATTTACCATAATAAAATTATTATTCTGAATTTCCTATTTAATCTTGGTTTCTCCTTTCTTGTTGTCACAGATGGAAGTCTGGAGGAACCTTACAAAACGAGTAAGCAAAAACCAATATTAATTATTATTCATGTTCTTCTGACCATCTTTTTTTTTTTTTTTTTGTCATTGTGAGATGAAGAGTGGCTTGTAACTTTGTTTAGTTTGATTTGTGCTAAAAGTGCTATATTTTTTTGTTTATAATGCTGGAAAGAAGTATGATCAGAGTCAAGGTGTGGCAGAAGAGAATGAACAACTTAGTTACCGCTTGGTAAGTGTTCTTCTAATCTGTTTATTATCACTGCTTCAATTTAGTCTATTTTATTTATTTATTTGTGTTATGTTGTCCATAAATTATCATATTTATAATTTCAAATATCAAATCAAAATTTCCTTAGCTAATACTTTCTTAGGGCCCGGGTTTTTTTGTTGGAGACTTTCGCACCCTACTGTTGATTTTAATACTTATTATCATGTTTGTTTGTCTAGTTTTCTTATCCGGATCAAATCATTTAATAATTAAAAAACTCATTACCCTTTTACTCCTTTACTTTTGAACAATGGAATAAAAAATAAAGGAGAAAAAAATAAAAATAAAAAGGTCATTATACATGTATTAAATATGATATATATATATATATATATATATATATATATATATATATATATATATATATAATAAAAAGGTCATTATACATACATTAAATATGATATACGTGTGTGTGCGCGGGCGGGGGCATATTGTATTATATAACTTTTTATATTTTTATTTATTTTTTATTTTAATTAGTTTAATTATTTATTTTGATTCCATTTCCTATTTATTATCAAACAAATTGATTCATTATACCTAAATTCATTACCACTACCAAATATTTGATTCTCATTACCATTCAGATTCTAATGTTTAACCAACCACACCCTTATAAATTTTAAATTATGATGAGTTCATAGTTTTTTAAAACATAACTTTTTAGCCATTAAAAAAATATATATATAAATTTATCTGGAAAGGGGTGATCAGAGTGGGTATTGTGTTGGATAGAGGCAGTAAGGACAAACTCCATCATCATATAGTTAGAGGATTGTTAGGTGAAAAGCAGTAAAGGGTAAAATCCAGCCCCCTGACTTTTAAAAATGTGTGACGGTATAAAAAAAAATATAGTCAGACATTCTTTGCTAGTTATAACTTTTGGCCTAGTTGTAAGCGCTTGATCCTAAACATGGGACATGACTCTCGTTGTTTAATTTGGATTTAGCGGCAACTGGAGATAGCAGCGATGAACCGAAACTTGGGAGAGATGGGGGAAGTGTTCAACCAGAGAGAGAGCAACGACTATGAATCTCAGATGCCATTCACCTTCAGTGTGCAGCCAATGCAGCCCAATCTTCAAGACAGATAAATATAATATATATGAATGAACTGAACTGCAGGTTATGCATGCATGCATGCATGGTGCCATTATCATTATCAGTTATTACTGCTGGCACCTTAACTATCTCTAATGATGTTTTTAGTTTCCATGTATCAGTGTTCTGTTGTATTATAAGACTTGTTGTTCTTGTTCGTGATTATCATGTGTTTTGTACTGTCACTTTTGTTTGAAGTACGTACTGGCCGGCTAAGCTTATTAATCGTATATGTTGGGATTATATGTATTATTATTGTTGAAATGTCATTGTTAGTACTTTTAGTGTTATATAGTTTCATCAGATTGTATTTGATTAGATCATTCATCTTAAGCAGTTCGCGTGATCTGGGTGATTTATTACCGTCTTCATTCTCTTTAGTTGGAAGAAAGGTTATAGAGATAATGTTTTGTTATACGTTGTCATTGTAAACATTTTATAGGAGAAATATGCATGTCCATGATCATGGTCACAGTGGTGTGTGGACCATAACAAGAAATATATTCTTAATATATTAAATGTACATTATTTATGTACTGAATATATATTATACAATATAATGTACACTCAGTATACAAATAATGTACATCTCTGAATACAATGTACATTTTTAATATATTAAAAGTATTTTATTTTTGTATTGAATGTACTTTACTTTACAGTTTACAAAATATGGTCTACATGAAAGATTGATAGTGCAAACAAGTTCATGTTCATCACGAAGCTAACTATTGTATCAACTAACGGATCGGAATGACTTCATTTGGTCAGGATTTAGAGATTGGGTGGTTACACGACTTCTCCAAACCTCTACCTAGAGTTAGACCTCCCTTGAACTTTGTAGGTATTGCTTGGCCATCATATAAAGGAAAATGGCACTTTTTCTCCTATATTATTTACTTATAGCACATTTTTCCTCTGCATTGTTTATGTAATCATTTTATCCCCCTCAATTGTTTTAAAGTTATTATTTTTTTCCTTCTCCGTTAAATAAATGTTTAGATTGTGAAAAATGAAGATAAAAATGACATTTCACTTCTTATTATTATTATTATTATTATTATTATTATTATTATTATTATTATTATTATTATTTTATTACGTGAACATATTTGCGGTACGTGAACGACCCCTCCTTCTTCTATAATAATAATAATATTATTAATATTAATATTAATAATAAGTGAAACACCATTTTTCCCTCATTTTTAATAACCTAAACATTTATTTAATGGTGAGGGGAAGAAATAGCCACTTTAGAAACAATTGAGGGGGATAAAGTGATTACATAAACAACACATAGATAAAATGTGCTATAAATAAACAACATAGGGGGAAAATGTGTCATTTTCCCTATAAGTAATATCTAGCTAGTTTCTTAGTTGTTTTAATCTTCATAGTATCAAAAAAAAAAAAAAAAAAAAAAAAAAAAGAAGAAGTTATCAATAGTATAAAATTCAATAATGACATATCATCAAGGCAACGCTAAGAATTAATTTCATTTTTTATCCCACGACTTTTGAGATCTTATTATTTTTTGTGCACAATTTTAAATTTTTTTAATTTTGGTTTCTAACTTTGTTATTTTTATCAGTTTTAGTCCTTCTGGCCAAATTGACGATGAAATATTGCCAAATTTTATATTTTATAGAGGCAAAATCTTCATCCCAAGAAAAGATCTTGAAAAAAGGTACAAATAGGTCATTGAACTATTTGAGGGATAGTAATTAAGCCACCAAACTCGAATAACCTCCAAATTGATCAATGAACCTGCAAAAAAAAGTGCAATTAGCATTTTTAGCAGGTTACCACAAGTTTGTGATTATTAGGATACCATGTGTATTTTTTATTTTATTTTATTTATTTATTTATTTAGTTTTATTATTACTATTATTATTATTATTATTATTATTATTATTATTATTATTATTATTATTATTATTATTATTATTAGAGAAAATTACATTTTTAGTCCCGTGACTATTGTGGTCTTGTTAATTTCAGTACTCGATTTTAAAAACTAACAATTTAGTCTCGTAACTATGTAATTTTTAACACATTTGATCCTCCCGGCTAAATCACAGGCTAAATGTTGCCGAAAAACGTAAATTTTTTTAAATTGTTTATTCATAGAGACAAAATGGTAATTTCATAGCAGTTTCTTCTTCTTCCTCCACCAGCTGGCCGGAATTGTTTACGTGACATTAAAGTTTAAATTGAACATTGCTCCATCAGATTATAGCTTCATTTTCTGATTTGATTTTGTTTCTGCTAACTTTGTCTACTATGTGATTTTGCAACTCAATCTTCAATATACAAAGTTGTATACTGGGTCTATATATCTCCACCCTCACCCCCCGTTCCTCTCCTAAAATCAATAGTGGGTTTTAATTTTCTTCACCTTCGCCTTCTCTGTTTGGGCATTTAATTTTCTTCACCTCCGCCGTGGGGCTACTATGAACCGGAAACTGGCACGTTTGCCAGGAGGCCGCATTGGCAATTTATATCATGCGCCCAGGCATAAAACGCGCGTGTTTCATGCTGACGTCATGCTGATGTCACTCCATTCGTCCGAACATATCAAACCTTATTATGTGTATTCAGTTAAAATTTTATGTGTATTGTGTTATGAGCTTATGTGTATTATGTTAACCAAATCCATTATGTGTATTCAGTTAAATGTTTATGTGTATTGTGTTATGAGTTTATGTGTATTATGTATTATGTTAGATTATGTGTATTCTGTTATGAGTTTATGTGTATTTTGTTATGAGTTTATGTGTATTCGAAACAGGAGATTTTTTTTAACAACTTAACAAAATGACGTCGTTTTGGGAGGCGCGGAGCGCACAGTACTATGTGCGCCCTGGTGCACGGTATAACAATTGGTAATTTTCTTCACCTCCGCAAGAATCCAACGAGGCGGCAGGTGTTGATCTGCCTTTTTCAACAGGAATCATTAATTAATACACCTAATCTAATCTGAATCTATCTTGCATTAATTAGTTAATCAAATTTGGATTTAGAAGAAAAAACATAAACCGTAAGGGCTTTCACGGAATGTTAAATTAACTTAGAGAATATTAAATTAGTGAGAATGTTAGATTATGTATTTGGTTTAAAACTAAAATATGTAAATAAGATAATGGTAATAAGATAAATTGATTAAAACGTCCAAAGCCCAACATTAGTAATAAGACAATGGAATGTGAGATTATTAAGAAATTTGAGGGTATCTCACATTTCCTTCCAATAGCTAAAAATTTAATATGGAGGTTATCTGACATTTCCTAGAAAAGTTGCATAACCTGAACTAAACATGAGAATCTTATATTACCAAACAAATATATAACCTTGGTTATCTTATATAACCTGAACCAAACGCCCCCTTAATGTCCAATAAACACTAATTCACTAAACTAAATGTACATCTTTAGTAGGTTCATAATGTTCCTCCTATATGTTCATAAAAATAAAGTCTAATGAATATAAACATTACACTATAGACACGTAAAGTTTATAGCTAGGTTCATATTGATCCTTATAATGTTCTTTCTATATATTCATAAAAACAAAGTTTAATGTACATAAGCATTATATTATAAACGCATAATGTTTAATAACATCTTGTATTATGTTCATAATATTTGTTCTATATGTCTGATAGTGTTAATTACCACGTGGTGCGGTAATTAAAGAATACTCGACCAATTAAAGCAAATAAAGGTTTTATTGATCAAGGTGAAGGCCCTAAGTACAATCTAAATGGCTGTTCCGAGTACCGACTGACTGCGGTCGGGATGCTCTGATAACAACCTATCGATCGTCTAAAAGTCCTCCACACTGTTGCCATTGCGGGTATTTATAGCCACGAGGCCGGAGACACAAATCCGGCCGTTCGGCATGTCACCCACGTAGCAACCACGTGTCGTCCTCCCGGGTGCCCTGCCTGTCAGCACGTAGCGCTGCCACGTGTCTCTTCTCAGCTCTCTCGCCAGGCTACGGCTCGGTGGTTGACGACGTCGGTCGGGAACCGACCGAGTTCTTCTAAGAAATCCGACCTGTAACCTGCACAAACAAGAACAAAAGGACGAAGGAATGTCGGTCGGGGTATTCCCTACCAAGAGCCCCCCAGCCCGTGCATTTTTGATCGCTCGGGAAAAAACGGGACGGGATGAAGAAGCCCAACCGTCCGCCGCCAAACCGACCGGTCAGTTGTCATTCCCTCGCACCACGTGTCGACGACTGCCGGCCTCTGCGACCACAACGGTCACCTCGGAGTCTGGAGCGGTCACGTCACGCAAGTGGATTGGTTTCCCGCCCAAATACTCTCCTATAAATAGGCCTTCAAGGACTTCATTTGAACTTTTCCCAATCTTCCTGAATTGGTCGGTACACTCAGAGCGTCCCGAGCGAGGCATTTCAGCAGATCGGTCAAGCAACTAACTTTCAAGCTTTAAAGTACCTTCACTCGGTAAGTTTTTTGATCCTTAGCTTTTATTTCTTGCTTTACGTTTCCGCATAGCCAGTTGTAGGCGGTAACTGACCTCGACCCAAACATCCCGAGCCCCAAACTAATCCCGATCGGCCTTTAGGTAGAAAAAATGTCAGACTCAGACAGCCAGAACGTGTCGATCGCGGACTATGATGAAGGGGTCGAACAGATCAGCGAAGAGGTGGACATAATGTCCTACTCACCAGAGGTCGTTCAACGACCACAAAAATCCCCCAAGCGAGCCCCCGAGTGACGAAGGTCGTCGAGCTAATCTGGGACGTCAAGATCCAGCTCGAGCGGATCAGGGAGCTCGAGCAGAGAGAGCGGGGAGACGTCAACGAGCGGGCAAGATCTCCCGACCGAAGGCGTTCGGGACACGCCGACTAGGGTTATTGGGGATTACCCTCAAGCCGAGCCTCAAGAAGACGATCGGGAAAACGCTGCAGAGCTGGTCGAGGAGGACCCGGCCGAGCTGGCAGTACCGGCCGCAAACGGATTTGAGTTCTTGAACAGCGAGAACGTCGAACGTCAAATGAGCAAGCTGACCAAAGGAGAGGCGGCCAGGATCGCCGCAAGACTCAGCAGTCGGGTCGAGTTCGAAACCAGTCGCCGGCTTGGGAACATCATCGAGCGCCATCGGGGAAAGTAGATCGGGATGCACTATGACTCTCTGATGGCCCCAATCACTTTCCCCTTCACAGCTCTCCTAACAGCGTTCCTAGGCTACTATCAAGTCGTCCCGGCCCAAATTTGCCCGAACGCTCATAGAATAATAGCCTGCTTCCCTCAGATATGCGCTCGGCACCAAGTGGCCTGCACAATGGAGCTTTTTAACTTCGTGTACCAAGTAAAGGTCCTCGCGGCCTCATATGGGGGCGGGTTCTTGATGACCCAATCCCGGACCGAAAGGTGCTCGATCGATAGTCTACCCGGGAACAACCGGGGGTGGAAGAACAGGATCTTTTCGGTCAAGTATGACCCATGGATCCTCCCAGTCGAGAGGACTTGGAGCACTCACTTCCGAAAGCAAGTTACACCGGTCGAGACTAAAGCTCTCCGGGACGCGGTCGCAAAGATCTCGAGCGAGATCTACGAATACAAGATCTTTCGGACGGCCGAGAGTTACGACGAAGCCCAATTGCCCGCACCGGTCTACGACCTGCCCGAGAAATACAAGCCCGAGCCGACGGGCGTAACGATCGCAAGGGCACCCGCTCGGGTTAAGCGGAAGGATAAAGGTCTAACACTAACCAATAATCCCCGACCCTAACTCCCCGAACGCTTTTTATTCCCGGCCTAACCAACTTTTGTTTGTTTGCAGGAATGGCTGCGAGAGGACTTGACGATGAAGGCGCAAAGTCGCCCCCCCCCCCCCCTCCCCCCTGGCAAAAATATCGCTCGGGAAGAACAAGACCCCGACTGGGTCGTTGGGAGGGGAGCAGATACCGACTGCTCGACCACCACAATCACCACAACCGAGGGGGGCGTGGTCGATACATCTGACACCCTGATCACTCGGGTGGGTACCCGCAAGGGTAAGGAGAAGATGGTCGAGAAGAGCACCGGAAAAACCGCCCCTCTGAAACGCCAAAGGAGGCAGAACAGCCCGACCCCCGAGGTCGGGGCAATCGCGGCCGATGCCTCTGTCCTGGCACGGATTGGCAACCTCATGCCGCTCCCATCTGATGTGTCGAAGATGACCCCGACCCAACTGGCCGAGAAGCTCAGCCGCGACCTGGTCGAGGTTTGGAAAAGTTATCATCTTGCTTTAACTGCCCAACTGTTGCTGCTCGGGCTAAGTCGCTCGTTTTTGCAGGTTTCTCAAGTGGGTCTAGCTCTTCAACGCCAAGCGATGTTAGCCAACGAGGCCACGGCACTAAAGAAGGTCGCCGAGCGGCGGCTAAAGGAGAATGGCGATCTGTCGGCCGAGCTCAAAAAGGCCAAGGCAGACCGGGCTTTGGCGGAGAAGGCGGCGCAGAAAGCGCTCAAAGAAGCCGCCGACCTGAAGGCCCGAATGGAGAACCCGACCGAGATGGCCAAGTTCTTCTTCCAAGACGTCGAGTAGGGCATTAAGTTCGTCCGGGAGATGCGGAAGAATCTGGTCGGGGACGAACTGATCTGGGAGTTCGGTCGATGGGCCTTCAAGACCGGGCAGCGGAAGATGAGGCAAAAAACCCAGAAGAACATGGAGGAGGCGCTCGAGGGCGAAGACCTCCGACTAGTCCTGACGACTCTCCTGACCGCTATTCCCGACCCCTGTGAGGCCCCGTTCGGCCGAGAGGACGGAGAGGTTGCTGAGCCGAGTGGGGCTACTGCTGCCACGCCGAGCGAGGCCGATGCTGCGAAGAAGTAGATTAGTTTCTTCTTCGTTTGTTTTGCTAAGTGAACTCGATTGGGAGCCCGGTCCCACTTTTGTACCGGGTACATTCTAAGATTAATGAAATCCGTTTTTTGTCAAACTTATGTGGCTCGTAGTTATTACGCTTTACTTTCATTTGCGTGTATGTCGATCGTCTAATGCCCGACCCCGCGGCCTTATGGCCTGATCGTGCACATTCCGACCGAATGGCTTGTTGGCCCGCCGAGACATCGACATTTAGTGGCCTGCCCGCTCGGGAATTTCCCGACCTTTTGGCCTTGTCGAAAATTCGAAAAATGTTTGGCCTCTTCGCTCGGGGTGTTCCCGATCACTAGGCCTAGAGCACTTCCTTCATCCTAGCCCCCACACTATTGTGCGCTCAAGGCACGAGTGGGTGCAATAGTGGAAAGAAGTTGGACGGATCGGGGAATTCTGCTGTAGCTCTGGCTTTCCCGATCGGTGGCGTGACCCTGATGTCCGCCGAAGAGGAGCACATTTAACCGGTCGATATATTCGCCCGGTCAAGTAACGATTGGCTATTAGAGCCAAAATGTTGACGGCTATTAGAGCCTGATTGCACACCCCTATCAATGAGAATCGACGGAGAGGTGTTTGTGGAGCATAGAGCCCCTCTTCTTTGTTGATGTTGAATCTCGATCGGGTAGGTCTCGAGCGAGGCTAGGTGATTAAGCAGAGCTAGATTACCCTACTTCTAACCAAGTTAATGAGAAAACTGATCGGGCCGCCGTGTGCAAACGGTCGAGCAATCACCGATCGTATATACATTGAATTTTCCCGCTCGCAAGCGGTTAAGAGAATATTCACAGTAGACAATTTACAAGCGAATGACGAACGAGGCCGACTCGCAGGTCGAGCCCCCACTTCGCCTAAAATTACAAAAAATAGGCTAATGCCTAAACATAACGAGGTGCTCGGAATTCCAAGTCCCCTCGATCACCCGACCGGTCATCGTCTCCAGTCGGTATGTTCCCGGCCGTACTATAGCACTGATGACGTACGACCCTTCCCAATTTTGAGCTAGCTTCCCGCCTTCCAAAGGTTGACTGGCTTCCCGTCGGCGTAGGACGTAATCTCCGACCTGAAAGTACCGAGGGTTGACCCGGACATCCTTTGAACTCTTGACTCTCTTCTGATACTCGGCCATACGCCTAATCGGGAGTCGGGCTTCAGCTTTATAGACAAGGGTAAACGGCGTCTCCAAAGTCGCTTCTCTCGGGGTCGTCCGATAAGTCCACAAAACATAGGGCAACTCATCGGTCCAACTACGACCAGCCGAGTGTAGCTTCTTTTTCAGACCTTCCAGGATTGTCCGATTAGCGTTCTCCACTTGTCTGTTTCCCTGCGGGTAAGCCACCGATGACCGGATATGGGTTGTCCTGATCGTGGCTAAAAAATTCTGGAAATATTGGCTTACGAATTGGCGGTCATTGTCGCTGATGAGATGCACGGGCACACCAAAGCGGGAAATCACATTGCGCCATAAGAACCGAGCACATTGTTGAGAGGTGATCGTGGCTAACGGCTCGGCCTCGATCCACTTGGAGAAGTAATCGATGGCGACAATGACAAACTTTCTTCGGCTGGCAAGTTGAGGAAATGGTCCCAAAATATCTACCCCCCACCTTGCGAAAGGAATTGCAGTCGTGACCGGCTGATAGAAAGTAGCCGGTCGTCCGGGCATCCGAGCGAATAACTGACACGTCTCACAATCCCGGGCAAGCTTCTCACAATCTAACTGGAGAGACGGCCAATAATAGCCGATCAACATGATTCGACGAGCCAACGAACGGCCTCCTTGATGTGATGAGCAGATGCCGAGTGCAATTCCTTCATTACTAGATCCGTCTCAGACGCGGTCAAGCAACGCATGAGCGGGCCCCCATATGACCACCTATAAAGACGACCGTCTTGAATCTGAAACCTGGGAGCCCTGAGTTTGGCCTTCCGAGCACACTGAGGGTCGTCTGGGAGCCGACCATGCTCGAGGAATTCCATCAGATCGGTGATCCAGGTGTCTTCTGCTGGTTGAACAGGTGCGACCGGCAACCGGTGAATGCTGTGTCTTGGGATCACCAAAATCTGAGCAATTTTTGACATATGTTCCGGGGCGTCTTGAGCCAATTTGGACAAGATGTCCGCGTCGGCGTTATCCAATCGGGGTACATGCCGGACGGTGTACCCCCGGAACAAGGCAAGTTTCTCCATTGCAAGGTCCCGGTAAGATTGTAGTCGTTCTCCATTCACTTCGTAGTCGCCGAGGACCTGCCCGACCACGAGCGCAGAATCTATTTGAGCCCGGATATACTCAGCCCCCAAATCCCGAGCACACTGCAAGCCGTTGACAAAGGCTTCGTACTCGGCTTCATTGTTGGTCGGGTGGAACTGGTACATAAGAGAAAAGTACACCTTGAATCCTTCCGGGCTCGTAACTACCACTCCTCCTCCTGCCCCTTTCTTGCTGCTAAGCCCATCAGTAGCCAGCGACCACCACTCGGCCTCGGGGTCCTCGACCTCCGGAGGTCGGGTGTCCCGAGTGGTGCACTCGACCAAGAAATCTGCAAGGGCTTGACCTTTGATGGCTGGTCTTGGTCGGTATTCAATCGCGTACTGGGTTAGCATTAACGCCCACTTGACTAGGCGACCGGACGATGAAGCAGTGCGGAGGACTTGTAACACCCCGTGTTACGGCCTTTAATCCTGGATTAATTATTTAATTAATCCCGCTAATAATAATTAAATACGATTAATTATGTTAAGTTCCCCTTTAATTAATTATTAGGGCCCACCGTGAACCGTGGACCCTTGCCTAAATTAGAGGCTTAAGCCTATTAGGAATAAAGGTAGTAGACCTTTACTATTCAGATTATGATTAGGATCCACTTTAATTAACATGGACCCTTATCCCTAAAGCAAGTCCCTGAGTCCTATAAGGAATAGAATTAGTAAACCCATACCATTCAGGCCCCAATTAGGAATCTTAAATATATAAATAGGGAACTTAGGAGACACCCGGAACCCTCCCACACGCCTAAACGCCCCATCGCCCCCAGGAGAGCTCCAAGAATTCCCTTAGAAGAAATCAAGAAAGCAAGAAAGCTTAAAGAAAGATCCTTCATAGCCAAGGAATTAATTAAGGCTAAGAGGTAACCCATGTCTCAACAAAACCTATTTTCATAGCTATGATTTCCCCTTAGGGTTTCCCCCATATTGTTGTAAATGGCGATTGATGATGATTATTATTGATGTCGATATAATGATTCCATGAGGAATCTCGATAATCTTGATATTGGGAGTTTCTTGATAATTATGATGTTCTTGATGATTAATTGGGGTTTTGATGATTATGTGTTGTTCTTGATGATTATGATGTTTTTGATGATTAATTGGTATCCTTGATGACTATGTGTTGTTCCTACCGGATCTTGCAATACGAAGACGAATTGTATTCTTGTTGATATAAAAGTGATTAGAACCCTAGGTTGTATCGTATGATATTATTCTTGGATTATCGGGTGGGGAAATCGCATGTTTGGGTGTTGATTATGATTAGAAAAGCATGATAGGTTATGTGCCGTTCGTTTATCGTATTTGATCCGTTAATTGTCTATGTGTTGTCGTTAATTACGTTGAAAAGTGTCTAAGCATGGTTTCGGGTTCCACATCGGTTCCCGGGGCGAAAAGTGTTGAAAAGAGTCAGTGGGGGGTAGGTGGGGGGGGTAGGGGACCCGCCACCTACCCACGGCAATTCGGGCAGCTCCGGCAGCGGGTAGCCGGCGGGCGGGCAGCTACCCGCCGGGCACCCGCTGCCCGGAACAGTGTTACCGGCGGGCAGCCGGCGGGTGGACCCCCACCCACCGGCTACCCGCTGGAATTTTTCCCCCCTCGGGACCCCGGCTTCCCCGTTTGATGTTTCCCCGATCCCCGTGGTGTCCCAACGGACCCTATTTTTCGTGCCTATGTCTAGTTTGATATTTCGGGTACCGTTCATAGGTTTATGAGTCTATTATATTGCATGCTAGTTGAATTGGTATCCCGTTGACCTAGGTGGAAGAAGTATGACCCCCTTAGGACTATTCTTAGTACGTGATGGATCACGCATAAGGTTGTTATACGCTTTATCCCCCTTCCCAATGTGTAATGTGGGTTGCATGTGCTTGCTAGGTGTTATGTGTGCGTGTTACCCCAATTCGGTTGCGATCGGATTGGTTATCCTGAGCTGCGGTTCAGAAGCCGGCTATGGTCAGATGGGAATTCCTGGCTGTAGTCGGATGACGGTATCCTGGGCTGCGGTCCAGAAGCTGGTTGTAGTCAGATGGGAATTCCTGGCTGCAATCAGGTGACATCTTTCCTGAGCTGCGGTTCAGAGGCTGGCTGTAGTCAGATGGGAATTCCTGGCTACAGTCAGATAACACACTCTCTTGGGCTGCGGTCCACTGTTTGGTTGCGATCAAACATTATGATGAGCTGCGGTTCATCGGTCGGTTGCGATCGACCTCCCCGTGTTGCGATACGGGGCATGGTGCTGTGGGGCCGTGTCAGAGCTATATGCGCTGACCCGCATGTATGGGCATGCGAGTGGTCCTGTGGCGCCAACAACGTGCGTTATGTGTTGTGATATGGACGAGTTGTGATTATGAGTGTCTTGGGGGATGTGACTATGGGATTTATATTGGGGATTGTTCATGTTGGGTTATGATCATGGTTTATGCTCTGCCTTACCTGCCTTATCTGTTGTGAACTGCATATGCTCGTTATAACTGCTGCTTGTGTCTGACCTTATCTGTCGAGTCATTCCTGGTTTTAAAGCTAGAGTTCGTAGGATATATTCTCATGCTCAAAATGGTTTTCGTATATCTATATATATATTGCTATATGTATTGTATTTCAACGCGTTGGAGTGGGTTACCAGCATCTCTCGCTGAACAGATATATTTGGCTTTCAGGCACAGAGGATTAGATCACTGGAGCGCGCTAGAACTGGAGCGTAGAAGTAGTATAGTTTCCCTTTCGGCCTGCGTGCCATATTATGCATTTATATTTCGGAAGATAGTAGTTAGACAGCCTGTGCACCTGGGTTCTCCAGCCCAGGTGTGGCATAGCACCCCGTACACTTATGTTACGCTTTGGGATTTAATGAGATGTTACCTTTATTATTAAGTTTTAAATATCTTGAAAATCAGGGGTGTTACAGGACTGGCCCGATCGGCTGATCGGTCAACACGCGAATTGCTCGACCCTGGAAATAGGGAGCCAACTTCTTCGCGGCAATGTATAAGGCATAGACGACTTTCTCAAGCCGAGAGTACCGGAGCTCGGGACCATGTAGCGCGTGGCTTACATAGTACACCGGTCGCTGGACCCCTTCTGGATCAGTTCGGCACAATACTGCGCTTACTGCTCGATCGGATACGACGAGGTACACGTCTAGCTCCTCCGCAAGCTCACGTTTCGAGAACACAATTGGTGACATGAGATACTCTTTTAGCTCGTCGAAGGCCGCTCGGCACTAGTCGTCCCAGACAAAACCATTCACTTTGCGCAATACCTTGAAAAATGGTAAAGCGCGCTCGGCTAATTTGGAGAGGAACCGGCTGAGTGCGGCCAGCCGACCAGTCAAATGCTGGACTTCCCGAACGGTAGAAGGTGGTTGCATGTCCAGAATTGCCTAACTTTGGCCGGGTTAGGCTCGATCCCTCTTTTTGTCATCATGTAGCCGAGGAACTTCCCCATTTGAACCGCGAACGTGCACTTGGTCGAGTTCAATCGCAACTGGTACCTCCTCATGATCTGAAAGCATTCCCGGAGGTCCCGAGTGTGGTCGGACCGGTCCCGACTCTTGACCAGCATATCATCAATATATGCCTTCATCGTTCGGCCTAATAGATCGACGAATAGCATGTTGACCATTCGCTGATAGGTGGCTCCTGCGTTGCGTAGGCCGAACGGCATCACTCGGTAGCAGTACAGCCCGTCCGGGGTGACAAAGGCTGTCTTGCTCTCATCTTCACGGTGCATCATGATATGGTGATATCCCTTGAATGCATCCATGAAGCTCATCAATTCGGCCCCGACCGTCTCGTCAACCATCTGGTGGATGCTCGGTAGCGGATATGGGTCGAGCGGACAGGCCTTATTGAGGTCGGTGAAATCAATGCACATCCTCCAAGCTGGGGGCTTAGGAACAAGGACAATATTGGCCACCCACTCGGGATAGATTACCGGTCGGATGTGCTCGATCGCCCCCATTTTCTTGACCTCCTCTCTAACGAACTCGCGACGATCGGAAGAAAGATGCCGGGTCTTCTGGACGACCGGCTTGGCTGCGGGATCGACGGCCAGCTTATGACAAATGACCGTTCGGTTGATCCTGGGCATGTCTTCGGGCCCCCATGCGAAGATCCCGCCTCCTCCCCCTGCTGGGCACCGTGATGTAAGTCGTTTGGTGTCGGGACATCGGCCGCCAAACTTCGCCGGCGAAGAAGGCCTTGTAGTCTTGGAAGAGTGGCTACGGGCGTTTGATAAGATCTTCACCGTTGTGGGTTGCCCCGAGGAAAGAAGAGTAGAACTGGAAACGTTCTACTTTTGCTAAGAAGCTGATCTGTGGTGGGTCCACGAAGGTCCGACCTTCCTTGAAGAGCCTGGGTTTGATTAGACCGAGCTCAAGGACAGAATGCACGAGAGGTTCTACCCAGTGCATGTGCGAGCCGCCATGTTTGATGAGTTCCTTCATCTGCAGCAAGGATCCTTATCTGTGGTCGAATACCACAAGAAGTTCTTGGAGTTGGCGCGCTTTGCGAGGATGCTTGTGCCTACGGAGCTTGCTAAGGTTGAGCGTTTCGTTACCGGTCTGAATTATGAGGCACGAAAAACATTGACGGTGAGTAGGCCAAGTTCCCTTAAGGATGCGTACCTGAGTGCCGCGGATCTGTATCGTGTTCAGCAGCTTCAGAAAGGATCGTATGAGCTAGCTAGGAAGAGGGTTGAGAGCGGAGGTTCTTCCACCTTCAAGAAGCCCCGACCGAGTTTTCCAGCCAAGGCAGTGTCATCTTCATCTCAAGGACCTAACCGGATGGAGCAAGGGAATCAAGCTAAGTCGGTTGTTTGTCGAAGATGTGGGAAGGTGCACGCAGGCCAAGATTGTCATGGCCAAGTGCATCGGTGTTTCCGATGTGGAGATCGTGGTCACAAGGTTGCGGAGTGCCCCCAGTTAGCTGGTCAGAGAATTGTCATGGCCAAGTGCTTCGGTGTTTCCGATGTGGAGATCGTGCTCACAAGGTCGCGGAGTGCCCCCAGTTAGCTGGTTAGAGAGCGTTGCCGTCACCCCCGAGAGCAGGAGGAGCATCGAGAGGGAGTTCGGGTCGCGAAGCGGTCGGAGCTAGACCACCTGGAAGGGTCTTCGTGATGGCGCGTTCACAGGCTGAGTCGGAGGGCTTGATGGAGGATGAAGTGGCAGGTAACCCCTTTCTTCTAGCCCTATCCTTGTTTTTCCGAGATCATCGTGTTCGTTGTGTCTTGAGTGTTACCTTGTGTTTCGTAGTTGTCATCCATCCTTGTTCGTTGTGTCTTGAGTGTTACCTTGTGTTTCGTAGTTGTCATCCATCCTTGTTCGTTGTGTCTTGAGTGTTACCTTGTGTTTCGTAGTTGTTTTTTGATAGACACTATCCCTTGTGTTTCGTAGTTGTCTTTTGATAGACACTCTCTAAACCACTTGAGCCAATTGTCTTTCTTGGAACCTAACCAATTTTAATCCTATTTAAACCACAAATTTCCACCTTACCCAAATCCCCAAATTAAATCATCTTTTCCCCAAATCTTTCTCCCAAAAATCCCTAAATTTCCCAAATCTTCTTTCCTCTTCTTCTTCCCTACCCGTGAACCACCAAGCACCCACCCCCCGTCGCTGCACCACCAACCCGCCGTCGCACCACCTGCCGCACCACCGCCCATCGCCGCCGACCGCCGCTGTCGTTCGCCGCCGCCAGAGCTGTGCCGTCGAGGGAGAGAAGCCGAGTGAGAGTGAGAGAGAGAGCAGCGAGAGAGAGAGGAGAAAGAGGAGAAGTCTTGGGTCCTTTTTATTGAGCTATGGGTCATCTCTTGCCATGCCTAGAAGATCAAGGTTGGCTAGGAAAGCGGAATGGGTGGATACCCATTACCTCGTTCTTGAAGGTAAAGCCTTTGATCCGGAATCTTTTCCTAGTTCCTTGTTGGATATGCTTAGGTATCAAGGTTTGTTGGAGGGGTTTCTCGCCATAAGGGCCGAGACTTACCCGAGTCTGGTTAAGGAATTTTATCGTCATATGGTTGTGACAAAGGAGGGTGATAAGTTTGAGATCACCTCTAAGGTAAGAGGTGTGAAGGTTGTGTTATCTGAAAAGAGGTTGGCTCAGTTGTTGAGTTTGTCTGCTACCGGAGTGGCTCAGTACAGTGGTCATTCTTGGATTAGTACGGATACCATGGGGTACCGTGACTATTTGAGCTATCTGTTGGGCCGTACGAGTGGTTTCACTCAAGCCTCTAGGCTGGAGAAGAAGTGGTTGTCTGCGGAGCAAAGGATCTTGGTGATGTTGGTGTCAGATTGTTTGTTGCCTAATAACAACAAAAGCAGTTTGTTGGGTAAGTTGGAGTGCACCTTTGCCTTTTGCCTCAAGAACATGGTTAATTTCAACCTGCCTGCTTTGATGTTGCAACACATGGTGTTTTGCCGGGATCACAATTAGAAGAGCTTACCTTATGGGATGGTGCTGAGTTGGATCTTGGTTAAGAAGGGTGTTAGTGTGGACGGTTGCCTCCCGAAGGCCGTGGGAAAGATGGTGTTGGATACCACCAATCTCAGGAGTTGTAATCTGTTTCAGCTGGATGATGGTGAGTACATCACGCTTGAGGAAGTTGCAAGGAAAACACCTGATGAACGGGCGGAGTTAGCTGCTGAGCTTGGAATCCATGCCGGGAAGTTGAGCCTCGCAGTCCAGAGTTTGGGCGGTGACAAAGAAGTTGAGGAGGAGGCAGACCAAGAAGAAGAAGTGGGAGCATCGGAGGCCGCCGAAGCTGAAGAAAGTGATTCGGACAATGAGGAAAACCGGAGGAGGAAAGAAGCTCGCACGAAGAGGGAGCATGATGTCATGGCGCATGAGGAGCGCGTTGTCACCTTGCTTCGTCAGCAGAACAACATGATCGTCGAAGGCTTCGTGTTTATGAAGGCGCAGTTCGTCGTAGTGCATCAGAGGCTGGATCAGATTGAAGCCAGTTCGAGCCGTAGAAACGAAGACGAAGAGGAGTCTGAAGAGGCCGAGGAGTCGAAGAGTGAGGAGTTCTAGCTTGTGTTGCGGTAATCCCGTTCGCCTTTTTCCTTGTTGTTTCCTTCTTAGCCGTTGTTAGTTTGGTGATAGGTTGTTGTTTGCTTTGTGTGCTTGCTTGTTTTTGCTTGTTGTCTTGTTGTTTAGCTAGCTTAGTAAGTTGGTGTTTGGAGTTAGTAGTCTAGTTCTTAGTTGTTGTCTAGAAGTCGGTGGTTGTGTTGAGGCTAGAGTTCTTGATGCTCAATCTATCCGTTTGTTAAACTCTTGCCAATCCTTGAATTTGAAATGCCTTCTTTCTTGCTTGGAATACTTCTTTGCCTTGGAATTCTTGTGAGTTCTTTTGGAGTCATTGACCAAAAGAGTTTGTTCTTGAACTTCTTGTCACAATGTTGTTTCCTTTCACCGTTTGCTTTTAATTCGTCGTACCCAAGCTTCGGGGACGAAGCTTCTTTGAAGGGGGAGAGGATGTGACACCCCAAAAATCCACATTCAATCCATGGGTTAATTGAGTAATTAATCCTATTTTATTTGAAGAATTAATTCCTAAAATCCTGATTTTTAATACTCAATGACTAGTATTTGACTAGTCAACCTTAAAGTTGTGTTGTACCTTGAGCTTTGAGGGGAGTTCCCTTGTTCCTTACACTTTCTAAAGGTTAGTAAGGGTATTCTTGACTTTTCACCAAGAGTAAGTATTGTAACCTAACCTAGAAGACTTCTTCATTTCATTCCTTACATTTCCTAGAAATTTGCTCTACCTTCTCTCTAGAAAGGTGAGTAGCTTATTCTCCAAGCCAAGTTGAGACCCTTGTCAAGATTCCAAGATTTGCTACCAAGATTCAACCTTTCACCTATTTGGGCATCTAGGAGGGTAAGATCTAAGTCCATCTTGTGTTTTTGGTTCCATCTTAGTTGTCTTTTTCTTAAAGGTAGGATCTTTATGATCTTTTGGTTTGATCTTGAAGTGGGTTTGGAAAGTAAGCCTTGTGGGGAGCTTGTTGTGGTGTAAAGTGAAGTCTTTTGGTCTACAAGAGGTAACTCATGCTCTAAAAAACCTATTTTGCTTACCTATATGTGATTTCTTTGATTCTACATGTGTTTTGCTATGAAATGTGAGAGTTTATGCATTTGTCTTGTGATATTGCATATCTAGAGCTTGTGTTTAGGGTTCCTTTGTGCCATTGCTTGGCATTTTCCATGGTTCAAGTCATTTTGTTGTATTGGGTGAGATTTGGCATGTTTTGGACTTGAATTTGAGTTTGGAGATAAAAATCCCCGAAGGGATCTTTTTGCACAGGAGTATGTACCCGCGGGCGAAACGGCGGGGAGAGCCCTACCCGCCGGCCTACCCGCGGGTACATGGCCCTGTGGGATGGTGTTTCCGCAGGCGGGACCACGGGTGGGGCACTACCCGTGGGTCCACCCGCGGGGAACACAATGGAGTTGGACCGGGATTTGTTCCCCGTGATTCGGTTGACTCGGTATTTGGTCTTTTGACTTCCCGATGTTCTTTTGTGGAACTATTTGAGTGTCTTCTTGATGTTTCGTATGTCTAGAACTATATGGTAGGAATCCATGTAGGGCTTTGGTGTCTTGAATCGTGCTAAGTGTTCAACATTGTGTTTCGTTGGACCGTGAGGTGTCTTGTATGTTCCTCGGAACTATCTTGAGTTTCCCCGTTGATAAGCATGCTAGTTTGGTATCTAAATGCTAGCGTGTGTGTTGTTTGTACCTTTCGTTTGGTTGATGATAACTTGTGTTATTCATCGTTGTTGTTGTTGGGTTGTGACCCATTCCTTGATTGAGTATGGTTTCATATCTTCGTTGTGATCCGTTGATTGATTCTTGTTGTGGTGCGTGTGTGTCTTTACCTGGATTGCACGATTAGTGGTATGGGACACTAGTCACCAAGGTATTGCAGCGGTCCTCGTGGTAGCCGTGACGTGATTATGGAGTTGTGGTCTTTGTGTAAGGTTCACGTTTTTGGGGGATAACATGTGTTATCCGGGCATGTGTTGCCGTGTACGGTACCTTATGTACTATGAATTGGTGGTCTCGTTGGTGGTCGTTGATGGGGGACGACGGTCCCGGGGGAATAAGGTTAGACTTGGTTGTACAAGGGTCCGGGAGGTAATGGTTGGAAGGAGATATAAGGTTGGGGGTAGCCATAAGGTTGGAACATGGCATAAGGAAGGCATATCAACTCGTGATGGGTGATGTCACGAGGGCTTGTTTAGCCGTGGTTGTGTGTTCTCTTTCTTGTGACGTGTGTAGTCACAAGGGCATGTGTTGCCATCGGTCTTGTCTTTATCCTTTGTGTTGTGGTTAACCTTTGTGGTTTGGGATGTGTTCCCGTGTTGTCTTTGTGAGTGACGAGTCTTGTGTTGACTGTTGATCTTGGCTTGTATCTAGGGTTCATAAATGCTATTCTTTGAGCTATTCATGTGTTCAAGTCCATTTCTTGTTGAATGTGAGATTTTGGGTGTTTTGGACTTGAACTTGGATTTGTTGATGTTTTTCCCCGATGGGAATTATTGCTTCGCAGGTGTGTACCCACGGGAGGAACAGCGGGGGGTTGTCCACCCGCGGGGAACGTGGTGGTGTGTGACGGGGGGGGGGGGGGGGGGGGGGGGGTGGTTGTCCACCCGTGGTTCCACCCGCTGGTACACAGTGGGGGGAACGACAAGAGGTTGTCCACCCACCGTTCCGCCCACTGGGACGATGTATTTTGGCCTCCGTGTTATTGATCCGTTGTGCACTTGAGTGTCTTGATTGATGTTTCGTAAGTCTAGAACGATGTCTTAAGTACCCATGATAGGATTTGTGCCTTGAATCATGTATGTGATCCAACCTTGTGATTCGTTGGATCAGAATGAAGTCTATGGTGTTCGTTTGAGCCTTTATGATTGCCTTGATGAATTGCATGCTAGCTACATTGTTATTGGTACTAGTATGTGCTTTCCTTGTATTCCTCATGCCTATTCTTGATGAGGATTGGTAACTTGTGTTTACTAATCATTGTGGTCTCTTGAGTTGAAGTCTTTCGTTATTGTGGAATACCTTGGAATGTTTCCTTCATGTTCTTTCTTGAATTCCTTCGATTGAATCTTTTGTTGTAAGCTTGTACCAATGTGGTACTCTATTGATTATTCTTGATTAGGCTATCATTGAGCCTAAGTATCTATGTTGATGATTATGTGTATGGTCGATAAATGTATCGGTGGCAATGAACTTGTGATTGGTAAATGTATCGGTGGCAATGAATGTGTGATATATATGTATCGGTGGCAATTGTATTGGTGGCAAGGAGCTATGCTCCCTATGTATTGGTGGCAAGAAGCTATGCTTCACTTATGGTGGTATAAGGTTGGACTGGTGTACAGATTGGACTCGGAGGTACATGTTGGAACTGAGATAAGGATGGAATGGTGTTACAAGGTTGGAACCGGGCATAAGGTTGGAACTTGAAACTTGTCATTGATTGAGATCCTTGACTTTCATTTGCTATGAGCATGTATTTATGTTATCCTTCATGTTATGATGCTACCTTAATTGATATGATGATCATATGTCGTTGATGATCCCATTGTTCTTGTCGGTGTGTTGATCTCTTGGTTTACCGTATGACGATTGGTCATTTGATTGAGAGTGTTCCATGATGAGTCTTATGATGTTTCTATTCCTCATTTTACAAGACTATATATTATGTATTCCAAGTCTCAAATGTTTTTCTTATATCTATACGATATGTACTCAACGACTAGTGGTGGGTTACTTAGCATTATTCGCTAACGGGTGCTACCCCTTGTGTTTTTCAGGTGTTGAGTAGACCAATGAGGGCGCGCTAGATGAAGGCGTAGATTAGCGTAGCTCTCCTTTATCCTTTAGTCTTAGATTGTTTGGCATGTGAGCCACTTGAATATTGTGTTTGATGAATGATTAGTTAGTTTAGCCTGTGCATCTTGCTCTTAGTTAGATGTGGCGCGACATTCCCGATTTGACTGTTGACTTCCGCTTAGCTTTAATCAAATGGTCAGATTTATCTTTATACTTAAGCTTTAAATATTGCTCAAAATCGGGGGTGTTATACTGACAATTTGAGTGCTTCGTATGTGTGCAAAAATCCAGTTTTCCACTCACAAATGAAGCACTTGGCGCTGGACTATTTCTTTGTGCGTGAACAGGTAACTTCTGGAACTCTGCGAGTCACTTATTTCCGGTTGGCTGAGTAGGTTGCAGACCTTCTGACTAAACCACTTGGTCATCGACTTTTTGCTGCATTTCGGTCCAAGCTTGGGCTCACCGAGGGTGCCTGAATCTTGCGGGGTCGTGTTAAGACTTAGTCTAGGCCTCATATATTAATTCTATTATTATATTTGTTTTATCTTGTGGTTTAGCTTTTATCTGCTTCTTGTTTCTTGCTCTGTAAAGCTTATTTAAAGCTTGTTTACGTTTAATGCAATGCAAGTGTTCTCACTCTCACACGTACCACTCCACGACGAAGCAAATCCTACCAAGCCAAAATATTTCTCCAAATGTAGCTTGGATTATTCCCAAGATTAGCATCCAAGAAACAGCCGCCTAGGAAATATCTAGCTTTGAGGAGTCTTGAGACCAACGTATTTGGATTAATAAGGATACGCTAACCTTGCTTAGCGAGAAGGGCAACATTAAACTCATGCAAGCGTATAAACCCCATATCACCACAGTCCTTCAGTAGGCTCAAACAGGACCAACTAACTAAGCCAATGAATCCCCTGCCATCCGTTCTATTACCTTCCCACCAATAACGATTCAAGATTCTCTCTATTGAGCTACAAACATTCTTAGGCAAAAGGAATACAAACATTGCAAAAAAAGGAAGTGCCTAGGCAACACATTTAATTAGCACCTCTTTACCCGCTCTAGAGATAATCTTTTTTTTTTTTTTTTTGCTAGGAACCGACACGCTCTCGTACTTTTTGCTCAATATATTGGAAAGTGATCGATTTATTATGCCCCACAAACGACAGTAAGCCAAGATAGAAACCAAAGCTATCAGAAATACGAACCTCAAAGATATCTGCCACTAAATCCCTCATTTCTGTTGAGGTATTAACGCTGAAAACTATGTTGGATTTGTCAAAATTGATAGTCTGGCCTAATGCATTACAGTCCAGTAAACATTTCTTCACAGTATGAGCTTCCCTGTGGTTGGTTTTGAAGAACAAAAGACTATCATTCGCAAAAAAAATAGGTGTGACACAGCCGAAGCACCCCTTGCTATTTTAACACCATGAATGTTCCCTCTTTGTTCCTCCTACTGAAAAAGAGATGATAGAGCCTCAGCACAGACAATGAATAGGTAAGACGATAATGGATCCCCTTGCCTAATCCCTCTCGTAGGAGTGACCGAACTTGCATTATCCCATTAATAGTCAAGTTGTAGCACGGACGTAACACATAACATCAAAAGGTCGATCCACCGACGGGTGAAGCCAAGAGCTGTTAACATACCTTCTTAAAAACTCCACTCCATCCTGTCATAGGCCTTGAACCATCTATCTCATTTCGTTTCATTCTCAGAAAATGGCCCACCTCTCCTGCCACAATTATATTATCAATTAAAAGCTTATTAGGAACAAATGCACTCTGTGACATAGAAATAATAGACTCCAACACACCTTTCATACGATTTGCTAAAACTTTAGCCATAACCTTATAAGCAACATTACAGAGCGCTATTGGACGTAAATCAATCACCTTCTCAGACACCATTTTTTTTTAGAAATCAACACAATATTAGTTTCGTTAAGACCTTGGGGCAAGGAGCAACTATTTAGACAGTGAAGGACAAATTCCGATGACTATTAACTCATTAAAATATATATCTAAGGGAAAATTGTAAAAAATGCCCCTCTATAATATGCCAATTATCAATGTCACCCCTGAATTATGAGTGGTGTAAATGTTGCCCCTCAATTATCAAAACGGTGCACATATAGCCCCTCTCGTAACAGACATGTGGTCCCTCGACTATTTTTCAGAGTATATTAGGCATATAATAGGTAAACGGACGAAAATGCCCTTCATTTTAACACTCAATAGACGGAATTTCTAACGGAGGACCGATTTGGGGGAGTTTTTAAAAGTCAAGGGACCACATTGGGTGCAATTAAAAGTCGAAATGCAAAATTGAGAATAAGCTATAGTCAAGGGACCATTTTGGGAAAAAACTCTATATTTATATTATGAACATGAATTTTGTATATGTATGATGAATACAAATTCTATGTATTAAATTAGGTCAACGGTGCATTGTGAATCCTAGTGTACTATATAACGATTGATTGTCAATTGTGGATGCAAATCACGCTCCAATTTTCACGAATTCCCTCCATTTTCTCCTAACATAACAAGCACCTGAGAAATTCAAAATCCAAAACTCCCCAACTACTCCCTGCACTCTCTCCGCCGTTCGGCGATCTCCGGCGACTCCAATGGCCGCCAATTCCAAATTCAAAGCCTCTGCTTCACAGCCTGCTCTGACCTTGGCCTCGACTCTCGTTGATGACGACGACGATTTTCAAGATCCCTCTCCTTCTCAGTTATGCTCTAGGAATGCGACCTCGATTTCCGGCTCTTGGAAACCTTTGAAGCCTTCCGGTTCCCTTCATCGGCCTCGGAAGAAGCCTAAGCGTCGATCTGAAAGTTCCGGCAAGGAGAATTTGGTCCCGCGAGTCGACTCTCCTGATATCGGTTGCTCACTGCCCCTTCAACAGAAGTCTGAGCTGGAACTCGAGGATATGGATTTGAACATTGGGTTGGATTCTATCCCGTCAACTATTGATTGCTCGTATCCTGGATCTTTGGACCCTAAGGAAGAAGATAAGTGTTTCAATGTGATTGAGCAAAACGAAAAGGTGGGGGTCTTTATCGAGGCAGATTCTGATACGAAGAATGAGTCCTTTTCATGTGCATCTGAGAAGAGTGTGTTGGAGCCAAAAAAGGGGTACTTCGTGAATTCAATAGAGTCAAGGTTGCTGAAATCCAGTGCGGGATTGGAAGAGGGGAAGGGTGAAGAATTGGGGGAGAGCTCAGAGCTTGACATGCTGCTTAAACTATGTAGCGAGGGGAGTGAAGGAGATGACGATTCTATGGAAGCTTATCAGGAAGATGATTGTGCTTCAGAGGGTAATGACGACAGTAGTCTGATTTGTTGCCCACTTTGTGGCAGGGACATCACAGATTTGAATGAGGAGCAAAGGCAAATACACACCAATGAGTGCATTGATAAAGAGGATGCTCCAGCTGAGGTAGTAATTTCTTCGATTTCTTCAATTATATGTTGTTGATATTATTGTTAGTTCTTTCTCTCTCTCTTTGTTGAATATGTTGTTTTTTGATGCAATAGTTCTAACATAGATGCTTTAGATGTGTGGGGTGTTTTTATCATTGACAAGGCAAAGTGTAGTTTTTTTTTTTTTTTTTCTTTTTTTGTTAAATATATAGTCTTTAAATGTAATAAGATATACCCTCATATCTCAAGATGTAAGCTTTGAGTGTAGGCCTTTTAATCATTGATAAGTAAAGGTGACGCCAATCGTGCCTTTGGTTTTGAATTCTTAAAACATGAGAAGTATGTGAAGTGGGAAAGGTACTATAAAATATACTAAGAACAAAAATGGTAGAAAATCAGAAATCTAAACATAAGATGCAATTTGGACATAACATTTTATAGTATGAAGTCATTGAATGGATCAAGATAGGAATCATATGAAGCATTTAGATTTTGGATGGGTCAAGGAAGAGGTGAAGAGCAGAGATAACATGCCCATTAAATATGCGGATGAGAAGTTTTGATGTTTTCATAGGCTAAATTACTAGGGCATATTGAAAATCCTTGTGAACCGTACCATTGAAAATTACTACTTTGCATATGAAAATGTTGAACCATACAATGGGTATTGGGTTTTACATAATGTCTCTTGTTTATATCCCTGACATTCCCTACTATAAAAGTTATAGGCTGGAAGTATTTTGTTTTAACCTCCATCCTTGAAGATACTAATTCTCTAGAATTCTGTATTTTTAGTTACTAGAACACTTTATCTTCCCAATGAATTTAGTATGGCTTTTATAGTTATTTCACCTTAATAATTTATTCTGATAGAATTAGAAGTAGTTCCTAAAAAAATTCTGATATAAAATTTCAGGCGGTTCTTTCCCATCGTGACACATCTTTTCAATGTCTTGGACAAGTTCTTGATGCCTCCCCTGCACGAACTCCTCAAAAGCTTGTTGCTAGGCCTCCTGTTGTAGAATGGCTACGTAAGCTAGGACTGGCTAAGTATGAAGAATTATTTATTCAACAAGAGATTGATTGGGACACCTTACAATGGCTGACAGAAGAGGTTAGCTTTACCTGTGAAATTAATAAAACAAAGATTGTTGCCAGTTATCAGTTTACTTTCTGTTATGCATTCTGTCCCATCCATCATGCACTCTCAGGGGATACTGGAGAGGAGAATATAGAAAACTACAAGTTAAAGTTACTGCACAGTTGGGTGTTGTTATTTGTTCAGTATGTATTATAATCATTTCCTATTCTACTGCTGTAGCATTGTTTTTAACTTAATATTATCTTAAGATATTTCCATGCAATGAAAGATGCTTATAGAAGGTATTGCTTTCTTTCATGGTTTTTCATACTAGATCTTCCTCTAGAAGCTATGTATAGTAATGTGCTTGTTTAACTATGAATATAGAAATTAGATATGGTTGATTAATTTAGCCAGACTGAAACTTGGCCATAGTAACAAATATCTAATCATGTAAAAATGAAGAGTTTATGATTTAAAACCACATGTTCTTGTTTTCATTTTCAACTGAAGTTAAGAAGAAAGAAAGCTAGGAAAACTACTGCAACTAACATCTGAATGACATGGGAGGATTCTCTTTTGAGTTTGTGCGTTCTAGGCCTGAAGCTACCCTTACTAATTGCTTGGTTCTATTTTCTTCTTGGTTCCCAAACTAATTCATAAGGATACTTGCTTGCTTAGAAAGTCCGACACATAAATTGATTCTATCATACGACTAATTTGACTGCCTGACCATTTCCATCTTTTTCTTTTCATGAAGGATCTGTGTAAGATTGGTGTTAGTGCACTTGGTCCCAGGAAAAAGATTGTTCATGCTCTTTCTGAACTAAGGAAGGAAAACACCAAGGAAGTAGAATTTCAGAAAAACGCCAAGAAGGCTGTAGTTGATGATACAAGCAAAGTCAAGCTGAGCAAGTTGATAACTGACTATTTTCAGTGTTCTGCTGCCGGGACAAAAAAGGTTCATGCCACATCCTGTGGACAAAATGAGGTTGGGAGGAGTCTCATGTATTCTTCTAACAAGAGTGTTAAGAAGAATCCTGCCAAGAGTACAAAATATAAGGATATTCCTGTGTGGTGTTCTATACCTGGAACACCATTTCGTGTGGTAAACAGCCCAACTCTTTCACCTGTATGATTGCTGCTATTCAATTTTACTTGTTTCTTTCCTTTGGGGGGTGGGGGGGGGGGGGGGGGGGATTTTTCATGAAATTGACACTTCAGGATTTTAAAATTTTTTTTAACTTGCTTTAATGTTACAGAGTAAGACAAACAAGGAGACAGGAAATTTCCTGCTATAATATTATATAATAACAAACATTCCTTTGTTTTTGAGACATTTGTCTATTTGGAATCAGTAACTCTAATAATGATCACTGTTGATTGTTGAACTATAAAAACTTGAAGCTCTTTGTTTTAATGTTTTTTGTATCACTTGTGATCGTCTGGTAAAGTCTATGATTATGGTTTATTCTTATGGATTTGAATAATTACTAATTTGCTCCAACTTATTTATGGGTTATTGACTTAAATAAGCTAAAATCTGCCATACAATCTATAATCCGTAATCTTTGTTAAACTTCTAATTAGTTTTTCTTACAATTTCCCTGAGGTTAGGGCAGGGATCAATAATAGAGTTATGAAGGGTTATGATAACATGTGGTAGGGTTGTGAGGTTGTCCAATTCCAGGGTAGCCAATGAATATTAAGTGTTGTGACACTTGTCACAAACATGGCGGTACTAAATAGTAATTGGTCCTTAACTATTGTCCTTGGGGCAAGGACAATGGTTACAAAAATTCTAATCTGTCAGCTCAGGTTAGGTGGCTAAGTGGCTTTAAGGACTTTGAGGTGTTTGAAACTCTTTCAAAATGTGAGACAATATTTTGTTTGGTGGCCTTTCTTTTGTTAACTAGAGAAGATTATATTGCTTCTTTGCTAAGTGCCTTGGTTTACTATTGTTGCAGGATGCTTTCAAGTACCTTAGAAGAGATTGTTCTCACTGGTTTCTTACTCACTTTCATGCTGATCGTAAGACCAATTTATTTAAATCTTACCATGCTGCTAAATGACATACTAGCTTAGGGTCCACAGTAGATTTAGCACACAATGGGATTAAATGGAAAAATAAAATTTATGTGGCTGACTACAACTTGATAGTATTCCTGTTTAGTGGGGTTGAGTTGTTTATGTTGCCAACCAAAAAAGGGAATATCCATGCATTAGTCAAGGACGTAATGCCAGTTGGTTTAGAGGGCATCAGAAGTCCACAGTTAATGGATTTTTTCTGAAGCAATCATTGACTTTTTTAGAGGATCAAAGCATTACTTGTGAAAATTTATGCACCTAAATCTCATTAGGTAAACAATATATATTATATTTATGTTTTTCTGTACTACTGGTTTTGCCATATGTATTATGTATGTAATCATGACTGATTTATAAATTATAATATTAAAGACGTGAATTTCAAAAGAGAAAAGCTGTTGTCTATCTTCTATTGAGCATTAATTTTCCTCTGAAAGTATTCTGTTCATGGAATTTTTAGTTTAGAAAGATATATTATTCTTTCTCTGGTGGACCAGTCAGTTTCAACTTTTAAGTAAGTTTGCAAGTTTATCTTCTCCAGAAGTTCCTAGCCCTGTGCAACACCTTCAGATGATAAATCTTGTGTAGAATGAGTTCAATAAACTTCTAGTTCCTGGGCCTATACTGGCCTCAAAACAAGGCTAGATTTTGCAGATTACTGTGTTGAGGCATTGGGACTAGAATGTTTATTTGTATTGACCTTCTAGAATTTCCCGACTTATATTCATAACAAAGCTCTGGGATTCATTTGGTTTCCATCTAGATCTTGTCATTTAGGTTGAGTTAATAATTGTCATGGTCACAACTTTTATTAATTGGTAGCTAATGTGGCATTCAGTGATAAAGAGATTCATAAAGTAATATTCTACTTTTATGCTTTAGAGTTTGGGCTTCAACATTTCTTTTCATTTTCTATTTCAGTGAATTACTCAACATGGTTTTCCACTTTTCCATGCTTCTGCAGATTATCAAGGTTTAACGAGGTCCTTCTGTCATGGGAAGATATATTGCTCCTCAGTGACTGCAAAGCTTGTTAATATGAAAATTGGAATTCCTTGGGATAACATACAAATTTTACCTCTCAACCAGAGGATCAATATTGCAGGAATTGATGTCACCTGTTTTGATGCAAATCATTGCCCAGGTGCCATCATAATCCTCTTTGAACCATCCAATGGTAAGGTGTGGTGCATACTTCCATCTTTGTACACTATCATCTTCATAGCTATGAATTTTTTTTTTCTACCTGGTGAGTTAACTGCATGTTTCTTCATGAACCAGGCTGTCTTGCATACAGGAGATTTTCGCTTTTGTGATGAAATGATGGAGATTCCTAGCTTTCAACCTTGTAAAATCCACACTCTTATCCTGGACACGACTTATTGTAACCCTCAGGTAAACTGTTAGAATATAATTATCATGACTTGACTGCATGACTAAAGTAAAATGACATGGAGTGAAATTAAATTTGGAGGCTGCATCATGGCCTACAAAACAAAGAATACTTCAGAAAGATCTAATTACATTCTTGTGATGCCCATGCTCAAGACTGGACATAGTTTATGCCTAATGTCATTATGTCAATACCCAACATTTTGAACTTGCCTATAATTTTATTTTGAATCAAGTAACTAATTTGAAAATGTGGGCGTTTTTATTATATTCAATGAATTTTGCTAGTAATCTTCTGATATCATGTTATGGCAAATGCTAGCCATTTTTTGAGTTAAGAATATGAAGTAACTTTTGCTGATGAAGCTTGTGGAATAGTATTTTAAATGTGTTAAAGTTATTCAGCTAAACCACTAACATCTGAAGTTACATACTGCTTTTGTTATCTACTTACCTGAGAAACAGCATCAGTGGATAGGAATGTCGATCAGGCATTGCACCAATAGCAGTATGCGTATTACCTATATATTTTTGCCAATGAATTCATATCCTTCATCATGAGGAAAGATGGATCTTATTTTAGAATTATGCAAGCATGAAGTATCATTATGGTAAGATGGAATTACAATGCAGGTTTCTTCCTGTTGGTATTTGATCTGATGTTTAGGCGTTTATCTCAAAAGAGAGCTAGCTTAAATGATTCCTACACTTGATATTTTCTTCATGCACCTGTGAACAAAAAGGACATAAAGCTTAATTATAGTTCTCTACTTCTGTTCTATCTATTTTTGCAGTTGCCTTCATTAGACTGTGCTTACATCTGAATATCTGATGGAAGCTTATTATTTCCCATCTTTGCAGTATGACTTTCCCAAACAAGATGCTGTAATACAATTTGTCATTGAAGCCATACAAGCTGAAGCTTTCAACCCCAGAACTTTATTCTTGATTGGTAGTTATACTATAGGTAGACTCTGTGTCCCTGTCTGTGACTCTGTGTTCATATCTTTATTTCCACCAAACAGTGTGCAATGTTTCTATTAAAAGATCATTTTATTTTGAGAATTTACCAAATTACACTGTATGATTTGATTTTAATTTTTAAGTTTTTAAACACTAGAATGAACAACTGCAAATACTGCTTAACAGAATTCAAAAAATGCTAAAATATTCTCAAGGAAGAATTTCCATTTAATGTTAAAAAATGTGAAAAGTAACCTATTTGACCGAAGTGAATTTAAATCTCTTGTTGGGGTTTGGAAGGATCTTATAGCTAGATTTTCCCATCAAAAGACATTTTTTTTTTGATTTTAAAGATTTTTATTTATTTATTTATTTATTTGTTGGATGACAGGAAAAGAAAGACTTTTTGTAGAGATTGCTCGTGCCCTGTGTAAGAAAATCTATGTCACTGCAGCAAAACTGCGTATTTTGCAATGCTTGGGGTTCCCCGATGAAGATATGCAATTTTTCACTTTGAATGAACTGGAAAGCCATATCCATGTTGTACCTTTGTGGACACTTGCTAACTTCAAGCGGTTGAATCAGATATCTAATCAATACATGGTGAGGGTTTAAGTGCTTAATTGCTCATATTTCTTGAGTGTCTGAATCTTGATGTTACCTGTAGTCCTCTACATGAAATTTTTTTGAATGAATTCATAAAAATCAAAACAACAGTTAAGGAAGTAGCAAGGTATTACTGCCATGGGAGGATTGCTTATCCTGCACCTTTCTTACCAAGGCCAATTTGTATTTTGTCTGTCATATATTGATCAGCCAGAGTGTCAACAATTCAGTTCTCATTCTGATACACACTGAATCCATCTTCTTATCATAACTAAGCAGTTGTTGGATTTGATATGGCTCTGATGAATCAATTTTCTTTTGCAGTTCCTTTTTCCTACTTGTGTCAAAATTTCCTTGAAATAGTTATATTTCTTGGTGTTAATTTCTAGTTGATCCAATAAAGTGACACCTAATGATACTCATGCAACAAATTGTCTAGTTGATTCCATAATGTTATTTTGTTCTCTTTGCCAGGGTCGATATAGTCTTATAGTTGCTATTTCTCCAACTGGTTGGTCTCTTGGTAAAGGAAAGAAAAAGACTCCTGGAAAAAGATGGCAGCAAGGTACCATCATAAGGTAAATTTCTCATTTTATTAATCCTTGTTTCAGGATATCTCTTAAGACTATTTTACAATGTTCTCATTTCTTGTTTCGCCTGTATTTTATTGATACAATCAATGAATAAATCTTCATAAATACTACATTTGATATTTCTTGCTATGAGCAACCCTGTTGTGTGCAATATAAGTTCATCCAAGTGAAGTGATATGAACTAAAACCTTTCCAACTACATGGAACTATTTTAATGTGTTAAGAGTAAGAGTCCCACGTTGATAAAATAAGAGAAAACATATGAGTTTATAAGGTCATGAGTTAGACTAGGTAATTGATTGGATTCTGTCTTTTAGTGTGGTTTGGCCATGTGCGTTATAGCCCAGTTGAGTGACATTAGCCCAAACTTAGATTATAACGTAGTGCAGGTCAAAGCCAACAGGAAGAGCAAAATGTTGTAAATTCTGCAATCCAATTTCATTGCATTTGTAGCAAATAGCCATGTAAATTTTATCAAACCTCTCTTCTGTTCTTATAAGTGAATAATCATGCGTCTATTGTCACTGTAACCTCTTCAATGTCTCATACTGAATCTCTTCCAAACACAAACTTTCACTCTACAGTCTACACAACACCAGCCATCTGCTGGAGCAGTAAACCTGACAAGAAAACACTGTGTCGTGACATTTTCTTTGTGATCTTCAGGTACGAAGTGCCATACAGTGAGCATAGCAGCTTTTCTGAGCTCAAGAAGTTTGTTAAGTTCATATCTCCAGCAAACATCATCCCGAGTGTAAATAATCATGGACCAGAATCCACACGCAAAATGCTCTCCCTTCTCTCAGATTAATACAGTTTGAAGACTACATATTCCAGGTAATGCACTGATGTTATTGCGGCCTGGAATTAGTAGCTCTTCTATGATTCTCTCCTATCCTTTCCTGTATGCTTGTAAAGAGTGGCTTGCCCAATCTTACTGAGTGCATATGTCATTCAAAGGTCACTAACCAAACTAGTTTTTGACTTTTGAATGGATAGACTTGCCATTTGAGAATCATAAATTTTTTTTAGTGACCAATTGAGTCAATTTTGACCATTTGACCAATCTTGTAAACTTGTGGTGGATGGGTATTCACTATTCAGGGATGTGGACTTAGAATTGCCTTTTATGTATTAAAGCTTGTAATACATAAACTTGTGGTGGAGATATTAATTAAAGCTTGTGGTGGAGATATTAATTAAAGCTTCCAGCAATAGATTACTGAAAGCAAGGGCGCCTTGTCATGCCATGATGTACCATGAAACATATTCTTTTGTATATTACTCTCTGATCCATTTTATATTTCCTATTTAATATTCATTAGTCAAATTAATTTTCTCTTTGTTTATTTTCTTTAGTATTTTTTTTATTTTTAAATTTGATTTTTATTTTTTTTTAAAAAATAGTTTTGTATATCAATAATTAATTTAATATTATAAAAATTTAAATTAAAAATAATTTCAATTAAATTTTATTAATTAAATCAGACATATAAGATGCGACCAAAGTAGTATAATTTTGAAGGGGTTGTGATCCTCATGAGTCTTGGAGTTACAATGTACGGTAATGATGACTATTGTTTGGTACTTTGGTCGGTTGTTTGAAACCATGACCTTGCCTTCCTGAATTTGCATGCTGTTCATTTTCGATAAGTTTACTTTTTCTGGTAATATTGATTCTTTTTTTCTTTTTACTTTTTTTGACTTGGTATAAAGGTGATTACGACTTGAGGGGGAATGCCATATTATACTTCTGGGGAATTTTAATTTCTAATTTTTCAAAAATAAGGATTGAAGTGTTATAACTATAAGTTTTTAATATACAATATTAAGTGTTGATTGGTATTTGTGTCTTTTGTATTGTGTACATACACGTTATGCTTAGTTGTATTAGATATTGTGATGACAATGATCGACAATATTTGATACGATTCTAATAGTTGTGATCATAACCGGTATAATAAGACATCAATGTCGTTTAACATTATAGAAATTTTCTATGCATAATTTCTTATTCATTTTATCAATGTCGTTTGACATTATAGAAATTTTCTATGCATAGTTTTTTATTCATTTTATTTCATTTTGTGTCTAGCTCGATGTTTAACCATTCAATTAAAATTATTTATATTTAAATTTTGTATGATATTAAATTTAATATTAGTATTCAAAATTTATATATTTATAATTTATAATCTATAAATCTATAAATTATATTAAAAGTATTATTTAATTAAATCTAAAAAATTAAATTTAAAAAATAAAAAATAATTGATTTAATTAATAGATAGTAAATAAGACACATAGAATAAATTTGAGGCGTTTTATATAAATTTAAAACCGTCATTTCATTATAAAACTATTAGCAGCAGCATATTTCCAAGATTTCAATTTAGTTAACAAACTATCGGGCACTCGCCAACCAGTGTTCTGAGAAGCACTCAAACTGGCAAGGCGACCTGCCACCATGTTTTGCTCGTGAAAGATAGATTTAAATCTGATCCTTTGGAATCTCTCCTTCCACTCATTAATGGCAAATTATGCTGTGCATCCGTATGCACCATGCATGGTGCATACGGATGCAAAAACGACGTCGTTTTATTAAAAACGCGCGTCTCCCCTTAAAAAAAAAATTCAGGTTCGATTTCCAGCAATAACATATGAATTAAAATTCCAGAATTGATGAACTATAATTCCAGAATCGATGAATTATGAACTAAAATTCCAGAATCTATGAACTAAAATTCCAGAATCTAATCTATGAACTAAAAATTCCAGAATGAATGAACTAAAATTCCAGAATCTATGAACTAAAATTTCAAAATCGATGAACTACAATTCCAGAATCGATGAACTATAATTCCAAAATGAATGAACAACATAATGCTGTTGCTGGGAATCGAACCTGATTTTTTTTTTTTTTTTTAAAGGGAAGACGCGTGTTTTTAATAAAACGACGTCGTTTTTGCATCTGTATGCACCATGCATGGTGCATACGGATGCACAGCATAACTATCCCTCATTAATGGTCTCAATAGTCTCACAAATACGACCTCTTTGCATTATCGACTCGGTGATCCATTTGACAACATCTCCGGCATCAGTCTGGATCTCAAGATCATGAACATCTTTCTCCCAAGCCCATTAGATGCCTTAAGCAATGACTTTAGCCTCAATTTCATCAATTCTCGTATCCCTGAGTTTGTACGCGAAGCCTTGAATCACCTTACAAAGCGGCTGATCCCCTACCCAGGTATCAAGCCAGAACCTGGTTGTCTTCCCTGGTTGACTCTACATTGAATCCCTTCCTCAACTAAGGGCATAACCCTCACAAGTCCCCTCCAAACATTAGAGGTTCCTCTCCTGTTCACAAAAATATTTTTGCCAAAGTTGTTTTTAGCATATTTTGAATGCAGCACTTGAGCCCGGCTAGAGAGTGTCACCCTCATTGATCAACCTCCACCCTAGTTTAGCAACAAAAGCTTCATTCATTTCCTTCGTCGTTTTAATCCCTAGGCCCCCCGAGTTCTTTAGGGTTCGTAACTTGTTCCCAATTCACAAGGTGGCACTTATGGTTCTCACTCGTGCTACCCCATAAGAAACCTCTCTTTTCTATCAATCGTATCCAATACTCCAGCCGGTATTAGCATGGATTGCTGTGATGGACATGGCAAGTGGGAAGGAAGATACTACTGATATGAGATGCAGGAGTGCAGAAGGAAATTATCCAAAAGCTAAGTATTGATAGTCGAGGGACCATTACATCGTCGTTTCGCAGCCTGATCTAGTAAACCGTTATTACTTAATCAAACGACGCCGTTGGAGGTTCGTTTGAAATTGACGGGACGACGCCGTTTGAAGCTTAGCGGTTGAATGCTGATAAGCTGGGCTGGAACGAGGCTTGCAGAGCTGAGAATCTGGGGTTTGTTAGGAATTTTTAGATGTATTAGCCATTATCTTTATACTGTTGTTGTTTCCTTTGGAGGATTTTTTATGCTTTTGATATTTGAAGAATAAAAAACCCTAATTTCTTTCCCCAATTTCTCTTTGAAACCCTACCTATTCTCTCTTATTCTTCACCTTTTCTCTGTTTATTTCTGCTCGAACTCCAAGTTTGTGACATTTGGTATCAGAGCCCACTATGGGGACTCAGCCTACCTCATCAATGGATGATAGAATGAACCGGTTGGAGGCTCAGATGATAGAACAAAATGGAAGGCTTGCCACTGGATTGCAGACAATGGAAGACTCCATTCAGGAGCTGAAGGCTCACACGGTGGGCTGGAAAGATGAGATCATGGAGTTACTAAGGCTCAATAGACCCCCTCCACCAACCACAGAGCCTTCTTCAATTCATGGTCAGGCTCATCCTCCACATCCTAGTCCTGGGGAGGGAAGTGCTGACCTTGGGAGGATCCAGTTGAGCTGCAAGAGGTTCATGATGTGGATGAAGGCCATGGTGAGAACCAGTTTGGTCAATATGTGAATCCCATGAGAACAGGAAGACCATGGATTCTAAGAAGGGTTCACTTTGATGCAGGACCAGGACAAAACAACCAAGGGGGTGAGCAAATGATGAGGTACAAACATGAGTTTCCTGCTTTTGATTACGATAATCCCAGATTGTGGGTGGTGAGATGTGAGAGATTTTTCATGCTAGCTAGGATTCCCAGAGATGAGATTATGCATGTTTTATGTGTGAATCTAACTGGGAATGTGGCTCTATGGTCTGAGGCATATCTTAATGGCCTAAGGGAAGGGTTCCAGTGGGCTATGTTTGCCAGAGCTGTGTGCAAGAGATTCTGTGAGAGAATGTAGATGTGATGGAGGAATTTTCCAACTTCAAGCAGTGGGGAAATGTGGTTGATTTTTCTGACAAATATGAAGAGTATAAAGGGTTATTATTGCAGAATTATCCTACTCTAACTGATTGGTATTTCCTAGACAGCTTTGTTGTAAGGTTGAAGTAGCAGCTTAGATGTTTTGTGAAAACATCTAGGCCTACTAATTTAGAGGATGCCATTTGGTTGGCAAAACAATTTGAGAAAGGACTTAAAGTGAGTGAACCCCAGAAAAATTCCACTATCCAATCCCAAAAACCAAACTCCACTGGCCAAAGATACCCCCAACACTCCAGAACCTTTACTGCAAAAACCCCTGACCTATCTAAACCTCAAAACAGCCACCCTTCACCTAGAACCTCAGCCTCAAACATCCTCTAGTCCAATGCTAGGTCACCTGAAATCAGCAAGTTCAGGGATCAACTTAGGGAACAAAATAGGTGTTTCAAGTGTTTTGAACCCTGGAACCTTGGGCACAGATGCAGGAGTCCCACCTTCAACATCATAGAGGGAAATGACTTTCAGGGAAATGAAGAGGAAGTCAGTAGGGACCAAAAGGAGGAATCCGAATCCCTGGAAACTTCTGAAACAGAAGAAGGGGAGGTGACTCTTAATGCAGTGATTGGAGGGGAAGGAATCAATGCTATCAAGCTAATGGGAATCATCAGTAAACAGCCAATCACTATACTTGTAGACAGTGGAAGCACACACAATTTTGTGGACCCCAAGGTGTTAGATCAGTTAAGGATTTCCTCTGAGAAGGCAAAAACTCTTATGGTTACAGTGGCGAACGGAGAAAAGATGGCTTGTGACTCAATTTGCAAAGGACTGAAGTGGCATATACAAAGGAGTTGTTTGAAAAGGATTTGAGGATCTTTAAATTGGGGGGGGGGGGGGGGGGTGTGGCATGGTTTTGGGGATGGATTGGATTGACTTCTATGCCCCAAACCAACTCCATACCAGATCCCCAGGGATATCATTCCACAAATATAGGAAGTGAGTGTTATTTAGTGGACTGACCAGAGGAATCACACTGCAACAGGCTACTAAGAAGGAATTTAGGAGATGGAAAAAAGAAGGGGTGCAAGGGTATTTGTTGCAAGGCCTGGTTCAAGACCCCAAACCCCCAAATGAGATGGAAACAAAACCCCCCTGAGCTTATTGCCATTCTTCATGAATTCCAAGAGTTGTTTGGGGATCCCAAGACACTGCCTCCCAAAAGACCCTTTGACCATGAGATACCATTGGTACCAGGAGTTAAACCAGTTACCCACAAGCCCTATAGATACTCATATTTACAGAAGAACACTATAGAGAAGATGGTGAAGGAAATGTTGGCATCTGGGATCATCACCCACAGTACTTCACCTTTTGCATCCCCAGTCCTCCTTGTTCCTAAAAAAGACAATTCATGGAGATTCTGTATAGACTATAGAGCACTGAATGACATAACAGTTAAGAATAAATTCCCAATTCCTCTGGTGGAGGATCTGTTCTTTGAGTTAGCCAATGCTAAGATATTTACTAAACTGGATTTAAGAGCTGGTTATCACCAAGTTAGGATGAAGGAAGGGGAAGAATATAAAACTGCTTTCAGAACACATCAAGGCCTATATGAATTTAGGGTAATGCCCTTTGGCTTAAACAATGCTCCAGCCACATTTCAATCACTTATGAATCATACCTTCAGGAATCTGATAAGGAAGTATGTGTTGGTGTTTTTTTGATGACATATTAATATATAGTCCCTCTATAAGCAGCCACTGGGAGCATTTGAAGGAAGTTTTGGAAATCATGAGACAAAACAAGTTGCTGGCCAAACTGAGCAAATGTTCCTTTGCTAAGAGAGAGGTTGAGTACCTTGGGCACATCATCTCTGAATGAGTATTACAAACTGACCCAGCTAAATTGATTGCTGTGGCAGCCTGGCCTAAGCCATCCAGCATTAAGGAGATGAGAGGGTTTCTGGGTATCACTGGGTATTACAAGAGGTTTATTTAGTCCTATGGTATCATAAGTAGACCACTCACCAATATGTTGAAATATAATGCATTCTAGTGGAGTGGGGAGTCTGAGGCTGCTTTTGAGAAACTGAAACAGTCACTATGTAATGCCCCAGTACTGGCCCTGCCTGACTTTAGCAAGGACTTTGTGGTAGAGGCTGATGCTTGCTACAAAGGTATAGGAGCAGTCCTAAATCCTAATGCAAGAAGGGAGACCAATAACATATTTCGGTAAGGGATTTGGAGTCAAGCATTTGGGCTTATCTATTTATGAGAAATAGTATCTTTCTATTATTAATGCAGTAGACAAGTGGAGATCCTACTTGATATGTAGTCCATTCACTATTAGAACTGACCATCAAAGTATCAAATTTCTGTTGGAACACCAAGTGGCTTGTGGTCCATTGGTATTGGATTTCTCCCCTATATGGGAGGTCTAGGTTTCGAGCCTTAGTATAGGCGTGGTTTGTATGGGTATCCCCCTTCCTTTGTAATAAAAAGGAAGGGGAGATCCAATATAAAAAGGAAGGGGAGATCCAATATAAGAAGGGGGTAGAAAACTGTGTGGCTGATGCCCTATCAAGAAGGGAAGGGGAGATCCAATATAAGATGGGGGTAGAAAACTGTGTGGCTGGGGAGATGGACAACAAGCTGCTGAGCTGAGTGCTATTTCAGTATCTGAATAGTTGATTGCTCCTGAGGCAACTACCTTATTTACTGTCATTGATGGATTAATTAGGTATAAAGGAAGGTTGTATGTGGGTCAGAAAGGGGATTTAAGGGGCAAACTCTTGATACAAATGCACCCCCGGATTAATTAGGTATAAAGGAAGGTTGTATGTGGGTCAGAAAGGGGATTTAAGGGGCAAACTCTTGATACAAATGCACCCCCTAGGAAGTCAAGGGGCAAACTCTTGATACAAATGCACCCCCTAGGAAGTCATTCAGGTCAGCAAAGTGACATATCACTAGGAAGTCAAGGGGCAAACTCTTGATACAAATGCACCCCCTAGGAAGTCATTCAGGTAAGCAAAGTGACATATCACAGGCTCAAACATTGCAAACATTGCTCCTGAGGCAACTTCCTCATCATTGATGGATTAATTAGGTATAAAGGAAGGTTGTATGTGGGTCAGCTCTTTTACTGGCAGGGGATGTAAAAGGAGTTGATAACAGCTGTAAGCGAGTTGATAACAGCTGTAAGCCTGGCAAAGCATATCCATGGACTTCATTGAAGGGTTGCCAATGTCACATGGGAAGGAAGTGATTATGGTGGTTGTGGATATGTTCACCAAGTATAGCAACTTCCTAGCCTTATCCCACCCCTACACTGCTGAGAAGGTGGCTGAAGTCTTCATGGAACACATCTACAAACTCATGGACTTCCCCAGGATATTGTAAGTGATAGGGACAAGGTTTTTGTGAGCAGATTCTGGCAATCCTTGTTCAAACAGTTGCAGGTGAGCTTAAGCATGTCATCAGCTTACCACCCCCAATCTGATGGTCAGACAGAGAGGGTAAATAGGTGTTTAGGGACCTCCTTGAGATGTATGGTCTTTCACAAGCCCAAAGCATGGAGTAAATGGTTGCATTTGGCTGAGCATTGGTACAACACAAGCTATCACACAGCCCTACAATGCTCCCCTTTCCAAGCTCTCTATGGCTACCTACCCCCAGCCCTTACTTTTGATAAGGTAACAGACAGAGAAGGGAACGAGTGGTTTAAGGAAAGGGCTACTATGGTGGCTATTCTTAAGGATAATCTGCAAAGAGCTCAAGCAAGGATGAAACAGCAGGCTGATAAACACAGAAGTGAAAGAAAGCTTGAGGTGGGAGATTGGATTTATTTGAAAATACAACCTTACAAACAAATATTAGTGGCTGTTAGATCTAATGTCAAGCTTACTGCAAGGTTTTATGGTCCATTCAAAGTCATAGCCAAGATTGGAGAGGTGGACTATAAGCTGGAGTTGCCTCCTGAAACTATTATACATCCAGTATTTCATGTGTCTCAGCTTAAGAGGAGGAATGGAGGAGGAATGGTTTCTTAGTATACCTTGCCTCTCACTGATCCAAAAGGGATGGTGTTAACCCAACCTGTGGCAGCTATTGGCAAAAGGTTGGTTAAAAAGAACAACAAGGTTGAAGTGGAGATTCTTGTTCAATGGGCAAATTTGCCCAAGGAGGCTACTACCTGTGAGAGCTTCCACCACATTACCAAACAATTCCCAAATTTTGATCCTTGGGGACAAGGATCATGTGATGGAGGGGGTAATGTCATGGACATGGCAAGTGGGAATGAAGATACTACTGAGATGAGATGCAAGAGTGCAGAAGGAAATTGTCCAAAAGCTAAGTATTGATAGTCGAGGGACCATTACGGCGTCGTTTCGCAGCCTGATCTAGTAAACCGTTATTACTTAATCAAATTACGCCGTTGGAAGTTAGCTGTTGGAGGTTCGTTTGAAATTGACGGGACGACGCTGTTGAAGCCTAGCGGTTGAATGCTGATGAGCTGGGCTGGAACGAGGCTTGCAGAGCTGAGAATCCGGAATTTGTTAGGCATTTTTGGATGTATTAGCCATTATCTTTATATTATTGTTGTTTCCTTTGGAGGATTTTTTATGCTTTTGATATTTGAAGAATCAAAAACCCTAATTTCTTTCCCCAATTTCTCTTTGAAACCCTACCTAATCTCTCCTCTTCTTCACCTTTTCTCTGTTTATTTATGCTCGAACTCCAAGTTTGTGACAATTGCATGGCATAGTAGGTGTTAAGAGATAATAATGAACTGTATGTTTTCTCTTTTATTCATTACAGAGGATGTACTCCTATATATACAAACTATAAGATAAAGAAAAGGAAACAAAATCAATGAGAATAATAATTAACCAAGAATACAAGACTAAATAAAGGTAGAAAATATTTGTTAGAATGAATACGTGACTTCTTTTCCTTAACACCCCCTCAAGTTGGAGCATGTAACAGAGAAATACTCAATTTGGGAATAAGAGACTCCATGCGTGTCTTGCCCAACGCCTTTGTATGAATATCAGCCAACTGTTGTGTCATAGACACATGCTTCGTTTGTATTACACTATGTAAAAACTCATCATGAACAACGTGACAATCAACCTCGATGTGCTTTGTTCGTTCATTGGGCCCGGAGGCTTTAAGCGGCCATATCGAATAAGGCTTCTTTCACTTCCTTATTTCAATTTGTTTATACACATCGGTCCACTTATCAACAATCATTATTGCATGGACCATGGTCCACACAATTGTGTGGACCATAAATAAAAGGTACTTTTTAATATACTAAGGGTACATTATTTATGTACGTAAGATACATTTTTGAAAGTACATTTTTAATATACTAAGGGTACATTATTTTATATAATGTACATTCAGTATAAAAATAATGTACCTTCAATACAAAAATAATATACTTTTAATATATTAAAAATGTACCCGATATTCATGATCCACACAATAATTTGCCACTTATCAACATTGATCTTGGGAAACTTATCTTTCAGCACCCGAGTAAGGTCCACGTCACTGGGTTTAGTGAAAAGTATGGTATACAAATCCACAACAATTTTTTCCATATCCGTATCACTGAGAGGAGCACCAGTTTCCGAGTAAATTGATTCTCCGTTTCCTATTTTTCTTCATTGCAACCACAGAATGGTAATATTTAGTATTAGATCCCCCAAAGTAATCCAATTTTCCCAGGACTGTTCGAACCAGAGGATTTCCTCTTAGTGGAGAGTTTCGTCAAGGACTTTTCTCAGTTTCTTTTCAAGTTTGAGGAGCCCGGAGTGAGCCCTTTTTTCCAAGGCATTTTGAATCCCTTCAAGTTTTCTAGCCAGTTTCCTTTTCCTTTGATGAATATTACCAAACGTGTCACGGCTCCAATTTTCCAAAGTAGTAGCTGATGGTTTTAGGGTTTTCAGGCCCAAGGAGATCCAACACAACCTTCGGCTGGTGGGTGCACCTTTTAATGAAATGTATGACTAGAGTTTATGCTAGTACTTGGAACTTTTTGGTATTCTCCCTCCTCGGGTGTTCAATTGTCCCCTTTACAAGAATGGAGGAGCCTTTATATAGCGGCTCCTCCTCTACCGATTTGAAGGCCTTTGATGGCCGACTTCATGGCCAATTAAGATACGGAGCCGTTGGACGCCATTACTCGGTCGACCAACGGCTCTCCCAGGCTTGTAACGGCCTGACCGTGTCCGGCTTTCAATGTCTCAACGGCTCCCTCTTTAGTCGAGCCTCTTCAATGCTCTCAACGGCTCCTTGAGCCGAGTCCTTTCCTGGGCTTGGGCCTCGGTGGACTCCCTGTCTCGGCCTAAGCTCCTACTGGACTCTTTTTGGCAGCTCGGAACTGGGCCCCATGCTTGGGCTTGGGCCGACTCCTCGACTCGGCCCAATTGCTCTTCGGGCTCCTCTCGACGCTGGCCCACTTCTCCCATCTATTTTCTTTGGGCCCTTATACCTTGGGCCGGGGTCCTCACCCCATCAACTAGTCCCTCACTTTTCCACACCCGGTCCGCTAGCCTGGGTTTGGAAAAGTAGCAACTGTTCGTCCCTCCCAATCATCGTATCTTCGTCTTAAATATCTTTTGGTAACGTCCAGATCCTCAGCCATCTCCTCCGGATCTCGTGGTGCCGTTTGGATTCTTCCGTCTAAGCTTGGCCCCTATAAATGGCGTCCTTCCTTTTCTTTCACCTTCTCAAGTCTATCATGGGTCGTTCTCCTCTGAAAGGAAAACGGATTGACTTCGGGTCTCCTTGGCGTCCGCTGCCCTCTAAGCGGACTCGGCCTGAACGAGAACACGGGAAGAAGACTCCTCGCCCAGCCCCTCAGAGGTTTCCTGCCGGCGCTATGTCCTCAGCCTCTCGGCCGCCGACTCCTTCTCGACGCGAGGTCACCCCGCCATCACGCCATCCGCCTACTCCCACAACCGCCCGAGTGACTTCTCAAGACGGGTCCTTTGTTGAGGTGGCGGTTCCGGAGCAACTTACTTTCAAGATGACCTTCTCGATTCCGCTGGATGACCTGGACGGGCCGGTTACGGGCCTGATGAATGATGAGGATTACGCCCGCTACCTGGAGGTGTATCCGGATGACGAGGAGCCGATTGCGCCACCACTCATGCCAGCTTTCTGGGACTCGTTCTGCCCATCCCCGCCTGGACCATCGGGGGGGTTCTTTGGGGGCGACTCCTCCTCGCCTGGCGAGTGATCGCATGTACCGGAGTCGGTCATAGTTCGGAGGGATTTCTTTTTAGGAGCATTTTCATATTTTCCATTGTAATAAGCTCCTTGCCATGTGTATCCTCCTTTTTGCAATAATAATAATAAATGCTATCCTTGCCTTATGTCTTGTCGTGTTCTATTACGTACTCATCTGGACGACTGGCCAAGGGGTCGGTCACGTCATCGAAATCTTTTCGGTCTGACACCTGCAAGATTCCCCATATCCTGCGCGAATCTACTTTTTCCTGCATTGGCGTGCGAATCTCGCTCTTCTTGAGCGGATCTGATGGAGCTAATCTCTGACAGAGATTCGTGTCATCCGTCTAATCCGGCTCAGTTATGTCAGTTATAATCTCCTCCGCGATCACCGCCTAGGTATTTGCCTATGCTGGGCTATATAAAGGCCCTTCACCGCTGATGCAAATCGCAACATTCTCCACTTCGCGAAGGTACGGCGCCATGAGTTATAGGGACGGTGATCGCCGCTGGTCCATTCGTAACAAGGAGCATGCTCGCCTGGAGCAACTGAGGCAGAAAAGGTTGGCTAACGGGGGTCGTTTGGTGGGCGACTCGGCCTCCGACCCCATCGTGGTGCTTCCAGATATGCCGGACTTGATGTGCAGGGAACCCATTGACGTGGAGACGGAATCTGGGGTGGAGATGGAGCCGGTGGTGGAAGATCCCGAACCAATGGTGGAAGAGAAGTGGGAGGCTCCTCCCCTTTTCGGTGTGGCCATGTCGCCGAGCGCTCTGGAGAGGCCTTTGCAAATGATCGACGACGGGAAGCCCGCCGTGTATCTGGACGAAATGCCTGAGCCTGAACCGAGTCCTCTGCCTTTCCGCTCTCAGTACCTCCTGGAAGGCCCTTCGACCGCTAGCCCGTCGACAGAGAAAGAAGCCAAGCCTTGACTCGTTTTTTCTCTTGTAATTTGCATCGACCGAGTGCTGGGCCTTGTAATCTTCGTACTAATTAAATAAATTGTGTGTTTTTCTGTCCGACCCCACATTTTCTTAGTATTTTGTCGTCCGACCTTTGGTCTATGGGACTGATTCCTAGCCTTGTTGCGGCGAGACCCTCCTGGTGAGGGAGTCGCCGAGTCTGATTGCCGACCTGGTTACGAGAGTCTCTTCTTGAACTCGGCTGATACCATTCGATGAGCCGGGTTCTACCGGGTCATTTTAGAAGCTTCCAGCTCGTATCATATGGGCCCAGAGGCCATGGCCCACCACGGGCTTCCGGCTTAGCAGGCCGGGTCACTTGACTTCGACCCTTAGCCTAGGACAGATGCGCCGTCTGTAGGCTAACCCTAGGCCTGAACCGTCGCCCCGCCTTTTGAGGCATTAAATGCGGCGTCCCTTCACGTCTCGTCACCTCCTCTTCCTCCAACGAGAAGGCGGCACGTGGCCGTCCTTTGAAATTCCCCCCCTTTAAATAGCCATTTCGTCTCTCCTTCCCTTTTCTTCTCCAGTCTTTCTTCTCAGCTTCAATTTTGAGCTTCTCCGGCCACTCAGTATTTCCTCCGATCTCTCTCCTAACTTAGGTAATGTCTTCTTCCTCACATTCTTCTTCTTCTCGTTGTTACTCGGTCGATAACCTTGAGACGACCTCTCCCTCTTCGTCTTCTCCTTCTTCGTCTTCTTCTTCTTCTCCCCGTCGTATGGAACTTCCGGCGGACATTCCATCGACGTCCTCTCCTCGTCGTATGGAACTTCCGGCGGACGTTCCATCGACATCTTCTCTTCCACCGACCCCCTCTTCTTCGGGGGCGGTTACTCTGCTGAGCCCCGCCCCTCTAACGACGGTGGCGGCTCTGCCGGGTGGCGTCGGACGGCCGCGAGGCAAGTTCGATTCCATCGTCCGCCCTTCTGGGTCACCATCCGTCGTTAATGCGGTGGACCTGGAAATGGCCCGATATCTTCTTGGGCCTTCTGCCGTAGTCCTCGCCCCGGAGGGCCGACAAATTTACGACCCTCCCGAGGGTTATGTCGGTATTCATTTACACTCGGTCGCTTTTGGCTTCCGAGTTCCCCCGTGTTCTTTTCTTTCCCTTTTTTACCGCCATTACAACCTAGTTCCGGGCCAGCTGGTGCCCAATTCTCACCGACTCCTCACTTGCTTCGTCAACCTCTGCCACTGGTGGTTGTGCGAGCCTGACCTTGACCTGTTCCGGTATCTTTTTACCGTGAACAAGGTCGGCTCGCACTCGCCGGGCTTCGTCCAAGTCGCCGCTCGCCCGGGGCGGCAGCTTTTCGAGGGGCTGTCTGATTCCATTAAGGATTGGAAGCTCCTTTATTTCTTCGTTCGCCCTGCTTTTTCTTCCTTTACTTTTCCGACCTTGTGGCCGGCCGCTCTATTCAAGCCTTGCTCTCGACGTGCCGTTCCTTCTGATGATGCGGTCCTGGGCGGCGAGTTCTTGAAGGGCTTTGGGCCGTACTCTGTCAAGTACTGGTCCCGAGTCCGGGCCATGGCTAAGCGTGGCTTGCTACCGGAGGGTGCGGCCACCGTAGGTAGTCTTCGTTACCCCTCGTTCCTCTTCTTTTCTTATCTTGCCATATTCCGACTCGGAATACTTCACGATTTTTCTCCCCTTTCCGCAGGTCCGTACGATTCCGACTCCTCCAGCTCCGACGAAGCGGTCGAGCTGACTCCCGAGATGGCGGATAGAGCCGAAAAGATGAGGCGTCGGCTGACCCAGCGCACTTCCGGCACTGCTGCTGCCTCTTCATCCCAACCGTCTCCTGCTCCTAGGCCGACTCCTCCACCACCTCGAAATGTGGTGGATTTGACTCCGTCGCCAGTGGTGTCACCCACTCGGCAGCCGCCTCCTCCTCAAACAGAGAGCCCCAGCTCTAAACGCCCGGCCGGTCAAACTGATGAGCCGGCTCCAAAAAGAATCCGGCTGTGCTATGAGGTAGAGGAGGATGCCCAGATCTGGATGGGGACCTCCTCCGTCCGTAAGTGGTGTGCTAACGTCCTCCTGCCTAAGGACGTGGAGGCGACTCATGCTCTGGGGGACGAGTACATCATTGAGACCTCGCTGCGCCAGTCGTACCGCGTAAGTGTTTTCCATCTAATTCCTCTCATTCGTTCTTCCCCCCCCCCCCCCCCCCCTTTTATCTGACTCGTGGTCATTTCGCAGAACCTCTCCTTCCAAATGGAGATGAGTAAGCGGCTGCAGAACTACAGGACCGAAATGCGGTCTGTGGTCCTCAAGCTGCGCCAGACGGAGGAGGCCTTTTTGGAAGAGCAGGCGAAGCACCTCAAGGTGGTGGAGGTGCACAATTCCGAGATGCTGAGGGTCACCCGTCAGTGGGAGGAAGAGCGGGACAAAGTGGCGACGATTGCTGCGACCTCTGTCGAAGAATACAAGAAGTTGGCCGCCTTCGAGGCGGAGGTGAAGGCGGCGATAGAGGCTCGCCAGAAAGAAATTGCTAAGGAGTGGTTGTCGACGCCGGATGGTGACGAGTTCCTCCTGGACTTGGGCGAGCGTGACTATCGCCTCGGCTTTCGCGAGGTGCAGACAGAGATCCATTCGGCCTTGTTGGTCCGGGAATCCTCCTTCACTCCCGAGAGCTGGGGCCTCAAGCCCCTAATAGATGCTCTTCCGGCGACTGAAGGACAGTCGGCGACCGTGAACTCGGCGGCTCTTCCGGCAGCCTCTGATCCGACGACTCTTCCCTCAACAACACCTCCTGAGCTCGCCGAGTCCTCTCCTCAGGCCGAGGACCCTTCTTCTGTTCCCCAGGCTGGACCAACGGCGGGGGCTCAAGTCGAAGGGATTGACGTTGACACCCCCTCCCCAGTAGTTTAGGGCTATCCTGTCTGGGATAGTCTCTTTTGTAAAGGCTGGCCTCCTTTTCGGGCCTTTTTTAATAGAACTACCATTTTCTCTTCTCTTTCGTATTATCTTGAGCTTGGGGCTTTCTCTTCAAACCTGTTTTCCTTAATTGCTCGCTGAGTCCCTCAGTCGAGGCGATTCCTCTCGGCTTTTCCCATGGAAACGACTAAGGGTCTGGGCCCTTGTTTCCTAACTCTTTCTCGCCGAGTCCCTCAGTCGAGGCGACTCCTTAGGCTTTTACTTTCTTAGAAACGTTTTAGGGTCAGTGCCCCACTGTTTCTTTATATACTCGCCGAGTCCCTCAGACGAGGTGACTCCTCTTGGCTTTTTCACGGAAACGACTAAGGGTCTGGGCCCTTGTTTCCTAACTCTTTCTCGCCGAGTCCCTCAGTCGAGGCGACTCCTTAGGCTTTTACTTTCTTAGAAACGTTTTAGGGTCAGTGCCCCATTGTTTCTTTATATACTCGCCGAGTCCCTGGAGTGGTCAACCGTAACTCGTACTTTTATTCAAATATTTCAGGACACACAGGCCCATACATGCTCTGTCCCTTTCTATTGATAAAACTTCTTCAGGTGGATGACGTTCCAAATTCGATCCACGGGCTCGCCCTCCATGGTTTCTAGTTTGTAGGTCCCCGCTCGGACAACTGCGGCGATACGGTATGGTCCCTCCCACTTGATCACAAGCTTACCCCTTTCTGTGGGTTGACTGGCCTGTCGATCCCGTAGCACGAGGTCGCCGACCTGGAAGGCTCGCGGACGAATCCGCCGATCGCGATATCTTTTCACCGCCTGTTGGTATTCAACCATTCGCGCACTCGCGGCTTCCCTCCTTTCTTCTAAGAAATTTTTCTCAATTCGAAGACTCTCTTCGTTCTCCGTGTCTGAATAGGTACGGACCCGGTGAGTGGGCTCGACCACCTCAATTGGAACCTTGGCCTCAAAGCCATACGCGAGGGAGAACGGACTTTCCCCCGTTGCTCGTCGTTGGGTGGTGCGATAAGCCCATAGGACTCGGTCAAGCTCATCCGCCCAATTCCCTCGAATGTCTTCCAATTTCTTCCGAATTCCATCCACCAATGTTCGGTTCACATTCTCGACTTGCCCATTGGCTTGTGGATATGCCACCGACACCTTAGTGTGGCGAATTTCATGTCGGCGGCAGAAGTCGGTGAACGCCTGGCAATCGAACTGTCGTCCGTTGTCGCTAACGATGTGCTCGGGCAGGCCGAAGCGGCAAATTACCCTTTTCCATAAAAAACGTCGGCATTGGTACTCGGTGATGGTGACCAGTGGTTCCGCCTCGACCCACTTGGTGAAGTAGTCGATAGCTACGACACAGAACTTCAAACCTCCGGGGGCGACTGGCAATGGGCCCAGCAAATCAATCCCCCACTTGGCAAATGGGATAGCGGTGGTGACCGGCGTGTAAAAAGTAGCTGGCCGAGTATCTTTCTTGGTGAATGCCTGGCAAACGCCGCACTTGGATATCCACTCAATACAGTCTCGCATCATGGTGGGCCAATAATATCCTTGGACGACTAACTTCCGGGCGAGTGTATGGGCACCCTAGTGCGCGGCACAGATGCCTCTATGGGCTTCGTCCATTATTTTCTCGGCCTCGGGCCTGAGCAAGCATCTTAACAAAGGTCCTCCGAACGACCGTTTATATAACTGCCCATCAACGATCTGGAAAGAGGGGGCCTTTCGTCGGACCCTCGCGGCGACTCCTGGGTCCTCCGGTAATTCGCCTTTTTCTACGAATCGCCGGATGTCCTCTATCCAGAACATCTCGGGATTTTTCTCTCGGTCCCATTCCTCGCCGGTCACTTGCTGGACCCTTAGTGGTGTTTCTTCAATGCTTGGTCCGCTTAGCTCCTCTTTCTGACAGATTTTTACCAGGTGGTCCGGTATTCCTTCCAAGGCAATCTTGGACAATATGTCGGCTTCTACGTTATCCGTTCAAGATATATACTCTATTTCGTAGGCTCTGAATTCTTTCAGCATCTCAACCGCGCGTTCTCTATATAGAGTCATCCGGGCATTCTTTGCCTCGCACGTGCCTGAGATCTGCCCGACTACTAACTTAGAGTCAGTCTTGATTCGTAACCTCTCGACCCTTAAGGCCCTGGCGAGTCGGAGGCCGTTTAACACAGCTTCGTACTCGGCCTCGTTGTTGGAGGCTTGGAACAGATAGCTCAGGGCATAATACAGTCGGAACCCTTCGGGGGTGATGAGCACAACACCTCCTCCGCAGTGCTGTTGACTCGAGGCTCCGTCCGCATGCATTTCCCACCATTCGCCTGGGCAGCTCTCCGCGGCGCGTTCCTTTTCTTCCTCACTTGCGGTGCATTCGACCAAGAAATCGGCTAAGACCTGACCCTTCACGGAAGGCCGGGGCTGTTATTCAATCCCATATTGGGTCAGTTCTACGGCCCATTTTACCAGGCGGTCGGACGACGACGGGTTTCGCAAAACACTTCCGAGAGGTTGATCTGTCAGTACTAGGACAGTGTGAGCCTGGAAGTAGGGCGCCAACTTGCGCACGGTAATCACCAACGCGTATACAATTTTTTCCAAGGCGGTATACCTTGACTCGGCAGCCTTCAGAGACCGGCTTACATAGTAAACCGGGTGCTGGACTCGCTCTTCCTCTCGGACCAATACCGAACTCACCGCCTTGCGAGAGGCGGCTAAGTACAGAAGCAAGGGCTCGCCCTCCTGGGGGGTGGACAATACCGGGGGTGTCGAGAGGTATTGTTTCAATTCTTCAAACGACTGCTGGCACTCTGGTGTCCAAGCGAATCCTTCTTTCTTCTTCATGGCTTCGAAGAAGGGCACGGTCTTATCTGCCGCCTTGCTTAGGAAGCGACTAAGGGCGGCCAATCGGCCGGTCAGCCGTTGCAGGTCTTTTATAGTGCTGGGAGGCTGCATGTCGACGATGGCCTGTACTTTCTCAGGGTTAGGCTCGATACCTCGCTTGGTGACCATGTAACCCAGGAACTTTCCACCTTGCACGGCGAACGTACATTTCTTAGGGTTTAGCCGAAGGTTGTACCTTAACATTACCTTGAAGCAGTCGGCCAAGTCCCCTGCGTGTTTGCTCTCCTCTCGGCTCTTGACGAGCATGTCGTCGACGTACGCGGCCATCGATTTTCCCAGCAGGTGCTGAAACAATCGGGCCACCATTCGGGTATACGTGGCTCCGGCGTTCTTGAGCCCAAACGGCATGACTCGGTAACAATAAACTCCGTCCGGTGTCAGAAACGCGGTCTTTTCTTCGTCCGCCGAGTGCATGAATATCTGATGATACCCCCTAAAGGCGTCCATAAAGCTCAACAGCGCCGACCCCGCCGTCTCGTCGACCAGTTGATCGATCCGCGGTAAGGGAAACAGATCTTTTGGGCAGGCCTTATTAAGGTCGGTATAATCCACGCACATCCGCCACGCCGGGGGCTTGGGTACAAGGACCACATTCGCCAACCACTCTGGGTACTTAACTTCGCGGACGTGTCCGGCTGCGAGTAGCGTGCTCACTTCCTTCTTCACAAATTCTCTTCGGTCGTTGGCCAGGTATCGCTTCTTCTGCACAACCGGTCGATGCCCGGGATCCACAGCGAGTCTGTGCGATATGATCGATCGGTCGACGCCTGGCATGTCTTCCGGGCACCAGGCAAAGACCATCCGGTGTTCCCGGAGCACCTTTATAATTTCTTCCTTTACTTCCTCGGGGAGGCCGACTCCAATTCGGACTCGTCGGTCCGGCTGCGTAGAGTCGATCTTGACTTCTTCCAACTCGACGGCAGGCTCCGGACGTGGTATCATTGTCCTTTTTGGGGGCCTCTCGGTGATCTCATGGACCTGCATCTCGCGCTTGCCCATCCCTTTACATGCCTGTAGGTAGCAATCGCGAGCGACCTTACGGTCACAGCGCACCGTGCCTATTCCGTTTGGCGTGCGGAATTTTAAGCAAAGCTGCTCAATTGAAATCAACGCTCCCAAATCCTCGAGACCTGGTCGGCCGAGTATAGCGTTGTGCGAACAGGCCAGATTCACCACAATGAACTTCATGCTGAGTCTCTGTACGTCTGGGTAATTGCCGATCTCAACCGGAAGTGTGATCGATCCTTCCGCCTCCACCGAATCCCCTGTGAATCCGGCGAGGGGAGTTTTAACAGGACTCAGCTGTTCCCGAGTCATTCCCATTTTTGATGAAGGTTTCGAGGTATAGCACATTGACGCTGCTCCCGGTGTCCACCAAGATTCGTCGAACGACAACGCCATTGATATCCATAGTTATAACCAAGGCATCTCGATGCGGTGTTTCACCGGCTGGTAAATCTCGGTCGGTAAACACAATGGGCTCTCGGCACGCCTTTTTAGGATTCTCCTCGCGCCCGTACACCGTTCCGACGTATAACTGGCGGGCCCAGGCTTTTCTGGTGTTCGTTGAGTCACCACCTTCCGGCCCGCCGACTATCATGTTAATAACCGGCTTCTGACGCCACTGAGCCTCCTCCTCCTCGGGAGTCGGCTGCTTGCCTCGACTATTCTCGGCAACGGCGGCGGGATCCTCATCCCCTCGATGGACCGATTTCCGCCTCCACTGATTAGGAGGCGGGGTTCCTTGCTGAATGATACCCTCCATGATTTTCTTCAGGTAGAAGCATTCCTCAGTGCTGTGAGTATAAGATTTATGATAACGACAATACTTAGAGATCTTACCCATTTCTTCGTTCGTCGGGCGATCGTCGGTCGGCGGAGGCAGAGGCGGAGCGACCGTTTGTATCTCATGGACCGAACGTTCGGGAATCGGCCGATAAGCGTGGACGACGGGTCTGTCGTATGGCCGTCTGACCTCGGGTCGCCGAGTCACGTCCAGGCGCCTTTCTTTGGTTTCCGCTCGCGTCCTCTTCCCGCTGGCGGATCCGCCGACTTCGCGCTGTCGCTTGTACTTCATAGCCTGCTCTGTGTTGGCCCTCTTGTTGGCCATATGAATGGCCTTTGCGTAGGTGGCCGGACGATTGTCCCTCAGGTCCCGGTACAGCTGGCCGGACCGCAGCGACTCGATGAAGAAAGTGAGCGCCGTCTGGTCCTCGACCTCTTCTATGGACTGGATTTCTTTCTGCCAGCGGGCCAGATAGGTTTTCAAGGACTCGCCTTCGTCTTGACGAATGCCCCCCAAGTGTGTTAGGTCCTTTTGTGGCTTGATATTGGCGGCGTAATGGCTCATGAAGCGGTCTGCCAGCTCTTCAAAGTTACGAATCGATCCCGAGGGCTGTGCCACTAGCCACCTTTGTGCTGACCCTTTCAACGTGGGTAAGAAGGCGCGGCACATGACCGGATCTCGTACCCCCAGAACCTGCATCTTAGCCTGGTAGCTCAGTAAATGTTCCCGGGGATCACCGGTTCCATCGAACGTGGCTTGCTCCGGGAACTTGAAATCACCCGGTATTTTAAAAGCCATAACCTCATCCGAGAAGGGTAAGGCGGTCAGTAACGTACGTCCTGGGGACTTGGTTTTCCCCTCCATCTGTTCTTTCAGATTTCGCACTTCTTGCACTAAGTTCGCCACTTCAACCCTCTCCCGGGTGCGATTTCCTGTGGATTCCGTGCTCTCGCCGATTTCAGACTCAGCCGGTTGGTCGGGATTGCATGGAGGTTGCTCCACGCGACGAGTCTCAGTCCTAGCCCTTTTGGTACGGTTCTTCTCTCGTGCGGCTTGTCGATGGCGAGCGGCTAACGGGGCATGACTGGCTTCCATCCGACCCAATCGTTCTCTTGTGGACCGACGCCCAACGCTGGGACCCAGCCGAGAATGAATGGACTGTACCGGTTGGCTTTCAACCCGTCGGCTCTGTTGCCGGTTGTCGGGCCTACGAGGCGGCTGTAACTCGTGTTGCTGCTGGCGAGTGATGGACTGTTCTCTCACTCCTAGGCTTGCTTCGGCACAGGCGCGTCCGATTGCGCGCAGCTGCTCTGGGGTGAGCAGCACTTGGGGTAATTGTTGGTTTATCGGTGGTGTCGGCGGCGGCGTTGTCTGGTTTTCCCGACTCCGAGCATTTCTCCGATTCAGCTGGCTTCTCAGGTCTGCTTCCCGTCCATTGTCATGGCGGCTCGATTGTTCTTCACTTCCTGCCATGTCTGGAACTTTTCTAATTTGACTGTGATTCTAATCGTTGTTCCTCGGACTCGCCTCACTCAAGAGGACACGTGACTCTTAGTTTCGATCCCCACAGACGGCGCCAGTGTTGGTTTTTGGGTTTTCGGGCCCAAGGAGGTCCAACACAACCTGTGGTTGGTGGATTCACCTTTCATAATAAGGCTACTAAAATAGAAGAAATATGACTCGTTGATTTTGACGTGGAAACCGAAAGGTGAAAACCACGGGCCTTTTTGGGCGGTACCAAGCCTAATTCCACTATGTATTTTGTAGGTGTCTTTGTACATGTTGTATGGCTATTTTGTATATAGAGATGGAGTATGCTTCTTTTGGTAGAATGGAGTCTTCTTGATAACCTTCTTGTTGCGTATGTGAAATTGCCTTCTCTTGGGAGAGTGGTGTAGTATTCTATGAGAGAAAGGATGGTGAGTGGGAGGATAATATTTGGGAGAGTCCTCCCATGTGTGTAGATGAATGAATGGATCCCCCCTTTTCTTCTTGTCTTCTCCTCCTTTTATAGCTAGCCCATCCCCAAAAGTGTCCGTTGGACCATTTAGTAGGGTAGTTAATAGGTATTAATTTGGTTATTAGTGGGGTAATAAGTGAGAGACTTAATAGGTAGCCTTTATTTGGGGGGTTATGGATGAGGTAGATAAATAGGACTTTTAAGGGTAGATAATTAGGAATAACGGCTAGTTAGTCCGACCCTCTACCCGTGCCGACCTCCGGGTCGAGCCGACTCCTGGGCCAACCGACTCCTCGGTTTGGCTCGTATCTCTTTTGGGCTTGCTCCATTTTCTTCTTGGGCTTCCCTTCTTTGTCTGGGCTTTATCACTTTTCCTCTTGGGCCCCGAGCCCACGGGGTTCACACCCCATCAACTAGTCCCTCACTTTTCTATGTCTCGTGCTTAGCAGGGCATGGAAAAGTATATTGTCTTGCCTCGAAATTTCCTTTATTAGCCCCCTCGATTTTTGCCGACTCTTTATTCAACATTCTACACGACTCCATCCTCATGACTTCTCTTTGTTTGCCGTATGACCGACTGCTTCAGTGGATGTGACCTTCTGGCTCTGAGCCCCTTTCTCTTCAGCCGTCGAAGTGAATCTTGGCTGTAACTTTTTCTTTCTTTAATAAACTTCTAAGGGTTCGGACCCTCGATTCCTTCTTTATTCGCCGAGTCCCTCAGTCGAGGCGACTCTTCGGTGGTAGCTCCTTTTCCCTCTAGAAATGTCTAAGGGTCGGAACCCTTGTTTCTTTTCTCTTTTTCTCTAGAAACGTTTAAGGGTCGGAACCCTTGTTTCTTTCCTCTTTTCTCTAGAAACGTCTAAGGGTCGGAACCCTTGTTTCTTTTCTCTTTTTCTCTAAGAAACGTCTAAGGGTCGGAACCCTTGTTTCTGTTCTCTTTTCTTTAGAAACGTCTAAGGGTCGGATCCCTTTGTTTCTTTTCTCTTTTCTCTAGAAACGTCTAAGGGTCGGAACCCTTGTTTCTTTTCTTTTTTCTCTAGAAACGTCTAAGGGTCGGAACCCTTGTTTCTTTTCTCTTTTCTCTAGAAACGTCTAAGGGTCGGAACCCTTGTTTCTGTTCTCTTTTCTTTAGAAACGTCTAAGGGTCGGAACCCTTTGTTTCTTTTCTCTTTTCTCTAGAAATGTCTAAGGGTCGGAACCCTTGTTTCTTTTCTCTTTTCTCTAGAAACGTCTAAGGGTCGGAACCCTTGTTTCTTTCTCTTTTCTCTAGAAACGTCTAAGGGTCGGAACCCTTGTTTCTTTTCTCTTTTCTCGCCGAGTCCCTCAGTCGAGGCGACCCCTGTAGGCTTTTTCTTTACTTAGAAACGATTTAGGGTCAGTGCCCCGTTGTTTCTTTAATTTCTCGCCGAGTCTCTCGGTCGAGGCGACCCATTAGGCTTTTTCTATCTCAGAAACAGTTTAGGGTCAGTGCCCCGTCGTTTCTCTCAATACTCGCCGAGTCCCTCAGTCGAGGCGACTCCTGTAGGCTTTTTCTCGGAAACGTCTAAGGGTCTGGGCCCTTGTTTCCTATCTTTTCTTGCCGAGTCACTCGGTCGAGGCGACCCATTAGGCTTTTTCTATCTCAGAAACAGTTTAGGGTCAGTGCCCCGTCGTTTCTCTCAATACTCGCCGAGTCCCTCAGTCGAGGCGACTCCTGTAGGATTTTTCTCGGAAACGTCTAAGGGTCTGGGCCCTTGTTTCCTATCTTTTCTTGCCGAGTCCCTCGGTCGAGGTGACCCATTAGGCTTTTTCTAAGGGTCCTAACCCTTGTTTCTTTTCATTTTCTCTCGCCGAGTCCCTGCTCGAGGCGAGTCCTGGCTATGATTATTCTTTTCTAACAAACTTCTGAGAGCTTGGGCTCTTGGTTCTTTCTTTACTGACCTGCGTCTTTTAGTCGGGGTGATTCTCGGTTGTAGCTTTACTTTTCCTTCCTTTATGTAGCCCCTTGTAGATGAGAAATACCATGAGCAATATCTTGGAAGCACCTTAGTATTTCCCACCGAGCTGAAAAATATTAACGCTAGGGCGAGAGGAGTCGAGCCCTGGCCTCCTTATTTTCTTCCATGGCTTTTACCAATCCTACACAATTGAATTTTTGAATCTCCATTGCATTGAATGTAACACATTTCAAGGTACACTAAGACAGTCGTAGGCAGGTTACGAGATGTGTCCCGCTTTAGGATTTTTCCGCCAAATAGCTCCAGTTTTGAGACCATCATCAATCAGCATGCAAGTAGGAAATTATTCCATGTACAAGTGCGTATGGGAATGGCAAGTTGACAAAATTTCTCATTCTTCTCCCTTTCTTTAAATATGCTATGCACGTTATTCTTCTTTTTTGCAAATATGTCGCACGTTATTCCTTCTTCCTTATACTTTTCTTCATCAGATAAGTTAACTTCAAACTCTCCCTTTATGATTTTTGATCGCAAAAGAGCGGCTGACTTCGGCGTTAGAAGCATAATTTTCCGATTTCCCTTTATTGCCATGTAGACATTCTTTATATAACAGGTTCGGGAGCCTATTGTTGCTGATTTCAAAATGAACACCAGAGGAGGTCATCGGTTACGACAGGGCTGTCCATGGCCGGCGGTTGCTCGGCGATCGCTCGGGGTTGCGTCGGCAAAATATGTGAGCGGCCGTGGCCCACGAACAGCTGTGGCGGTGGCTTCCGTTCCAACCACAAACCTTCTCCTAAGTCCGCCAAATGGACTGCCGAGCCCTACACTTTCCAACACCGCATCCGAGTCCGACTCGGGAAGGGTCGGAAAGAGAGCCACACCCGAGTATGACTCTGTAGCCGACCACCATTACTGTCGCAAGGAAAATTTCTGCGAGACAGGATCATCAACCATCATCATTCTAACACCAACCACTCCAGTCCCATGCTTTTCTGCGGCGGGGGTAGAATACGACCAGCAAAGGGGAGGATTTCAAGACGCAATACGGACGACCACCGCACTTTTTAAATGATTGTTTGCCCTGCGAACTGTTACAATGCCAAATCGTGAGTCTGGCCGCGCCGATGGTATATAATTAGCTTGGGTCGGCAACTCAGATTATCCGGTTGAAACTGACACTTAGTTGTTGTAGCCGCCACCCGACATCGCCAAGCATAGTAACAGATCATTTAGCTTGGTCATTCGGTCGTCCGAATGAGACTCATCGCTCCGGCGACTATTTTGGGAGAGATAGCAGGGGTGTGTTGATGAACGATTCTCTGGAGGTTCTTGCCGTAATGAAGATGATTGGGAGAAAATCTCCATTGGTACTTTTGGGGAAAAAGAAACGCAAAACAGTGATGGACCCGACCACTCTAACCAATGGCGAAGATCACGGCAGCACCTATTGTTGTAGTGGCGAAGGTTCGCCGAGTCCGAGTCCGAGTTATCGGACTATCTTGCTGTCTAACCACACGCTTCCGGCTGTTACTGTGGAGGCTTCAGCCGGCTGAAGGTCATGCAGTCGGCAAGGAGGGTGTCGGCGTGAAGATCGGTCGGAGCAATCTTCATTCCTCTACTCGCCGGAAGTGGACTTGGACTCGGCGGTGAGATTGATGGCTTTGGTTGCGGACTCGGCAGAGTCGTGTAGCTAGGCAGAGGTCGCCGAAATCTATGGTCATTCTTCCTCATTATGGCGGAGCTTTCATCGCCGGCAGGAGCTGGCTTCGGTGTCCGTAGGGGAGGACGGTGTCTCTCGCGATCCGAGTGCTCCATAGTTGATTTGGATGAATCACTTCCGAGATGTTTGAAAACCGACCAACCGGGAGTCTTCGTCTTCGACATGTCATATATAATTTTAACGCAAATTGTCAGCCCTGCTACGGTCAGTAACCTTCTAGTCCCTCACTACTTGGCGAGTTGGGGGTATCATAATGTTCCTGTTCTTTCGTCGACTCCTTGCTTGCTAATCATTTTGCTTTACATATTTAGTGGCCAGGATCATACTCTTTTCCTTATAAAAAGCTCATGTTTGTTGTCTGTTGCAGAGATTGCCACGTATATGATCTGTATTTGCCATGCTTATCACGTATAGATGTACCCAAAGAATATTGCATGTGCTGCGTGTAAGAAACTCCTTTGCCGACTGCTCCTCCATATTCAGGGTTTGGATTCTCCATGGGTACTTGTGATAAAGACTATGTGCAGGACCTTGCTATTTCCATACACAAATTTACTTGGGGAATAGAATAAAAAATTGCCCCTTTTTATGCCCATCACCGTAGTGCTACGTAGCATTATGTGTGCAGACCCAAAACTTTCACATATTATAAAATAATCTTCCTCAACGCACTGACTCCATGCACTTGTGAGTATAACTTTGAATTGCCACATTATAATTTCTCTCTTTTTTTTTGTTTTTTTTTTTGTTTTTTTTTTTAATGTAAACTGGAATCACACTGCTTATGTGTTTCAATATACCAAGACTTTCTACATGATCAAAAATAACAGCGGATAAAGTAATTATGACCACGGTGTCTACCGTTAAGGTCGTGGTGGGGGAACCATTTATTCGGCGTCCCGACTTCTTGATTCCCCCGGCCGAGTCCCTCAGTGTGATGGACCGACCACTCTTTGCCGACAACTTTAATTTAAATATTACATAAAATTTATATAGTAATGGTTACCTCTTGTTGTCCTCAACGTGTAGTATTCGTGCTTGATTCTCCTCTAATCCTCTTTTTGGTCCACGGCTCTTCGTGAACCTTCTCAATCTTCCGTCCGTAGTGGATCTTTTCCACCGGACGCTCTCCGAAATTGCTCGGACAAAGAGGCAAACGTGACCTTTTGTCACGGTCCCCACAGACGGCGCCAGTGATGGTTTTAGGGTTTTCAGGCCCAAGGAGATCCAACACAACCTTCGGCTGGTGGGTGCACCTTTTAATGAAATGTATGACTATTTCTGAGTTTATGCTAGTACTTGGAACTTTTTGGTATTCTCCCTCCTCGGGTGTTCAATTGTCCCCTTTACAAGAATGGAGGAGCCTTTATATAGCGGCTCCTCCTCTACCGATTTGAAGGCCTTTGATGGCCGACTTCATGGCCAATTAAGATACGGAGCCGTTGGACGCCATTACTCGGTCAACCAACGGCTATCCCAGGCTTGTAACGGCCTGACCGTGTCCGGCTTTCAATGTCTCAACGGCTCCCTCTTTAGTCGAGCCTCTTCAATGCTCTCAATGGCTCCTTGAGCCGAGTCCTTTCCTGGGCTTGGGCCTCGGTCGACTCCCTGTCTCGGCCTAAGCTCCTACTCGACTCTTTTTGGCAGCTCGGAACTGGGCCCCATGCTTGGGCTTGGGCCGACTCCTCGACTCGGCCCAATTGCTCTTCGGGCTCCTCTCGACGCTGGCCCACTTCTCCCATCTATTTTCTTTGGGCCCTTATACCTTGGGCCGGGGTCCTCACCCCATCAGTAGCCATTTTGCTAAATTATCCCAAACACTGCAATTTTGTTTCTAATTTTTGTTAATCACCTCCAAGAAGTTGGCGTGATTAGCCCAAGCCCCTTCATACCTCAACCCAATGCGCCCTGAGTCAATCATTATGCTGTGGAACCGTGTCCACCTTATATGTTCATAATTATATATTCTATATTCACAATTACAGAACTCTATGTTCATAATTGCTGAATTATATGTTCATAGTTATAAAGCTATAGAGTTTTTTGCACTTTTGGTCCCACGACTATAGTGGCACTATCAGAATTGATCCATGACTTTCAAACCTTGCTATTTTAGTCCACGACTATTGTGTTTTTTGGCAAAAATGATCCTTCCGGTCACTTTTTTCGTCAAAATTCCACCGGAGAAAAATTTCTTCAGTTTTAGGAGGACTAAAATTGCTAATTGCCTAGTACGAAAAGTGCAGAATATGCTTTTATATAAAGTGTATTGCAAACCTGGAGTATTGATGTTGTTATTGCAAGCGAAATCTCAAATTTAGTCCTCTTAAAAATGAAGAAATTAACCTCCAGTGGAATTTTGACAGAAAAGTGGCTTGAAGGACCATTTTTGCTAAAAAAACAATAGTCGTGGACTAAAATTGCAATGTTTGAAAGTCGTGGATCAATTCTGATAGTGCCACTATAGTCGTGGGACCAAAAGTGCAAAAAACTCTAAAATTATATATTCATAAATTTTTGAACTTCATATTCACAATTATTAAATCTCTATATTCATAATTACAGAATTATATGTTCATAATTTTTGAACTATATATTTATAATTATGAACAGTTTTGCAAGATAGACACGTTCCACAACATAATTTGCCGCCTTGAGTTTTTAGACTTACCAAGAGAAATCAGCAGCGGGCAGTGGTCCGAGTTCATCATCGCAGCTAGGTGCTTAACCTCTATATCAATATTCTTGTCAAGTAGCCTGTGAATAGAACAAAGAGCTCTGTCTAATCTAGCCTATTTGAAAGTCGTGTCATCATTGCCTCACTTCCACGTGAAACATTGTCCAGAAAAACCCATGTCAACCATTGCTGCTTCATAAAAAATCCATTCATTAAATTTGGAGCATCTATATATGGTAATCAAACTGATCCAGGTTACTAACTTCATCCTTGTTCGTGATCGAATTGAAGTCTCTAGCAGCGATCCAATGAGTATTGAATCCATTAATTTCTTCTGTTTAGGATTATTCCTTCCTATGTTTGGGTTCCCCATAATCCCTCTTTTCATGATTATTATTTGCTCGCCTTTTTTGACGTGGAGCTACCATCCATGCGCCATAATTTTCAACGATTTCTGGCCTAATAATCAAATCCTCATCAGTTTTTGTAGGATGTATATACTCAAGTGTTTACGTTAAAAGCTGATAAATAATAAGCTGTACAAAGGAGCCTATATATGTAAGATTTTTCTTAATAATATATATTATATATTATATATTATATATTAGGGCCTTAATTAAGTGGTGCAAGTTGACTAGGCAAACTCTGTGCCTAATATAATCCTGGATTGATGGGATACAGGATGTTGGATGTTGGATGTTGGATGTTGGATGTTAGCACATTCAGTTACGGTACTCAGACCGCTCAGTAGATACCAATACACCATCTAAAGTTCTGAGTCAGGTCTGAGGCAAAACATGGCTAACGGTCTACCGTTAAGAGGCAACACAACAGGAACATCAACTATGGCTGGAGATCTACGTGGATACGCTTCTGCTATCATACGAGGTCAGGTTTCTCGTATACTAATATTCAGTATAGTTAGATTATTGTATATCTAACATTTGGTATCAGAGCCATTATAATCTCTGTCTGGTTGATTGTATTGTCTAAAATCAACAATTAAGTTTTTTATATACGTTCAACTTTTGTATATGTTAATCTCTACATAGCCTTGAATTTCAATCCTTCATTCATTCGAAATATACATATGAAGTGTTTGTAGTATATATTTAATTTTTGATATACTTGTGGATATATCATTTGTGATTGATTGTATGTAATATGATGAAATTTAGCTCACAGGCAATTTCGTTATATTTGTATAATTAATCAGGATGAAATACTGGACTACGGTCATAATTTAGCCAACAGACAATTATGTATCAGAATGTAGTTTAGTAGTTTTATCAGTGATGATAGAAATAAATCAATTTATTTACTTTATGGTTATTTGTAAATAATTTTCAGTTCTATCATGAAGTTTAATTTTATGATGTAAATTTTAGATCATATTTCTTAATTTGCCCACAGGGATTAAGAAAAGGAACATGATCTCTTAAGTTTTTTTTTTATTATAATAATAGCAATGAATCTTATTGACTAAAACTTTGGCTTACAAGCAGGTTTTATGTCATTTGATTCTTCAACTCATTTGATAATAGTTTCATCATAAATAAAATTTTTCAATTAGGATCTAATTGAGTAAAACTTTAGCCCACAGACAAGTTTTATGTCTCTAGATTCTTCTGGCTATTTAGTAATTGAGATAAATTATTATCATAAGGGTTTCTTAATTGGATTTAATAGAATTAAAACTTTAGCCCATAGGAAAGTTTTATGTCAATAAATCCCTCAACCCATTAGATAATAATTTTATCACAATTCTTAGAATTTATAAATTTAGCTCAATTATAATTCTAAGGTTCATGGTTTGCATTGGCAAAACATGTTTTTTCAGTCACTTCCCAAAATTTAGTCACTTCTATTAATTAATCCACGAATCTTGCTCGGTTCTTCGGACTAACTGTAGTAAGTTACGTGATTTGACATACATCTTTTGGATTCCTTTAATAATAAAATGTATCTTTTGAGCCAAATTCTAACTTGGTTTTGGAAGGTGTATTTATTTTAGTATGTCCAACTATGGTGGTGAATTATATCTTCATTATTTAGTTGGACTTTAATTGGGACCAAAATTGATTATTTAGTATGTCCAACTAATGGTGGGGAATTATGTCTTCATTTGTTAGTTGGTCAATAAATCAATTATGAGTATGTATATTATTAAGTTCACTTTATTAATTTCGCTGAAGAATATTTTAATCAGTGGGAGTGATCATTTAGAAAAAGATCATTAAGTTACTCCACTAAAGTTTATGGATTTAAATGGCTTCATACATCCTAAATTTGATTGTATGTCAAACAATAAGTCCATAAGATTCCACAAGTATTAATTTTGTATTTGTTTATATAAATTCATAAATTCAAATTATTGACCATTTGGTTGTGCAACATATTTATGAAAATGTTGTAACAATATTAAGGAATTTATTAGAACAAAAGTATTTAACTTGTGGTACACTGTCATTTAATAAATTCTTCAGTGATTAATAGAGTCTTTAGTTTCTTCAAAATTAATCCTGGGCCATTTTGGTTTGTAGGGCTCAAAATAATTTTGTGGGACGTATAAGTAAGACTCATTATGTTCAGTTCATTTAAAATGAACATTGAAGTTATTTGGGAAGTTATAGTGTATGATTAAGATTCCAAATTCATTGACTTAGACCTTTGGTTTATTGTTTAAGTTATTGGAATGCTTCTGTGACTTGACTATCTTTTGGCTATTTTTGATGAGTGGGAGTGACAGACATGTCAACTCCAAGCTTTTAGCTGTTAGAGATAGTACTTAAAGTTAACTTATAAAGAAGTCAGGGAATATAGTTAGCATTATGCTAACATTAGGAGATCTCTACTTAAGGCATGCTTATAAAGTTTTAGAGATCATACAGTGTACTCTTTTGTACAATTTGGATGCGTTTTCTCCTTCAGTTGTGCACATAATGTATTTTGAGAAACATCCCTTAAGGTACCGAGAATAAACATAGGGTTTGTTCATTAAGGACCTAAGTTGGAGAATTAAAATGCATGTGACCATAATGGATACTACTCTGATTAAATAGAGAACATATCACAATGATTCGCGTGTTTTGTTCTTTGATGAAGGTTGTGCTAGTACTTGCACCAAGTGGGAGAATGTAAGATTTTCCCTAATAATACATATTATATATTATATATTAGGGCCTTAATTAAGTGGTGCAAGTTGACTAGGCTTATTAAGTGGTCTGGTTGGACTTAATAACTAGTAGTTATTAGTCAACCAAACTCAGTGCCTAATATAATCCTGGATTGATGGGATACAGGATGTTGGATGTTAGCACATTCAGTTACGGTACTCAGACCGCTCAGTAGATACCAATGCACCATCTAAGGTTCTGAGTCAGGTCTGAGGCAAAACATGGCTAACGGTCTACCGTTAAGAGGCAACACAACAGGAACATCAACTATGGCTGGAGATCTACGTGGCTACGCTTCCGCTATCATACGAGGTCAGGTTTCTCGTATACTAATATTCAGTATAGTTAGATTATTGTATATCTAACAATATATACATACTAATAATAGGACTTAGTCACTTGTTTGAATTTTAAAATGAGTAGCTAAGAGACATTTCCTAACAACCTTTTAACACTTCCCCTAAAGAGCATAAATATCAAACATGCCCACTTGTTACATATATATATAGAATTCAATTTTTACTAAGCCCTTTCGTGAATATGTCAGCCAGTTGATCACTGCTCCGAACGTGCACAAAAGATATCAGTCATTGTTCCACCTTCTCCCGTATAAAATGGTAGTCAACCTCAATATGCTTCGTCCGCTCGTGAAAAACCGAATTATTCGCGATATGTATGGAATCAAAATTATCACACCACAAATCTATCGGTAACTTCACTTCCACACCCGCTTTATTTAGAATATTATGCACCCAAAGTATTTCACTAGCCATATGGGCCATAGCCTCATATTCAGACTCCGCACTTGAACGCGACACCACATTTTGCTTCTTACTCTTTCACGAGACCAAGTTGCCCCGCCACAAACACATAATAACCTGTCATAGACCTTCGGTCATTAGGTGACCCAGCCCAATCTGCATCGGAGAACACCTCAACACGCATATACCCGTGGTCAGCGTAAAGAACCCCAGCCTTTCCCAGGAGCACCCTTCAAAATACTTCACAATTCGAATAATTGCTTGCCAATGAGTTTGCGTAGGTGCACTCATGAATAGACTAATCACACTCACTGGAAATGCAATATCTGGATGGGTAATTGATGTGAACCTAATTGTGCATATTTTTAGTATTGATTTAATTATATTTGTTAGTCTTAGGTCCGTAATTTTGGTATGTTAATTGCATAATCCTTTATTTTTATTATTTAGACACGATTTACACTTGTTTTGAATATTTTACGGTGTTTGTGAGTATTTTGAAACCATTTTAGGTCAAGTAGAAGAGCAAGGGATGTGATAGGACAAATTTGGAGTCAAAATGGACCAAGAATGTTGTTACAGGGGATTGGACGCGTCGAAAATGGGACTAGATGCGTCCAAAATTTACAGTAGCTATTTTGATTCGCGCATTGAAAACTCGACGCGTCGAACTATTTCTCGACGTGTTGAGCGGCGTTTTTATTTCAAAAGCAAATTGAAAAGCGGCGCTGATTATTTTCCAAATGAAAGTTGCTACTTCCAAATTTAATTCAAATTGGTGTTGATTCCAAGGAAATAAAGGCATGTCTCAGGATTATAAAGTTTGGTATGTTCCAAAATCAATTGGCGGCAATTCCATAAAGAAAGAAGAGAAATTACGATTTCGACCCCAGATGTAATTTCAGTCTAATTTTACATAAAATTCATATTTTCATCGGGATTGGTTTCAACTATAAAATCCCACATTTCTCAACCCTAATAGATATTAAGAGATCTTTGGAGACAAGAAGGAGAGAAATCAAGAGCCACAAGTTATCTTGGGAAGCAAGAAGAAGACTAGGGAGATTTGAGAGAATCGTCTGGTTCATTCTTGTACTCTTTTGATAATTTGTATTTCCTTTATTATACTCATCTCACCCACAGAACCACTCTCTTGGTTCTTTTCTCAAACTCTGTGGAATCAGGTATCGAACTCTTAGTGTGCACAACCCCTGACCAGGATTCCAAGCCTCGCGGGCAGTTTCCAACCTAGTAACTCGGGAATATCGACCTCGTTACTTCATATCGGATCGCAATGTCCGTTTCTTTCTTTCTCTTTTCTTCCGAAATGGCATAGTCCTAACGAGCCTCCAAAACCTCGGATTACTCACACTATATACATATAGATATATCTCATGCATTTCAAACTCATGCAACAACTTTACTTATGCAACTTATGCACATAACTTCTCAACAATTTCTCTTTTCTCACAAATTGAGAATCATTTATCATGCAACTTCTCACTGCAACTAGATAATGATTTTCCAAAATAGATATAAGTTTTGAAATATTACTTAGGCTTACATTAAACCACTTATGCACTTAAAATCATGATATGCTCAAATATGAACTTTGCTATAAGAAATACTTCACTTTCATTTCACTGTGAACTCTCAAACAATTACCAAATCATGCTTAAATCACCTTGCTTAGCAATTCTTCTTGGCAAACACTAGCAAGTATTGAACATGCACTTGAACTCAAAATACTCAACATAATCTCATTCACTGTAATCTAACATTCAAGAAATCATGCTCTGTACACTTCTAAACATTTAATATCCTTGGCAAAATCCTCAACAAGTCATAATAGACATCTAGGCATGCTTTTCTAGCATAACTTATTAAATATTGATCATACTTCTTAATCTAACAATCATATTGATAAGTCTCAAAACATGCTAAGTTTCTAAGAGCTTTTCTAAGGTTTTGCATATGTATTTTAGTCTAAAAGTCTTATTTATAGAACAAATTATCTTAAAAGCACGAAAGTATCAGGAAAGACCTTCCTAATTATTTTTTATGCATTTTTGGACATTCTAGGACACAAAACGTGGTAGAAAGGCCAAGAGAAGCTAAGCCGAGGCGAACACGCGAACAAAGACCGAACACGCTAAAGCTATGCACGAAGAAGAGGGACGGAATGAGAATTATTTCCCATTCACGCCCCTCCTCACGGCGCGAGGGAGCCGTGAACGGGGCATTAAAGGGGCCGAGAAAGCTCAAAGTCACGGAGGAGTTAATACCTCATTCACGCCGGAGTCACGGCGTGACGCCGAGCGTGAATGGGCGGCCGAATGACTATAGGATATTTAAGGCTTGGACCTCATTTTGCATGGGAGGTTGGCACAATTTTCAAGAGCTTTTTACTAGTTACAATAAGATTTTAGAGAGAGGTTAGTAGGGTTTCTAGAGAGAGATTTTAGATCCACATTATCAAACACCTTGTATTGCTAGATTTTGTAAAAGAAGCTTGAAGATTGAAAGCATTTGGCTAGTAGATCTTCATTAACGATTTGTATTCGGTGGATCTAAACAATTTGGGGTAAAATCTATTTTGTGCTTTATTGTTATATGTCTTTTTGCCTCTTGATTGTTGAGATCTTAATCATGCTTGGCTAAATCTAGTGGCTAGGGTTGAGGTGTAGATTGTTGTTGTGATGATGCTTAAATTTGCTTATCTTGTGGTGTTTGATTGATTGTTGACTATGTGGATGTCTTGTTGTTGAGGATGATCTTTGTGACATCCTTGGAGTGGGGCCCAACTCCTTGGATGGTGTTGGAAATCTAGATCTAGGCAAGAGATTGCTAGATCCGGGTAGCCTCGATCCTCTTCATTTCCCCATCTTCGATCCGAGAGGACAAGACCCGAAAAGAAGTGAGAGCAAAGTGTTTGTTTAAAAGGCCCGTAGAGAGCAATAGTTCCTACGGGCAGTGTTAGACCGTTTCGGATAACGCACTAGCCATCCACTTCTCTTGACTAGTAGCGGACAATCAAATCGTCACAAGCCTCCCCATGCGGGATTGACCAATCACACAACACAATCGAAACCCATTCCTATCTGCCTTTCTCTCTCTGAGTAAATCCCTATTTCCCAATCTACTTTTCTTAGTTTCAAAGTCTTTTCCAAATTCCCTTTTCAAACCAACAGCGTCAATCCACCTTCCCGAATTGAGCCTTCAAGTGTCTAGCCTACCTTTCCTTTTCTTAAGCCCAACTTCCAAGTTGTCATTCGTCGAGAGAACGACACTCGGGGTGGTTCTAACTCCCCATTTTACCATCTATCCATAGCAAGCACAACCATACTACTTCAATCTTTTGACCACGCTTTCAAGAACCACAACCTAAGAGCACACGCCGGTCACATATAATTGTCATGCTTCTCAAACAAATAGCCAAGACCATACACTTTACATTTTCATTCACTGTAAATGTTCCAGACAACTTCTATAGCTTAAAACTTCACAAATCCTATTGAAAATTACTCAATTCTACTCCAAATTCAATGAAATCAAATTCTACGCGTGCGTCGTGACGATCCAGAGTGTTCGAGCCTCAAGGGCCCGCAAGTCCCGGTCCGAAATGACACGTAGCTGAGCCACAAAGGCCCGGCCATTGCACATATTTTTCCTAGCGGGGCTTGTAGCGGGGCTTGAGGAGCCCCGCCTCCTGGATCCGCTAAGCGGAGGCCTAGGTGTTAGGAATAAAGTGTAATGGTTTTGATATGCCAAATTTTTATTTGTAGATCCCCCAATTTTATTTATAGGTCTAGTAGAGTCTTAGACCGTGATCGGGAAATTGTTTAATTATGAAAAGAGAAAAACAGAGGAAAATGGATGAAAATAGAAGAAGAAGATATAAAGCCGAAAATCAAGAATTTGTCTGGAGAAAATGACAAATTGAAGAAGAAGATGAATGATACAATATTCACGTCGCTACTACTCAAAGAAGATATCCCAGAAGAATTTTCGTGAAGAAAATTGGAAGAATGCATGAAATTGACTTGGAGATCAAGCATCTATGGAAAGAAAGAAGTACATCAAATATGATTGGAGATTTAATTAAAAGCTGTATGGATGAAGTGGATGATGCTTGATATATTATCCGAAATGGCTCAAGTTCGAAACTCACCACCAATAATTTTACCTTCTCAAATTAAATTAATCTGATGGAGTTGGGCGCTAGTTTAAGCTTTGGGCGCCAATTACAAGTGGAAATTGGGAAGCAATTTCACTTGGGTGGCAATTGAGATGCAATTGCACTATTGCACTTGGGAGCTAATTCAAAGGAATTGGGAGCCGATTGCTTCGGCGCCAATTACAAGTGGAAATTGGGTGGCAATTGAGATGCAATTGCACTATTGCACTTGGGAGCTAATTCAAAGGAATTGGGAGCCGATTGGGAAGCAATTTCACTTAGGTGGCAATTGAGATGCAATTGCACTTGGGAGCTAATTCAAAGGAATTGGGAGTGCAATTGCACTATTGCACTTGGGAGCTAATTCACTATTGCACTTGGGAGCTAATTCAAAGGAATTGGGAGCCGATTGGGAAGCAATTTCACTTGGGTGGAATTGGGAGTGCAATTGCACTATTGCACTTGGGAGCTAATTCAAAGGAATTGGGAGCCGATTGGGAAGCAATTTCACTTGGGTGGCAATTGAGATGCAATTGCACTTGGGAGCTAATTCAAAGGAATTGGGAGCCGATTTCATAGAAATTGAAATTGGGAGCTAGTTCGAAGCAATTGAAATGGAATTGGGAATTGGGAGCTAGTTCGAAGCAATTGAAATGGAATTGGGAGCCGATGCTTTGGGCGCCAATTACAAGTGGAAATTGGGAAGCAATTTCACTTGGGTGGCAATTGAGATGCAATTGCACTTGGGAAGCAATTTCACTTGGGTGGCAATTGAGATGCAATTGCACTTGGGAGCCAATTCAAAGGAATTGGGAGCCGATTTCATAGAAATTGAAATTGGGAGCTAGTTCGAAGCAATTGAAATTGGGAGCTAGTTCGAAGCAATTGAAATTGGGAGCCAGTTTCAGAGAAATCAAAATCAATTGAAATTGGGAGCAAGTTTCACATGGAAATCAATTCAATATGGGATTGAAATTGGGAGCAAGTTTCACATGGAAATCAATTCAATATGGGAGCCAATGTAGAATTGAAATTGGGAGCCAATTGAGGTTGTAGTATGGGATGCAATTTCAAATTGGGGACCGATTCAAAGAAGACATGGAGAATCAAATTGAAATGAGATGAAATTCAATACCAGGAGAAGTCTGGGAGCCAATTTCAAAGTCAAAGTCAACAATTCAAATTGGGAAGCAATTGAAAGCACCAGGAGCAGTTGGGGGAGCCAATTACAATGGAGAAATTCAAATTGGGTGCCAATTACAAGCCAATTGAAATTGGGTGTCAATTACAAAGGAGAAATTCAAATTGGGTGGAAGTTCAAAGCCAGTTTGAAGTCTGAGAACACCCAGACGTGAGAATGAAGAAGATGAAGCAGAACTTACAGTGAAAAATATTCTCACAAGGAAAATACTAGTCTAACTAGTATGGGATTAAAATAAAGATTAATTTTGAATCCCAAAGATACAAAGACCACTTCAGAGCTGATCAGAGAAGCCATTCTACACCAAAACTGAGACCCAGATATTTCCACTCAACGTTAAAACAGAGGAATATCAGATGAAGTTTGGGAGATCATTTACATGGAGATGAAACTCCATCAATGGCTAGCTTATCTCTTTCTGACATTTTTGCAGAAGATAAGATAAGATCTCTGACAAAAGATACAAGATTTCAAAAATGAGAGCGTCTTTTTCCAACGGACAGATTCTCATTACCAGCTATAAAATGATGAAGATGTGAAGACTTGAAGATCAGGGGAAACTAACGAACTCACGAACAAGAGAGCAGAAAATTCGAATCCATCAAAGGGATCGAATAGAGCAATTAAGCTTGAAAGAGCATAGAGCAAAAATCTCATTTGATACAGAGCATACCAAAAATCTTCAAGTGAGAAGTGAGAAAAGAAAAAGAACTCAGAGAGCTTCAAAAGAGAGAAATATTCTGAGAGTTCTTAAACAGAGCAAAACAGAGCATAAATATCAAGTGCTTTACTTGATATATTCAAAGAGAGAAAACACTCAGAGCTGTCAAGAGAAATCATTCCAGAGTGTTTATCTTTATCAAAGAGACCTGCGCATCATTGAAGATCATCTACAGAGTCTCAGAAGTTGGAAGCAAGACAACACTTGTTTTGGAGCAAAACAAGAGAAGGGAGGAAAGTAGCACGGAGCTGTGAAATCCTGGATTGTCACACGGAGCTGTGAGATCCGAAGCAGCAGTGTCGGAGACACTGGGCATGATTGGTGTGGGCTTGGTGATCAAAGCACCAGATCACGGGATACGTTTCTACCGGAGTGTGGAAGACGGGGGGAAAGTAACGCGGAGTCGTGAAATCCTGGGATAGTAACGCGGCGACGTGAAACCCGAAGCAGCAGTGTGGTGTCACTGGGCGTGATTAGTGCGGGCTTTGTGATCAAAGCACTAGATCACGGAAATTCATTGTATCTTGGAACCAAGGAGTGGTAGATATAGTGAATTGGCTCTTGGAGAAAAGAGCAAGTGGAGTAGGAGGATTACACCACCTCGCGAACCAGTATATTTGTCTTGTGTTCTTTACTGCTTTGTTTACATACTACTCTTTACATATTCGCTCTCACGAAGATATACTGCTCACACAATCTCACACACACTTTATGTTTATTTATTTCCGCTGTGCACCATACTCTAACAATCTAGTTAAGAGTTTTGGTTTATCTCTGTCTTAGCAATTGTTGTGCTGTGCGAAAAAGTTTGAAAGTCTATTCACCCCCCCCCCCCCCCTCTAGACTTTCACCTTACCTCTTTTGGGACCAACAATTGGTATCAGAGCCTGTAGCCTATTTGAGTCAGTTTGTACCAACCTTTGGTATTAAAACACGTTGCCTAACTGGGTTAACTGTTTTTGACTGCTAGGCTGATCCATTCTACAAAGTGTGTGAATTGGAAAAATCTTTCATATCTCTCGTGATGATGATGAAGAAAGATTTAGCTCAAAATCTATTATTCTCTCTTGATAAATTTGATGATTGGAAAGTTCGTATGCAGGTACACTTATCGGCTTTACACGATGAAATGTGGGAAGTTATTTCCACTGGCCCTATAGAAATATTAAAAATCAATACGGCGTTTGTCCTATCCCCGGATGCTCCACAGTACGTACAAAAGCCAAAACCGGAATGGACATCGGACGATAGAACGCGGAATAATCTTGACATAAGGATTTGTGCTAATAACCTTGACGCGAAAAAGTCGAAGAAAATAAGGATTTGTGCTACAATTGCCGCAAACCCGGACATTTTAAAATAAATTGTCCGTATCCGATCGTTAGCAAGTATCAAGGCAAAAATGTTGAATCTACACCGAACAAATCCGAAAGCAAAAGGTTCAAGCGCGACAAAAGAAAAGCTCTCGTTGGCAACGAACCAAACGAAAATGATGATTCGGAGGATTCATCATCAAGCGATAAAAGTTCATATTCGGACGATGATACGTCGCTAATATGCAAGCTAATGGAGTTGAGTACAAGTGAAGATTGTCTTATGGCTCTTGAAGCAGAGGAAGAAGAGGTAAGTTCTAATTCTTTCAATTCTGTTAATTCCTCTTTTTCTCGTGAATCTATTGATAATCTAATGCGAGATTGTCAAGAGATTATGCTCACTCATCCTCAACTCAAGGAGCGCAATAATATTCTAATTCTTGAAAAAGAAGAAATGAATAAAAAATTGCAAGATGCTTTACTTGAAGTGAGTAAATTGAAGAATGAAAATATTCATCTTCAAGAAGAGTGTAAAGCAAGAGAGGTTAGAGAACATAATCTTAGAGCTACTATTGCTACGTTCACTAATTCGTCTAAAATTATAGATAAAATGGTAAGCATGCAAAAGCCATCAGGAGATAGAACCGGAATAGGTTATGACTCCACATGTTCTCAAACCCCTCAAAATCTGACTAATTCTACTGCTACTTTAAATAATAAAGTTCAAGTGGTAAAATTTGTTAAAAGTCATAATAGCACAATGAGACAAGGACTTGGCTATCAATCAAACGCAAAGTTGAATGTTGAAAGGCCGAAACAGGTTTATACTACGGCAAAGCAACAAAAATTCTACAAGCAAAGATATGCCAAAGAGTCAAGTGCAAAAAGATTTCATAGAAAAGAGGGAAGCTTTTCTAGAAATAAAGTTGGGAGATTTTATCCCACTCAAAAAGATTGGTTGTGTAATAGATGTAATGCTTTTTATAGATCAAAGCAACCATTCTCTTCCCAGGTGCCAAAATATAAAAATAATTTTCAAAACCCGGCGCCAAAAATATTTTCTAATGTGAGTTATGATTATCGTGTCTCTAATGGTTACAAATCGCCTCATCTTAATTCAATAAGATCAAGGTGGGTTTGGTTACCAAAAATCACTAACAGTAAAGGACCCAAGCAAGTATGGGTACCTAAAATTAATTAATCTTTTTTGCAGGATGTTTGGTACATCGATAGTGGTTGCTCACGCCACATGACTAGAAATAAATCATATCTAGTTAATTTCAAAGAAATCGATGGACCAAAAGTTATATTCGGAGGAAATCAAAATTATGGAGTTACAAAAGGAGTTGGCACGATCAAGAAAAATGGTTTGAAGATTGAAGATGTTTCTTTCGTTGAAGGATTAAAATTTAATTTGTTGAGCACTAGTCAATTTTGTGATAAAGGCTATCTTGTAGAATTTTCTAAAGATAATTGCCTAATAAAAAATGAGCTCACAAATGAGATTATTTTATCTGGAAAACGGCGAAAGAACATGTATATTGTGGATTGGAGCACAAGCAAAGATTCAGTGTGCTTAATGGCCAGAAATTCGAATGAAGCTAATTGGGAATGGCACAGAAAGCTCAACCACTTAAACTTCAAGACCATCAATCAGCTTGCAAAGAAGAATCTAGTAGAAGGCTTGCCAGATATTATCTTCAAGAAGGACCAAGTGTGTGATGCATGCCAACGCGGAAAGCAAATCAAATCATCATTCAAATCAAAGACACACGAGTCAACGTCAAGACCGTGTTTCTCAAGAAGAAAAATGAAGTTGAGCAAATTCTACCGAAGCTGTTGAAGCAACTACAAAATGAGAAAGAATTGCAAATATCAAAAATACGAACGGATCGCGGAACCGAGTTCGTGAATGGAGTTATACAAGCTTTTTGCAATTCACATGGAATTTCTCATCAACTATCTGCCGCAAGAACACCGCAACAAAACGGTGTTGCCGAAAGAAGAAACTGGACGCTCAAAGAAGCCACACGAGTGATGATTAGTGCTGCCGGTCTCCCGAAACGCTATTGGGCGGAAGCTATCATCACTGCTTGTTACACGCAAAATAGAAGCATGATCCATAAGCAGTACAAGAAGACGCCATATGAGCTATATAAAGGGAGAAAACCAAATATTGGTTATTTTCATATTTTTGGATGCAAATGTTTTATTCATATTAATGATAAATTGCATCTAAAAGCTTTTGATGAGCGTGCAGATGAAGGAATTTTTCTAGGATATTCAGCTACCAGCAAGGCGTACAGAGTTCTGAATAAAAGATCAATGGTGGTTGAAGAATCCATACACGTGGTATTTGATGAAAAATGACAGATCAAGAATGATGCACTGGACGAAGAAATTGCACAAAATGGTAACAAGTGTCATATTGATTTTTGTGATACTAATGATACGTGTGAAGATGATGTTTTGTAGGGAATGGATGAGTTGGAAATTAATTCTCTAGAAAATCCCATCCCTCACCCAGAAGAAGTTGGAAACTCTTTAAATAATAATTTTGGGAGTGATGCCTCACGTGGGAATGGAGATGCAGTACAAGTTGGTGATCCAATTAATGATCAAATTGCATGTGATGTTGGTAATCAATTTCAAAACAATTTAATTGATGAAATTCGAACCAACACTGCAAATTCACGACAAATGGATCCATCCAGTACCATGCACCCATTTCAACCAGATTTAAGATGGATCAAAAATCACCCTCCAGAATTAATTATTGGGAATATTCATGAAGGCGTGTAAACAAGATCATCTACCATGGAAGCATTGTTCACGTGTTATCTATCTCAGATTGAACCAAAAGAAATTGACGAAGCTCTCAATGATCCGGATTGGATAAACGCTATGCAAGAAGAGCTCGATCAATTCAAAAGAAATGATGTTTGGGAACTTGTTCCAAGACCGCCGAACCACAACATTGTAGGAACCAAATGGGTCTTCCGGAACAAAGCAAACGAAGAAGGCGTGATTGTTAGGAATAAAGCAAGGCTCGTTGCAAAAGGATACTCTCAAGAAGAAGGAATTGATTTTGATGAAACTTTTGCACCGGTGGCTCGACTTGAAGCAATCAGAATTTTCCTAGCCTACGCCGCACACAAAGATTTCACTGTTTATCAAATGGACGTGAAAAGCGCATTCTTGAATGGTCTACTCGAAGAAGAAGTTTATGTCGAACAACCCCCAGGTTTTGAGGTAAAAGGCGAAGGTGATAAAGTCTACAAACTTAAAAAGGCATTGTATGGGTTGAAACAAGCACCTTGAGCTTGGTATGATACTTTGTCAATGTTCTTAATAAGCTGTGGATTCACCAAAGGCCTTGTTGACAAAACTCTATTTAGAATTCAAGATGGTGATCATATTTTATTAGTGCAAATATATGTTGATGATATTATTTTTGGAAGCACTAACAATTCTTTGTGAGAAATTTTCGAAGCTTATGCAGAATAAATTCGAAATGAGCATGATGGGTGAATTGAATTACTTCTTGGGCTTACAAGTCAAACAACTGAAAGAAGGAGTATTCATCAATCAAGCAAAGTACACCCACGACTTGATAAAGAAATTTGGCCTTGATGGAAAATCATCGATCAAAATTCCAATGAGCACATCAATAAGGCTAGACAAAGATGAAGATGGAAAGGATGTCGATCAAACAAAGTATAGAGGAATGATTGGTTCACTTCTATATCTTACTGCAAGCAGGCCGGACATTTCTTATGCTGTGGGAGTGTGTGCAAGATTCCAAGCAAATCCAAAAGAAAGCCACCTCACCGCAACAAAGAAGATCATACGATATCTGAAAGGCACAATCAATGTTGGATTGTGGTATCCAAAAGGTACAGATTTTACTCTAACGGGTTTTTTAGATGCGGATTTTGCAGGTTGCAAAATAGACAGAAAAAGCACTTCCGGGACATGTTAGTTCTTGGGGGGAAGGCTTGTTTCTTGGTTCAGCAAAAAGCAAAATTCCATCGCAACTAGTACCGCTGAGGCCGAATATATTGCTGCAGGGAGTTGTTGTGCGCAAATTTTGTGGATGAAGCAACAATTGAAGGATTACGGAGTTAATTGTGATGACGTTAGTATTTATTGTGATAATACTAGTGCAATGGCTATCACTCACAATCCGGTGCTTCACTCAAGAACCAAACATATCGACATTCGACATCACTTCATAAGGGATCACGTTGAAAAGAAAAATCTGAAGATCGAATATATCCCTACGGAAAACCAAGTTGCTGATATTCTCACGAAGCCTTTATGCGAAACGAGATTTTCTACCTTAAGGCACGAGTTGGGAATGATTGAAGTGAGCTAAGTATCACTGAACTTAATCTCTCTATTTAAATTGATACTTGTGCTCAAAATAAATTGTTTACATGGATAAATTGTTTTATTTGTTTCTATGCATGTTTTTATTCGAAATTTTTATGTGATAAAATTGCAATATGTGTTAGGAATTTATTTGTGTATTTGCATGTATTATTTAACGTGAGATCATATGCCATGCAAATTAATTTGATGAAATGTGCAATTCGTGATTTATTTGATAATTTGTATAAAATTGCATGTTTTAATGTGTTAATCAGTTTTTGAGTATGTGTTCATGTTTCTGTAAATTAACTAACTTGTTTGCATGAACAATTTGCTCTAAAAATGATTTACCATGTTTATTTGATAATATATATGTGCTATGTGCAAAATGTGATTTAATATGTTATTTGTATGTGTGTTTCGTATATATGCAGTATATGTGATATAAATTGCTATAAAATGTTTTAGAAATCTAAAAATTAGTATTTTTGTTAGTTTCTAAAATATTTTGGAATCTGATTAATATGTTTTATATAAAGTTGTTTCTAGTTATAAATTAGGAATATGTGTGTCAATTGTGTTAATTTCCAAATTATATGTATTTTAATTAGGAATGCCGTGTATATGAGTTTAATGAAATTGGTATGTGTGATTAATTATTTGTGGAGTAATTTTTGCTACTAACGAGATGTTTGAGTATGTTTATATCTGTGGTACACGATTTTGAGAAGGAAATCAGGAGATAAAGGAGGAAAATTTAGAGTTTAATTGGGCATCAAACCTCCACCCATAAACTCGTACACTTTCTAAACCTCCACCCAACCTAAACCTCCCCCCATAATCCTCTTCTAAATCAAATCTTTCCAAACAGATTTACCCTCTCTTTCTCAAATCGACACCCCCATCTCGCCTGTCAGAAATCTACTCTCTTAATCGATCCCCACAAACAAATCTCAAGGAGATCAGAACCCAAATCCTTCCTAAGTGTCTCTTCAAATCTCCACCCTCTACACCTTACGTGCATTGGGTATTTCTAAAGAGGTGTGAGCATTAAATGCTCTTGTCTGCTCATGATGACATTTTCTGTTTCCTCGTAACACTCTCTATCAGATGACTCATCTACCCTAAACTCACCTAATCGACACACCTCAACCAAAGGGTACAATTGAGAAGTCTCATCTCTCTCTCTTAAATTCGAAAAACCCCTTCGAGTCATCCTCCTCATATAAACCCCTCTCCTATATCTCAAAAACTCTTTCAAGACCTTCAGAATATCAGAAAACTCTCTCTCAAATTATCTCTCCTCGATCAATCAATCTGATCATCATGGCCCAATCTGGAAGAAAGCAAATTGATCATATTTCTGCCCTCTCGCAACAAGTGACGAATGGGATGGTTCTCAATCCTGAGTTTTTCAGACTAGGTTCTACCAACAAGGACACGGCCGAGAAAATTCTTCAAGCTTTAAAAGACTGTGGACTATTTGATTTCTTCACCTACAACTACTTTGGAACCTTTGAAGAAGATGTAGCCGAATTTTATCTACCTGCAGTCGTTGAAAAGGACTCGATAAAATCTAGAGTTGGAGGATCAGAAGTTTTGATCACTGAAGATGACATACACAAGTGCTTCAACTTTCCTGAATCTCAGATAATGCCAGAATCTCACAGCTATGTTGTTCAAAATTTTTGGAATGAGATTCGTGGTCCTACGGCTCCAATTTTCTCTGATGTATCCGCTCATAAGAATGTATTGAAGTTTGAATATGAGATGTTGGTGGACATGATTTACAAGATTCTTGAACACAAACTGGGAAGTACTGAAGATTTGACCGTGTCAACAGTGTGCCTGATGGACGGAATCATGAAAGGAATAAAATTCAAATGGGCAAAATTTATCTACAGGAAGATGGTTATTTTTGTTCATGCTGCCAAACCAATGAAGAAACCCGCTGTAGTAGACCGATTCTATCAAAATGTTGGATATGGTCTCATCATTAGAGAACTGCTAAGGAAAAAGACAATTCCAATGAGAAAACACAAAAATATTGGAATTTACAGAGCTCTCTTCAGAAAATTCAGTCTTAATTTTGGAAAAAGGTCAAGCCAGAGAAGAGGACAAGAAGGTGGGAGTTCTACAAGTTCAAAAACACCTCAGAGTTCCAGACCGAGAAACAGCAAAGCAATCTCAACCTCAAGTAATCAAATGGGATCAAGCAATCGATCAGGAAGAGATCAAGAAGCCATCAGTACGGCTATGGCAGTTGTTCCAATCAAATATGCCGAACCAAACTTGTTGGCCGAAGGAGTTGATGATACTACAAGAATGGAATTTGCAGGAGTTGATGTGCAAATTTCGAATGATCTACAAAGAAGGCTCTCGAGTCAATCTGCAGCCGAAGGAAGTGCAGGACCTATAGTTTTTGACTCAGCGCTCATTCAAGATGATCCGGAGCTGTTGAAAGAATTGATAATGGTGCAAACTTGGAAAGAATGGAAACTTGAAAGATACCATTCTTTCATGTCAAAAATCACCCCAGATTTGATACGAAGTGAAGATTTTTCCTTGGAATGGTGTGGAACGAACGTGATGCTAGATGCACTCAACATGGATTTAAATCAAGTGTATCACATGAAGCTACACGAGAAGGCAGCCAGACAAAAAGGAAAAGCACCAATAAAAGGAGGCAGTACGGCTCAAGACCGTTTAGCCGAACAAGAGAGACAGAATGAAATTTCACTTCAGTTAGCTCTACAAAGGTCAGTGTATGACACACATCATTATCCAGGTAACACATCTCTTGTGGATAATGAAGTTTTTGATGAAAGAACTGATGGAACGTCACTCATTGATGTACCAATCATAAGCACTGAAAATCATATGGACATACCTGTGAAAGTCCATGATGCTTCTTTATTGATATCTGATTTGACCCCCACACCAATTAATGTGAATCTGGAGTGCAATGAACAACTTGTGGGAGCCAATGAAAAACAAGTGTTAGAAGAAAGAAGAAGAAATATACCAGTGGAAGTTGCAGTAGAAGTTGGTACTGAGAGTAGACTGCAAATCACAGAGGATTTATCCAGTGTATTGCCGGTACACCATACCGAGTCTACCATGCCTACCATGGACCCTGTTCTAGAAAATGAAGATTTATTTACAGAGAACTACACGAGAACAGAGGTCTTAGAAGAAGAAATTGGTGATCTCAATCAAGAAGCCGAATCACCTGAAGAAGAAGGGATGCAACTTATTGACACAGTTATTCTCACAGATCCGAATAAAAGTCCATTCGGATCCCCTCAAAATTTTGTGCAGATGGATGAACAAGAAGATGACATATTTTCATCCTTATTTGCCAAAGTGGCCGAATCCAGTGATGTTGTTTGTCAAACTATTGGAGAAAAATTGGTTGAACAAAACCAAATGCTAGAACAACAACACACGGATACCCGAGTCAATCTGAAAGAATTAATGGAGCATCAAAATTCTTTGAAGACTCAGAATGACAAAGCAGAAAGAATCTTGAAAGGAGAATTGACAAAAAGCTTACTTGAAGTGCTTCAGCTCATGAAGAAGGAACGTGAAGCAGCTGAAAAGATTCACAACGAACGTCACTTGAGACAGATCAAGGCGATTCAAGATCGAGAAAGCCGAATCAACAAAATTGAAGCTGAACTCGCAGTTACAACAAACAAGCTGGACAACGTGCAAACCATTTCCATTGAAACACACAATAGTGTTGAAACTGTGAAGGTAAACCAAGACCAAGATTTTAAGACCCTTGCATTTTTGGTTGATAACGCCAAAAGGGGGGAAGAAATTCTCAGTCACTTGGCTTTGCAACAACAAGAATTTATTCTTGGAAGTCAACAACAGCCAGTAATGTCTACTCAAGGTAGAGGCCGAAGCCGCGGACAATCCTCACAAGGACCATCTCAGATTGGTTTTGCTCAGTTCGCGAATCCTAGTCTTGGTACGAGTACATCAAAGGTTGCTGAACAGCGTGGCTGGTTCGAATGCTCTAAGGGTACCGCCACTCAGACAACAATATGGACTAAGGAAAATTTACCAAGCATGATCAAGAAATGGCCTGCAGCCGATCAAGCCCAATGGATCTCGGAAAAGAATAAAGAAGAAGAAGGCAAAAGGAAAAGAACCGAGATGTGGTATGAACTAAGAGATTTCACCGGAAATATGGGCATGAATCTTGGAGAAGAAAGAAGCTTCGAAGAATGTGTCTTATGGTGGGAAAACGGAGTTCTTCCGGGCAACAATATCAAAGAAGCTTTTGGACATTACATGGTCGGACAGCTTACAAAGAAATTTCAGAATGCAAAGTTCAAAGATGATTTCTTCAAGCTCAGAGAACATGTCAAAGAAATTTTGAAGAAAGACTTTGGTGTGAAGAAACCCAGAAGGTAATCTGAAAATTCTCTTAAGTTGATATTCTCTATTTTCGAACCTCTGTTGCGTTTTTCTCTATAAATTCGAAATATATCAATAATAATTTCCCATGGTCTATTTTGAGTCTTTAATTTTATTTGTTTAATGTAATTAGACTTTCGTGAATTAAAAGACAAGAAATATGTCAAACGCACGACAAAATTAAAAATTGATGATGATCAAAATAAAAATAATTCAAGATGCGTTTAGGAGCTTGTCTAAAAATTTAATTCACAAGTTTCTTTTGATTGTGTCTAGAAAACCATTTGTTAAACTCATCTTGGCTTTGTCAAATAAAATTGAGCAAAAAGATTATTTTTCAAAGACTTAAAGCCAATGACTGAGTATAGGTTTTGGCATTATCAAAAGGGGGGAAATTGTTAGGAATAAAGTGTAATGGTTTTGATATGCCAAATTTGTATTTGTAGATCCCCCAATTTTATTTATAGGTCTAGTAGAGTCTTAGACCGTGATCGGGAAATTGTTTAATTATGAAAAGAGAAAAACAGAGGAAAATGGATGAAAATAGAAGAAGAAGATATAAAGCCGAAAATCAAGAATTTGTCTGGAGAAAATGACAAATTGAAGAAGAAGATGAATGATACAATATTCACGTCGCTACTACTCAAAGAAGATATCCCAGAAGAATTTTCGTGAAGAAAATTGGAAGAATGCATGAAATTGACTTGGAGATCAAGCATCTATGGAAAGAAAGAAGTACATCAAATGTGATTGGAGATTTAATCAAAAGTTGTACGGACGAAGTGGATGATGCTTGATATATTATCCGAAATGGCTCAAGTTCAAAACTCACCATCAATAATTTTACAAGGTAAAATTTGAGAAGTCAAATTAAATTAATCTGATGGAGTTGGGCGCTAGTTTAAGCTTTGGGCGCCAATTACAAGTGGAAATTGGGAAGCAATTTCACTTGGGTGGCAATTGAGATGCAATTGCACTTGGGAGCCAATTCAAAGGAATTGGGAGCCGATTTCATAGAAATTGAAATTGGGAGCTAGTTCGAAGCAATTGAAATGGAATTGGGAGCCGATTTCATAGAAATTGAAATTGGGAGCTAGTTCGAAGCAATTGAAATTGGGAGACAGTTTCAGAGAAATCAAAATCAATTGAAAGAAATTGGGAGCAAGTTTCACATGGAAATCAATTCAATATGGGATTGAAATTGGGAGCAAGTTTCACATGGAAATCAATTCAATATGGGAGCCAATGTAGAATTGAAATTGGGAGCCAATTGAGGTTGTAGTATGGGATGCAATTTCAAATTGGGGACCGATTCAAAGAAGACAATTGGGAGCCAATTGAGGTTGTAGTATGGGATGCAATTTCAAATTGGGGACCGATTCAAAGAAGACATGGAGAATCAAATTGAATTGAGATGAAATTCAATACCAGGAGAAGTCTGGGAGCCAATTTCAAAGTCAAAGTCAACAATTCAAATTGGGAAGCAATTGAAAGCACCAGGAGCAGTTGGGAGCCAATTGCAAGTCAAAGTCAATTGGGAGCCAATTACAATGGAGAAATTCAAATTGGGTGTCAATTACAAAGGAGAAATTCAAATTGGGTGGAAGTTCAAAGCCAGTTTGAAGTCTGAGAACACCCAGACGTGAGAATGAAGAAGATGAAGCAGAACTTACAGTGAAAAATATTCTCACAAGGAAAATACTAGTCTAACTAGTATGGGATTAAAATAAAGATTATTTTTGAATCCCAAAGATACAAAGACCACTTCAGAGCTGATCAGAGAAGCCATTCTACACCAAAACTGAGACCCAGATATTTCCACTCAACGTTAAAACAGAGGAATATCAGATGAAGTTTGGGAGCTCATTTACATGGAGATGAAACTCCATCAACGGCTAGCTTATCTCTTTCTGACATTTTTGCAGAAGATAAGATAAGATCTCTGACAAAAGATACAAGATTTCAAAAATGAGAGCGTCTCTTTCCAACGGACAGATTCTCATTACCAGCTATAAAATGATGAAGATGTGAAGACTTGAAGATCAGGGGAAACTAACGAACTCACGAACAAGAGAGCAGAAAATTCGAATCCATCAAAGGGATCGAATAGAGCAATTAAGCTTGAAAGAGCATAGAGCAAAAATCTCATTTGGTACAGAGCATGCCAAAAATCTTCAAGTGAGAAGTGAGAAAAGAAAAAGAACTCAGAGAGGTTCAAAAGAGAAATATTCTGAGAGTTCTTAAACAGAGCAAAACAGAGCATAAATATCAAGTGCTTTACTTGATATATTCAAAGAGAGAAAACACTCAGAGCTGTCAAGAGAAATCATTCCAGAGTGTTTATCTTCATCAAAGAGACCTGCACATCATTGAAGATCATCTACAGAGTCTCAGAAGTTGGAAGCAAGACAACACTTGTTTTGGAGCAAAACAAGAGAAGGGAGGAAAGTAGCACGGAGCTGTGAAATCCTGGATTGTCACACGGAGCTGTGAGATCCGAAGCAGCAGTGTCGGAGACACTGGGCGTGATTGGTGTGGGCTTGGTGATCAAAGCACCAGGTCATGGGATACGTTTCTACCGGAGTGTGGAAGACGGGGGGAAAGTAACGCGGAGTCGTGAAATCCTGGGATAGTAACGCGGCGACGTGAAACCCGAAGCAGCAGTGTGGTGTCACTGGGCGTGATTAGTGCGGGCTTTGTGATCAAAGCACTAGATCACGGAAATTCATTGTATCTTGGAACCAAGGAGTGGTAGATATAGTGAATTGGCTCTTGGAGAAAAGAGCAAGTGGAGTAGGAGGATTACACCACCTCGCGAACCACTATAATTGTCTTGTGTTCTTTACTGCTTTCTTTACATACTGCTCTTTACATATTCGCTCTCACGAAGATATACTGCTCACACAATCTCACACACACTTTATGTTTATTTATTTCCGCTGTGCACCATACTCTAACAATCTAGTTAAGAGTTTTGGTTTATCTCTGTCTTAGCAATTGTTGTGCTGTGCGAAAAAGTTTGAAAGTCTATTCACCCCCCCCCCCCCCCTCTAGACTTTCACCTTACCTCTTTTGGGACCAACACTAGGGCAACGACTCTTGCCCTGAGCCGTGGCCTAGGGCCGCTCCTCCATGAGGCTTGCCAACGGTCCCTGTCTAAGGCCATTGGCTAGTCTCGTGTCTCATCTGGTGCACACTGTCTTGTGCACCAATGAGACTCTTCTTCACCTGTAATATAATTTCAGGCAAACAAACACTCCCAAATCATCCACAACACATCATAGATCAACAATAGATCCCTTACTAGCTCAAACACAACCAAAATCTAGCATTTCTAAGCATTTCAACCACTAAATAGACTTCACAAAGTCTAAAATAATCTTATGGTAGTCCATGAGGTTATACCTTTGTAGATTCCTCCTTTGAGCTGGGATTCCACCTTCTTCGCAAGCTAGCTACACCTTCCTTCACCTCTTAAACATCTCAAACAAGCCATACAACAACCTTAAGACTAAGTTCTCAGAGATGGAAGTTAGGAATGAAAGCTAGAAGAAATGGAAGGCTAAGACTTGAAGAAAACTTACTGTGATTTTTCTCTTTGTTCTTGCAGAGCTATGGTTGGGGAAGCTAAGAGTGGAATCAGGAGAAAAAAAGGCTTACTATTCCTTTTATATGGGTTCAAAATCCTAGGAAGATACACAATGATTGGTGGAGGGTAAAGTGGTAATTTGGTGGTTATTCTAAAAAGATCAGACAAGATATTGGATGGTTGTGGTCTACCAAGCTTCATGGACCAAGTCAAGAATCATAGTTTAAAAATAGTTTTTGGGGTCAAAATGTATTTTCAAAAAATACTTTCTAGACAATTACTTAAGTTTGGTTCCTCAGATTCTCCCAGTTTCACTCGGATTGACTTTTGGGATTAAAAACTTGGTACACGATGTACCCAAAAGTTTAGGACTTTTGATTTAAAAATATGTCCCAGTGTCGAATTTATTTAAAAGTGTCTCAAAATAATTTATTCGAACACCGATTTTATCGCAAAATTTTTATTGTGTGAAAAATGGCTATTTTGGAATTTCTTAAAATCGAATTTATAAAATTAAATTTTGGGTTGTCACAACCACTACTCCAGAACTATTGGGCTTACATAGACGAGCCCACCGGTACTAGCCTCGACCGGAGAAGATGCTGGAATAGTGCACACGCGTCGGCGCGTGACTTCGAAACCCCTAGACTGCCGCGGCGCGTGAGAACTCCGATGGCTACTCCATTTCTTCTGACGGCGTCGTCTCTTTAATCCAACCAAAACCGACTACCCACTCACCTCAGTCTCGCTCTGATACCATGTAGAATTTATATACTAAAGTTTTTACTTTGAAAGCTGATGAATAATAAGCTGTACACAGGAGCCTATATATACATACTAATAGCAGGACTTAACCACTCATTTGAATTTCAAAATGAGTAGCTAAGAGACATTTCCTAATAACCTTCTAACAATTTCCTTAAAATGATCCTTACCATTTGCACGGAAGTGGAGACCCTAATTTAAAGAGGGCGAAAAACGATTCCAACACAAGGGCGACCAATCAACAAGCCCAAGGACCAACGAGGAAGTACAACGACGCTAACGAAAGGCAGTTTCCCTGTAGAAGGTGTGGCAAGGAGCATCGGGGACTGCCAAGGGAATGCGTTACGATGCTACAATTGTGGGGAGGGAGGCCACAAAGCCTTCCAATGCAACCAACCCGCAAGTGCGAGACCATCGGCCACGGTGCAACAAAGAAATACGAATGATCGAGGAAGCTATGGAGTACCTGGGAAGGTGTTCATCATTAGTCACACTCAAGCTGACATCGGAACCGAAGACGTAGCCTTTGGAGGTGAAGACCCTACAAATCCATAAGGGGAAAACCTTGAAGAAGAATTTTGTCTAGGATAAAGTGAGCAAGACCTTGTAAACCTCCCCCCTTTTAACGTAGAACCTTCTACTTAGTTCGATTACTTGGGATCCCCGTACTTTAAAATAAAATTAATTAGTTAGTTCGATCAGTTTGATTCTCTTATTCCGCCCTTCGGGCTAATTCGAACACTAGTTCGTGCCTCTTATAAACTACGAAAACCCCCCAAGACCTCGCCGCACCGCTCAACGACCCCCCGGCCACCACTCGTCAGGAGCCCGCTGCCGCCGCATCACCGTCGACGCCAGCCACAACCACCGCTGTCGCCCCCTCCCCGAACAGCGATGCCGCCCGTCAAACCCACTACCCGCCGCCGTCGCACCATCATCGTCGCAATCTGTCGGAAAAGGAAGCCCCAACCGTAATCCCACCCTACCTCGTCCAAACCATGCCAAGGAGACCCGCCAATGCCCAAATCCCAGAATGGAACAATGCCGATTACACGGTATTGGGAGGTAAAGCACTTGAACCCGATCAATTCTTTCAAGAATTGATTGATATGCTTAAATTTCAAGGTTTGTTGGGAATGTATTTGGAAATCAAATGCGATACGTACCCCGAGTTGGTAAAGGAGATCTACCACCACTTGGTAGCTACCAAGCATGGGGATAAATTTGAGATCACCTCTAAGGACGGGGGTAAAGAAATAGTACTGACTGAAACCCGCCTGGCCAAACTCCTGAAACTAACCGCCACGTGCGTATCGGAGTATGACCGAAAGGCTTGGATTGGTGCCCGAAACTTGAAGTACAAAGACTATCTGAGTTATTTGTTGGGAAGAGAAGACAGGTTCACTTTGGCCACGAGGCCAATTAAGAAGTTGTTAACTGCCGAACAGAAACACTTGGTCATGATTGTGACGAATAGCCTGTTGCCAAACAAGAACAAGAGCAAGGATGTGGGAAGCCTTGAGTGCACCTTTGCCTACTTCCTTAAGCACAAGGTCAAATTCAACCTACCCGCCCTTATGCTAAAGCACATGGAGTTTTGGAAATCTAGCAATCGGCTCAGCCTACCCTACGGGATGATCCTAAGTTGGATCATGGAAAGAAAAGGGATAGACGTAAGCCGGACCAAAGCCAAGCCCATAGGTGGGATGATCTTCAACGCCCAAAACCTCCGCCGCAATGACATTTACCATGTCGGAGATGGACAATACATCACCCTCGAGGAGGTATGCCTGAAGCCCCTAACCGAACAAAGATTGCTAGTAGAGCGATTGGGCATTTCAAACAAAAAGATGAAGCAAGCCGTCTAAGAGGACGAAGAATAAGAGGAACAAGGAGAAGAGGAAGACGAACCAAACTACCTGGAACCCGCAAGGAGAAGAAGGGCCGAGGGGGACCAGGACGAGAGATCAACTAATGAACGTATCCTCATGCAACTCGTAAGGCAAAACAGGATCATGGAAGAAAGATTCTCATCGTTGATTTTCGCGACGAGCTCTTTGGACCGAAGGGTGTCGGCGATCGAGGCCATACTAGGCGCGCGCGAAGCCTCAAGCTTGGGAACGGGAAACCAAGGTAATCCTATCTCAAACCGCACTATCCCTTAACTTGACCAGTCCTTGACTTGCACCTGTAGAAAACGAATGTGTGCACAAACTTCTTAATTTGTTAGGGGGGGTGTGTAACACCCCGTGTTACGATCATCAAACCCGAATTAATTATGTAATTAACCCCGCCAAGAACAGATAAAAAGGATTAATTAATTTAGTTAGAATTCCCTTAAATACCTAATGTGGCCCACAATGGACCATGGACCCTTATTTATGATAAGAACTTTAAGTTTGTTAGGAATAAAGAAAGTGGGCCTTTACTATTCAGATTCTAATTGGGAGTCCTAAACCTATATATAAGATATTAGAAAGCAATCAAAACCCTTCCCACTCATATCACTCGAAAATCCCCCAAGAGACCTAGCCAAGGAATTCCCCCGTCACCAAGCCTAGCGAAAGATCAAGTGGAGGAGAATCTTGGAGGATGACCTTAGGAGTTAAGGAAGATTTAATTAAAGCTAAGAGGTAACTCATGTCTTACAAAACCTATTTTCCTTGCTATATCTTATTTATTGGCTTCTTTGATAATCGTATGAATGAATTTGTGATTATGCCTTGATAGAGCTTGTCTTTAGGATTATGATGTGGATTCTCGTTATTCTTGATATCCTTGATGATCTTGTATGGTGATATGCATGTTATTTAATTACGTTGAGAGCTTGTCCTTAGGGTTTTATGTTGTGAGTTCTTGATGTTATTGAGGGTCTTGATGTCTTTGATTTACTATGTGTTCTAGTCTTGAATCTTGGCATGTTTAGGGTTTGCATCTAGAGTGTAATTATGTTGTTTCTTGGCTTAATTCTCGTTGTTCAAGTCCATATTGTTGTTGACATGTGTTCGAACTTGATTTTGAATAAAAGTGATAAATTTTCGAGTAGGGAATGTGCCAAGAAACATGAGTACTAGCGGGTAGTCGGTGGGGGGATGAGCCCCCACCTAACCACCGGCTGGTACGGTCACCCGTACCAGCAGGTGGCTGGCGGGTTGACAACTACCCGCTGTTACGAGGCCGTACGCCGACGGGTGGTTGTCCACCTGCCGTTCCGCCCGCTGGTACGGGCGGCGTGGTGTGTCGTTTTCCCCCGTTTGTTGTTGTGGTTGTCCACTCGCCGTTCCGCCCGCTGGTACGGGCGGCGTGGTGTGTCGTTTTCCCCCGTTTGTTGTTTCCCCGTGCCCCGTTGTGCCCTGTCTGATGTTTGGGAGTCTAGTTTGATGTTTCAGTTACCGTTCTAGAAGTTGCGAGTCTTGATTATTGCATGTGGTGTAAGTTGGTATCCCGTTGGCCTAGGATGAGAATTGAATGTTCCCTTGAGAGTCTTGTGCCCTTCCTTTGGTGTGGCATTGTGAATATTGAGTATTGGCATTGAGTATTGATAGTTGTTGATTGCTACTGTTGAATGTTGATTGTTATGTGGTTGTCCATGATGAGAAAAGAGATGTGATTGGCGGAAAAGATATGTTGGTAGTTTGGCACTATGGGTGCTCGGTTATTGTGCTATAGGCACAGACCATTTGATTATTTTGCTAAAGGCACAGATCATGTTATATGGCACTGCGGTGCTATCAGATCGGTGGTCTTGTTGGCAATATGTCGATGGGGAGCATGAGTGCTCCGGAATGATAAGGGAGGCGATATAAGGGTAGCCTGGAGGTACAGGTTGGAACTGAAATAAGGTTGGAGAGGTGTGAAGGTTGGAACTTGGTATAAGGTTGGATCATGGGCGTGCGTGATGGTGTTATTGCTTATTATTTCTGAGCATTGTTATTGCCTTGTCTCGTGGTTCTAGGTTGCATGCTAGTATCTTTATGTTGTTTTATTGTATCCAGTCTGTTGATGCGTCTCGAGTCTTGATCTTGGTTTAAAGCTAGAGTTGTTTAGGACTATATATGTATTCCTCAGTATCAAAATAGTTTTCTCATATCTACCTATATTGTACTCAACGCGTGGGAGTGGGTTACTAGCATTATTCGCTGATTGTTGTTACACCATATGTTTTTCAGGTACTGACCAGTAGCTTCGGAGCGCGCTAGTTGGACTTGTGGATTTAGCTTAGATAGCTCTAGTATTAGTTAGATGACATGTGTGCCTTGAATTGTATCTGAATATTGATTTTTGGATTATACTTGTTTAGTTAGTTTACCCTGTACATCTAGGTTCTCAAACCTAGATGCGGCATAGCACCTCGACTCTTATGCTTAGCTTATGCTCTGTTTGGGTATTAATGATAGATTCGCCTTTATTTCATAAGCCTGTTTTAAAAATTAAGGGTGTTACATATCGTGTATTCTTTTCTCGTCTAAATTTTTTCCCATGGAATTTTTCTAGCAATTTTTTAATGAGGCATGATTATGGTAAGATAATGTCCAATGTGAAATGTTATAAAGATATTATTGCGGACATTATGAACATTCAGTATGTAACAACCATATTTATATCTATCATTATTGTTTTTCGCTACAAATGTATATATATATATATATATATATATATATATATATATATATATATATATATATATATATATATACACTGATTCGAAAGTTAGAATAATATATTGAAGTTATATTGTTATTCATTTTTCTCTCTAATTTTCTATTTACATTATATTCTTTTCAAAAGGTTGAACCACAACCCTAAGGGCCCCACACCCTGTCTATTTACATTATATTGTTCATTCAATCCATTTCACTGGAGAGAAATCAATTACAAATTTACAATAAGGCACCGTTTGGAAACCCGGAAAATAACTTCTGGAAAATGTTTTCCAGAAAATGAGTCATTTTCCAGAAACATTTTAATTTTCGATGTTTGGCTACACAACGGAAAACTGCCTTTGTGTGTTTAGTTCATTTTCCAGAAAATGAGTACGAAAGTGGAAAGAATTGTATATTTCAACATTTTAATTATTTAATATTTTTGATAAAATCCTTTTGTGAATAGCACTCATTAAGCCTTGTGGACAATTTTGAATGTTTATATATATATATATATATATATATATATATATATATATATATATATATATATATATATACTAGTTTTACACGCGCATTGCGAGAATGAGTTAATGCCCAATGTTTATAATTAAATAAGTATTTCAAAGTATATCAATGCAAGATTATATATGAGAATTGAAGTTCGTACATAAGTAATTGAGTGTCGAATTTGTTTATTTAAATATGTAACTCAAAGTATATGAATACAAGATAATGTAAGAGATTCATTGTAATTGTCACTAAAATAAATGTTTGCAACTTTATAAAATCGATAGTCTAACTACTTAGTCTAAAAACGATAGTCTAAATAAATACTACTTTTGGTTTGAACTTTTTTAAGTATTCTTAATTCTCTTTTGAGTAGCATTATCATTGTCTTCACCATCTTCACTATTTTTCATATATATATATATATATATATATATATATATATATATATATATATATATATATATATATATATATATATATATATTTGTTGGTAGCGTGTTATTTGCAATTGGGTTATTGTTGGTAGCATATATTACAACGTCATGCAATGAGATTATGGTGTAGGAAGTTGAGGATTTTTCTTGTTCTGTATATGACTGTGATCTTAGTTATACTATGAACTCTTGATCTTGCAAGCGCCTATTGTGTACCTCTTATTTTATTTTCATAACTTATTTACTTGATAATAACAATAATCACTCTACAGGTAGTCCGAATACTGATGGTGTGTGTGTGTCTTATTTTTTATATTGTAGTTCGAATACTGATGGTGTGTGTTTAAAAAAAATTATTGAATAAACTTGGAGTTAAATTGTTTTCCACTTTATGCATAAACTTTTTTTAAATAGTAATCAAGTGTTTTTTATTGCGAAGGGTTCTAATACATTTAATGAATGCACATACAAGATCAATGAATGAACGAACGGTACTAGTCCTTTAGGTGTTTTGCTCAGTATTCATTTAGTTCAAGCAGTTAAATGAAGTATTATGGATAAAGAAATTTCTAATTTAAGAAATTTGGATGAAGTAGTAAAAATTTAAAAACTTTTAATATAATGTAACCCAAAGATATTGGACAATTGGTAATTATGATGTAACGCAAAGGTCAAAACGCTCAAGAAAGTGTTTGTTTATTCAGCAGTTTGGAGCAACAATTTGTTACAAACCACTGAAAATACAAACATTGCAATTTACAACGTTCTCACTTAGCATTTTAGAAAATGATTCCCCCAGAACACCCATGTATTTAAATAAAAAAAAGCATTTATTGTAGAGTCGTTTCGTTTCCTTGAATGACATTAGCAAGTTTATCTAGATCACTGCTTGCCCATCAATGGATGGACAAGATTAATGCTTAAATTGGAGCCTTGAGGTCTTCCACACGGGCATCATCGATGGCCTTCCACATATAGGGTCTTGTTCCAACCTCGCCAAGAAAGCCAACGGTTGTGAAATGAAGTCATCATCGCTCGCACAACTTTGAGCACCCCCGGGAGCACACCGCAACACCCTGACCTTCTTACCTAGAAAACAAAACAACAAGAACAATGACACCTCTGCACAACGAACTAAAGAAAATTTGAAAGCAACGACCTAATAATTACCAATCCACGCACACACCTACGATAATATGAAACAATGCACAGTACTTCGACAACCAATGCACATATCTACCATCAAGATTTTTTTCCAAACGCAATGACTAGAATAAATTTATATTTTTGTACGCATTAGTCCTCTTCCTTCACCAAGAGCATGTGTAAGGCATTGCATTTCTCAAGCTTTAATATAACTGACTAAAAAAAAAACAGCAGCAAAGAACGCTGCAAAAACAACAATACTACACATACTACTAGTTATTTTCATGTCAGTTAACAATAATGCATACCAAAGCCCTAACCATTAATAGAAAAAAAAAAAAAAACAAAAGAGCAAAAACAAGAAGTCACAAACACTTTGAAATTTGCAGTATGCATATAGATATCATTTGCCTATGGTGCATATACTAATACACACAAATGCACAACATCAATAATACACCACGAATGAACCCCAGGCGTGGAAAAATAACCCCCCCAGTAGAAATTCAACCAAAAAAACACTCATTCACATTCCTATTGTAGGCATAATAATAAAAATCAACAACAAAAACGAATGCACAATATCATTGCAAAACAACGAATGAACAGCATGCATGGAAAAATAAAATCCCAAGCAGAAATTGAATAAAAAAACACCCATTCATATTTCTATTGTATGCATAATAATAAAAAAACACCACCAAATTAAAGGAGCAAAGTCATCCAAAAAACCCCCAAAATAGAAAACCCTAGGTCCAAAATCCCGCATAAAATCGGGAAAACACCCATTCACCACAAAACAAAACACTCAATATGCGTAAAACGAAGGAATTCCGCAACAAAACAAGACAAAATCGAACAAAAAAAAACAAAACCAAAAAAAAAAAAAAAAAACCGGGCCGACACCTCCGACCGGTGGTCCTCGCCTCTTCAATGTGCCGTGGTCACCACCTTCTACCATTGCTACGTGGAAGTGAAATCCTAGAGATGAAACACGACACGAGGCCGGATACGTGAAGCACGAATAGTTTGAGAACGTGAAGCGGAATGGAAGACTCAGGAATGTGTTGCGCGTGGATGACGGAAAGACGGACTAAGATGACTAGGTCTCAAACATAACCAAAAAACCGCAAAAATACCCCTATACAGAAAAAAAAATAAAAATAAATTAAGGGGGTGTTTTCACCTGAATGTATATATATATATATATATATATATATATATATATATATATATATATATATATATATATATATATATATATATATATATATATATATATATATATATATATATATATATATATATATATATATATATAATATCAAATAACGATTGTTGTATTGCAAGTATTTCAGTACAAAGTAGTGACCGTGTGTCTTAATACAGAATCTTGAACGTGTCTTTGTCCAGAGTATTGAACGTCTCCCTTTGCTAGCTGAGCGAGTTCTATTTATGCTAGGCCCCAACGGTAACAACACGAAGAGTCATAATTGGGGAGCTGAGGCTAACGGCAATAACATGAAGAGTCATGAATGGGGCACTGAGGCTTTAATTCTCTCCCTTCAATACAATGAATGGCCATAATGTTTCCACCTGTTGGAGTTCTACCTATTGGAATTCTACGTGGTGTCGGGTTAGATGCCTGTTGGTGATCCGGGTCGGGTGCCAGTACCATTACTCTGTCAATATATATATATATATATATATATATATATATATATATATATATATATATATCGATGTTGGCCGAGGCGGGCGCCTCGGCCAATGGTGACCACGGCATGTGTCTCGGCCGATGATGGTCGAGGCATGTGCCTCGGCTTATGATGGCCAAGGCGGGCCTCGGCCAACGTTGGCCGAGGCGTGCGTCGCGGCCGGTGCTGGCCGAGGCGTACGCCTTGGCCAATGCTAGGCGAGGCGCGGGGCCTCGGCCGATGCTGGTCGAGGCTTGCGCCTCTGCTGATGCTGGTTGAGGCGTGGGCCTCCGCCGATGATGGTAAAGGCGTGTGCCCCGGCTAACGTTGGCTGAGGCGTGCGCTTCGCCCGATGCTGGCCGAGGCGGGGGGCCTTAGTCGATGCTGGTCGAGGCAAGCGCCTCGGCCGATTATGGCCGAGGCAAGCGCCTCGGCCGATTATGGCCGAGGCATCTGCCTTGGCCAACGTTGGCCGAGACGTGCGCCATGTCCGATGCTGGCCGAGGCGCGGGGCCTCGGCCGATGGTGGCCGAGCCGTGTGCCTCGGCCAATGATGGCAGATGCTAGCTGAGGCGAGGGGCCTCAGCCGATGCTGGCAGAGGCGTGCGCCCCGACCAACGTTGGCTGAGGCGCGGGGCCTCGCCCGATGCTGGCCGATGATGGTCGAGGCGTGGGGCCTCGGCCGATGTTGGTCGAGGCGTGCGCTTTGGCCGATGATGGCCGAGGCATGTGCCTCGGCCGATGATGTGCCTCGACTGATGATGGCCGAGGCATGCGCCTCAACCGATGCTAGCCGAGACGCGGGGCCTCAGAGGCGTGCGCCTCGGCCGATGCTTGCCGATGCTAGCCGATGCGCGGGGCCTCGACCGATGTGGGCCGAGGCGTGCGCTTCTGCCGATGCTGGTCGAGGCGTGCACCGCGACCTTTGATGGCCATGGCGGGCCTTTGCTAACACTGGCCGAGGTCAGAACTCGTACTGATTCTTAGGTAATAGAATTTTCATAACCAAACTTTGTGCTTGGCCAATAAAGCGTCCTTCCGTCGGGTAGCTAGCGGGATCAGATCCCGGGCTGACCCTTAGTGAATGGAGTGCGGTAATTAATATTTTTTTTTTTTGGAATTCGAGCACCACCTCCCCTACCATGGCCGAGGACCCTGGTGGAGGCCGAGGCGCGTGGCTTCTCTTATTTGTTTCGGACATGCCTCCCACTTTACTAACACAAGGTCTCCATGGAATTTTTTTTTCTTATTCCACGCAATTGATCAGGGTGGACCATTAACAATAGTTACATCAATACCTATATTGCTGATTTTGTCGTGTTTTAGCGATTAACTTGCTTTTTGCGCTGCACGGGCTTCCCCTCTAGCTCCTTGTTTCCTTCTTCCATAATCTGATCGTTCCCCCTCTTTGTGTTTGAGGAGGATGGCTTTGGGCCATCTCCCTTTCGCCACGTGTTTTTGTTCATGGGTTGCGATGCTATTGTTGTTGCCCTGGATGCTTCACAATCTGAGTGAAGTATCCCCTTTGATTGAGTTCTTCTATTTGTCTCTTCAAAACGTGACACTCATCCGTATCGTGTCCAGCTTGCCTATGAAACCTGCAGTACTTTGTTTGGTCTGCCTTTGGGGTGGCCTTCATGCACTCCTCCGGAAATTCTACTATTCCCATCTCCTCATCTTGCTTTAGAATGACACTAATAGGATGGGTAAGCGGGGTCAAGTTACGTAGGGGGACCAAGCGAGGTCGCTCGTGGTCTAGGTCTTTCTCTGCGGGCGAGTGGTTTGGGCGTGGTGCCTGGCTGGGCGGACTAGCTTTCCCAGGCTTCCCACCTTTTCTACCATCTTCTTCATCCTTCTTCTTCCTATCAACCTCCTCTGCTTCCGCATAACGGTTGGACGTTCTCATCAAATCTTCGTAAGAGCGGGGTTGATGAGCGTTCAACTGCTTGTGAAAATATCCTGATCTCCATTTGTTTAGGAAATCCTTGAGGCTTTCACCTCTATCTTGCTTTACTACGCAGAGGTGAGAGAATAGTTTCTTACATTGTATGCTGCTGGAGAAATATGTCAGGAAGCTTTTGGACAACTCTCCAAAATTTTGGATCGACCCATCCGGGATGGTGTTGAACCAGTCTTGGGCCGCTCCATCCAAGGTGGACAAGAATGCTCGGCACATGACAGCATCCCCCGCACCGATCATTACCATAGCAGCCTTATATCTCGTCAAGTGAACACACAGGTCGGTGGTCCCCGTGTATGCCTTGATGGCGGGCAACCTAAAATCCCTCGGCAGAGGCACACCCATTATACTTGGGGAAAACGGTGTTGTCATCCGTACCTCGGGTTCCGGCGATTGCTCCCGTGCCTCCACCTTCTTTGTTAACTCCTCGATTGTCCTTTGCAGCCTCTCGACCAGGGCCGATTCGTCAGGGTGCCAGCGCGGGGCAGGTTCATCAAAACGCCGACACGGGTCCGACTCATCCATGTGTCGGCGTGGAGTCGACTCATCAATGTGCCGCTCATCCAAGTGTCGGCGTGTAGCTGGCTCATCGGCGTGCCGCTCATCCAAGTGTCGGCGTGGAGCCGGCTCATCCGAGTGTCGACGTAGAGCCGCCTCATCAATGTGCCGGCGTGGGGCCGGCTCTCGAGACTCGCTCACTTTCTCTGTGGGTGATCTCTCTGCTTCTCTGTTTTCGTGTCAGCGAGGGCCTCTGGTAGAGGACCCCACGGCCCGTGATCCTAACCTTTGCCGCGCGGGCGCCCTGTGTCCCAATCGTTCAAGGGCAGAGTGGGAGGCTCCTGGTCGCCGTCTGGCCGGTCCACTTCTTTGGGTGCCCTCCTCTGGATCCCCCGTCCTGGTATGACGTCCTGCGTCCCTCACCGCACGGGTTGCGTCTTGTTGTTGTTAGCCTTCTACCCTTCGTGGGGACTCTACCTCTATTTCCTGGGACCGCGACGGGGGCACTTGGCTTTGCAGTCCCGCAGCTTCATGAGTTAGTGCCGTTGTCGCTTGCCAGACGGCTTCGGCAATCATTATTGATTTGTTCTCGAAGGTCCCTAGGCCTCCCGTTATTGAGCTACTCTCGGAGATCCCCTCCACGATTGTTGGAGAGTTGGTCTCGGAGGTCACCTGAGGCATTGTCGTTGTTCAAGTTGTGGGAATCGTGGGAGCTGCCGGACACCATTCTTTCAAGCTTGTTGTTGAAAGAGAGAGTGAGTTGTGTGTGTCGTCGCCTGCTTGAGTGTTGGACTCAGGCTCTCAACAAGAGCACCCATGACAGTAAATATGTTATCGGAAATATAATATCAAATAACGGTTGTTGTATTGCAAGTGTTTCAGTACAAAGTAGTGACCGTGTGTTGATTGCTGTAATTTGGGGCAAACAAATAATACCCGGAGTATTCGGGTTGTCGAACCACAGAGAGGTGGTGTACTAATCACTAGCTACTAGGTTACTCGTATGAAACTAGTCCGAACAAAACTTGAAGGTTGATTGATTGCATAAAATAACAAGCAGAATAAAATAAGTAGCAAGGTTTTGTAGACAATAGAGCAAAATAGGATTCTTGGGATCACAATGTTTAATCACCTAGTGCCAATTAACGTTTGTAATATTTGATTTGGAATTAAGATTTGTGTGGGAATGCAAGGTGGAATCGAATTACTCCCGTAATCTCTATTCCTAGTGAATTTCCACTCCCATGGCTTAAACACCTAATAAGATCAAAGATCAGCATTCAATTATTCCTAATTGCTACCATCTCCCAATGAGCAATAATCTAGAATAAACTTCCCCTAATAAGTTCCCCTTTCCCAAGGACCAACCATTAGGTGCAATCGTGTGTGCCCTAATTTATGCCCCAACTCCCATTGGTGACACAAACATGGCTATGAAGCTAGTAACTATGGCCATTAATTACAAGCACCAAACAATATTATCACGATTGCAAGACAAGTATTAAACCCAAATAATAATATATTAAAGAAACTGAGAGCTCAGGCACATAGGTTCATAAACACTTTTACCCAAGAATCTCTAAAGGATTTAGCCATGCATGACTAAATTATACATAGCAAATATAAATAAAGAATTACAAATCATCAAAAGAGTACAAGAATTAACCAGACGATTTTCCCAAATCTCCCTAGTCTTCTTCTTGCTTTCCAAGACAACTTGTGGCTCTTGATTTCTCTCCTTCTTGTCTCCAATAATCTCTGAATTCTCTCCGTCCGGTCTCCCTTATTAGGGTTGAGGAAGGAGGGATTTTATAGTGGGTACAAAGTTGAGATGAAATAGGAATCTTGTACAAAATTGGACTCAAATTATAATTCCTATATTTAAATAAAACAATTGCCGTATTAAATTTAGTTTAAAGTTGGACTTTGGACTTTGAAATTGAAGTTGATTGGGACTTGGAATTAAAATGTGAATTGGGGTACATTGCAGCCAACTTCACGCCTCGCTCGACGCGTCGAGACCTGATGGTCTCGATTTCTGATGCTACTGGAAATTTTCGACGCGTCGAGTCCACTGGGCTCCAAACTCGTCCAAAATTGCTCCAAACTCATCCTTGAACTTCCCTTGCTCATAGAATTGACCTACAATGGTTCAAAAACACTAACAAACACCGTAAAACATTCTAAACAAGTGTGAACCATAATTAAATGATAATAGCAAGGAAAATATGTATTGAATAAGCAAAATTAAAGAACTTAAATGCTGAGATGATTCAAAATAACTATAATAACAAGCAAAGATGTGATAACATCACCCCCTCACACTTAAGCTTTTGCTTGTCCTCAAGCAAAACCAAGGAATAAAATCACAAGTCAAAACATACAAATTACTCATGCTCTCTCTTGCACAACCTTTCAAACCACCAACCCACTTGCTACAAAACAACAAGCTTCAAGAATCAAATTAGTTTGGCACATAAGAGACCCATTTCCAAGCCAATAACCAAGCACCAAGAATTTAAAGCATGTGAGGATCAAATGTGCACAAATACTCAGTTGAGATTATGCAAGATACGGTTCATGAATGAGATCCCTTAGGCTTGCCTTTCATACTCCCCTAGATCAAATCTAAGAATGCATGCTAAGATCAAATAGGACTTTATTTAGCTTGTAATGGGGCTACGGGTGATGGCTAACAAAGAAGTGGTATGGAAAAATTAATCAAAAAGAGAGAATGTCACAATTTATCTAAACTTTTCAAAATTTGGAAGAGATGAGATAATCATAATTCCAAGGAGCAAATTTCTTTTAAGAACTTAGCATCTCTTTGGTAAAGTGGGGATCCAAACTCAAAAACTTTCAATCTTTTTTTTTTTTTCTCATTCTTTTCTTTGTCTTTGGACTTCTTTTGGATATAGCAAGATAATTTTAATCCAAACTTTCATGACCTCCACACTTGAACATTTGTAACACTAGCTGCTTTTTTCGTAGCACAACTCCATAAAACTCTTCTTACGGAAAAGATGAAGATAAAAGTTTCATTCTCTCAAGGGTGGAAGGGAAATATTTGGCCATGGGCTAAGGGTTATAATAATGGGGTAAATCAAAGAAAAACAATCACAAAGAGGGGATAAGTGCTTAGCACTTATTTGAACAAACAAAAGGCACAATGTGGATACGAAGGATAAAATATATATAGGGACAGGTTTAAAGGGTATGGATAAACAAAAATGGCCTAAATCACTTCAAAACATGCAAAACTTAGACATCACTTAGGGAGTAATGAGGCAAGTTCTAGCAAAACACCCATGACCGGAATCTCACATAAGCCTTCACTAGCAATGCAAAACACAAGATCAAGAAGTAATCCAATTATTAAGTGGTTAACAAAGCTATTGGCAAGAGAATAGATCAAATATGTGTTACACCTCAAATCATCCATCACATATTGAGATGCAGCAAGCACCACTAAAACAAACCACAAACTAACAAGAGAGAATAATTGTAACTGCATGCTAAGACAAGTAGCTTATTCACCAAAAATAGCATATGAGTTATCCAAGCAAAAGCAAAAATTTTTAAAATTTTAGAAATATCCCCAAATTAATGATTCCTCCCCCCACACTTAAAACTTTGCATCGTCCCTGGTGCAAGAGAAAAGAGAAAAACTATAAAACAAAAATAATCACGAACTAGAAAGCAATAAAACTAAATAAAACGAATCTAGAAAGTAATAAAATTAAACTAGAAAGCAATAAATATGAAAGAAATAAAAGATAACATGGGTTGCCTCCCATGAAGCGCTAAGTTTAACGTCGCTAGCTCGACCTAACCTGGTTATGGAGTGCTCATCCTGGTTGATCCGCGAGTTTGATCTCATCACCCCATAGACTCTTCAAATGCAAATACTCATCATGGGTCACCTTGAGAGTAGGGTCGATGTGCAACATTGACTTGCACTCAATGATTTTTGGCTCATCAAGAACATTAAATTCCACCTTTTCCTCCCCAAAGTCAAAAATCATGGACCCTTTCCTTGCATCAATCATTGCTCCAATAGTGGCTAGGAAGGGTCTCCCCAAAATGAGTGGAACGTCTAAGTTCCTTTGGACATCTATCACAATAAAATCACAAGGAACAAAATACTTGTCCACACGAACTGGGACATCTTCAAGGATTCCAATAGGCTTTACGATGGATCTATCCGCCATTTCTAGGGTGAATTGGATTGGTTTTGGCTCTCCCAACCCTAACCCTTGACAAAGAGTAAGAGGCATAACACTCACACTGGCTCCTAAATCACAAAGGGATCCCTTTAACGGTCGGCCTCCAATCACACAAGGAATTGTGAACTTCCCCGGATCTCTATGCTTAGGTATATTCCTCCCAATTCCCGGGGTCAACGCTTGATACTCTTGTGCCACAGCTACCATCTCTCGTTCCCCATATTTCTTTTTCTTAGCTAGAATCTCTTTCAAAAATTTTCCATAAGAGGGAACTTGTGAAAGCAAATCAAGTAAGGGAACTGAAACTTTCAAACTCTCAACAATCTCTAAAAACTTTTTCCACCTACTTTCTTTTGTTGTTTCAAGTTTTTGAGGAAAAGGCAATGGGGGTACGTACCTTCTCACAGGTTTCTCTACTTCCTTTTGAACTTGTGGATTATTTTGCACAGCAATTGGCTCATCTTCTATACCACCAAGTATCTCTTCAATCTTCTCCTCAACTGTCTTTTTAGGAATTGATGCTTTGATTGGAAGGGGTGGCTCTTCAAGTATTTTGCCACTCCTTGTGACAATTGCATTTACATGCTCCCTTGGATTTTCAGGCATAGCTGGCAACTTCCCTGTGACTTTAGTACTTGATAAAGAAGGTTGATTTGCTAATTGCCTTTCAACCATATTTTGGCGAGCGTCCATTTTATCCATCCTTTCTGTAGTCTCTAACTGACCTTTAATCAATTTTTCCAACAAAACTTCCGTATTCGATTGTGGTGGGGCCTTTGAAACGGGAAATTTAGATTGAACTTGAGTACCTTGATAACCCAGAGGACCTCTATTAACAAAGTGTTGAGGGTTGGCAGCTCCCACTGGGTTGCTCCATGAAAAACCGGGATGGTTCCTTGAATTATTAGGATGGTAGGTCCCTTGAGGTTGGTAAGACTGTTGATGAGGCCTATTATATCCCAACATATTAACTTGCTCCATAGAGGTTTGGGAATTGAACTCGTCGATACAATCCCCTGAATTGTGATTTTGGCTGGTGATTTGGGCAAGTTTTTGAACCAAGGAGACCACATTATCCAACTTTGTTGACAAATCGGCTAACTGCCCCGCATCATGAATTCCTCCTACAAGCTTTTGTGGAGACCTCTCCGTGTACCAAGTAGATCCATTCATAGCAATTTTCTCCAATAGTTCATCGGCTTGTGTTGGCTCTAGAATCGTGAACGAACCACCCGAAGAAGCATCCACCAAAATCCTAGAATTATCAAGCAATCCTTCATAGAAAGACATCATCAAATCCCAACTTTGAAATCCATGGTGTGGACATTGCCTCTTCAATTCCTTAAATCTCTCCCAAGACTCAATGAGGGACTCAGTTGCCAGTTGCTTAAAGTTTTGAATTGCCCTTCTCATCCTTTGAGTTTTGGAGATAGGATAGAACTTCTTCAAAAATTCTCCATGTAATTTGTCCCAAGTGTCAAAATGGTTATCTGGATGTGAGGATAACCAATCTTCAGCCCTGTCCTTCAGTGTAAAGGGAAAAAGCCTAAGTCTGACAGCATCTTGAGTGACTCCATTTATCTTGAAAGTGCCACAAAGTCGTAGGAACTTGGTGGCGTGAGCATTGGGATCTTCCGTGGGCATCCCTCCAAATCGATCTGCCGCAGCCATGCTGAGTATGGCCGGATTGATCGCAAAGTTATTGGCCTCCACATTTGGAATATTGATGCTACCATGCTCCTCAACATCCGGAGCAAGGTAGTCAGACATTGATCTCCCTTCAGCTTGGTTTTCTTGTACCTGTGCCATCCTAATTTGTTTCCTAAGAAACTTGGCTCTTTTCTCAATCTCAAGATTCAAAGGTAATAATCCTTCTTTCCCATGAGATCGTATATGCATAAAAAGCCAAGTTCTTAGATTCAAAGCAAAATCACACTCAAGAACAAGGAACTTGTTATGGATTAGCAAATAAATAAAATAAATAAATAAATAAATAAATGAACTAGACTCCTAAAGTAAGACTTTCACTAATGTCAGTACGTAACGCCACCTCCCCGGCAACGGCGCCAATTTGATTGCTGTAATTTGGGGCAAACAAATAATACCCGGAGTATTCGGGTTGTCGAACCACAGAGAGGTGGTGTACTAATCACTAGCTACTAGGTTACTCGTATGAAACTAGTCCGAACAAAACTTGAAGGTTGATTGATTGCATAAAATAACAAGCAGAATAAAATAAGTAGCAAGGTTTTGTAGACAATAGAGCAAAATAGGATTCTTGGGATCATAATGTTTAATCACCTAGTGCCAATTAACGTTTGTAATATTTGGTTTGGAATTAAGATTTGTGTGGGAATGCAAGGTGGAATCGAATTACTCCCGTAATCTCTATTCCTAGTGAATTTCCACTCCCATGACTTAAACACCTAATAAGATCAAAGATCAGCATTCAATTATTCCTAATTACTACCATCTCCCGATGAGCAATAATCTAGAATAAACTTCCCCTAATAAGTTCCCCTTTCCCAAGGACCAACCATTAGGTGCAATCGTGTGTGCCCTAATTTATGCCCCAACTCCCATTGGTGACACAAACATGGCTATGAAGCTAGTAACTATGGCCATTAATTACAAGCATCAAACAATATTATCACGATTGCAACACAAGTATTAAACCCAAATAATAATATATTAAAGAAACTGAGAGCTCAGGCACATAGGTTCATAAACACTTTTACCCAAGAATCTCTAAAGGATTTAGCCAAGCATGACTAAATTATACATAGCAAATATAAATAAAGAATTACAAATCATCAAAAGAGTACAAGAATTAACCAGACGATTTTCCCAAATCTCCCTAGTCTTCTTCTTGCTTTCCAAGACAACTTGTGGCTCTTGATTTCTCTCCTTCTTGTCTCCAATAATCTCTGAATTCTCTCCGTCCGGTCTCCCTTATTAGGGTTGAGGAAGGAGGGATTTTATAGTGGGTACAAAGTTGAGATGAAATAGGAATCTTGTACAAAATTGGACTCAAATTATAATTCCTATATTTAAATAAAACAATTGTCGTATTAAATTTAGTTTAAAGTTGGACTTTGGACTTTGCAATTGAAGTTGATTGGGACTTGGAATTAAAATGTGAATTGGGGTACATTGCAGCCAACTTCACGCCTCGCTCGACGCGTCGAGCTATGGCTCGACGCGTCGAGACCTGATGGTCTCGATTTCTGATGCTACTGGAAATTTTCGACGCGTCGAGTCCACTGGGCTCCGAACTCGTCCAAAATTGCTCCAAACTCATCCTTGAACTTCCCTTGCTCATAGAATTGACCTACAATGGTTCAAAAACACTAACAAACACCGTAAAACATTCAAAACAAGTGTGAACCATAATTAAATGATAATAGCAAGGAAAATATGTATTGAATAAGCAAAATTAAAGAACTTAAATGCTGAGATGATTCAAAATAACTATAATAACAAGCAAAGATGTGATAACATCATGTGTCTTAGCACAGAATCTTGAACGTGTCTTTGTCCAGAGTATTGAACGTCCCCCTTTGCAGCTTTGCTAGCTGAGGGAGTTCTATTTATGCTAGGCCCTAACGGTAATAACATGAAGAGTCATAATTGGGGAGCTGAGACTAACGGCAATAACATGAAGAGTCATGAATGAGGCGCTGAGGCTTTAATTTCTCTCCCTTCAATGTAATGAATGGCCATAATATTTCCACCCGTTGGAATTCTGTCTGTTAGAATTCTACGTGGTGTCGGGTTAGATACCTGTTGGTGATCCGGATCGGGTGCCAATACCATTACTCTGTCAATATATATATATATATATATATATATATATATATATATATATATATATATCACACGCACAAACTATATACTATACATACCAAGCATGCGGGTTGAAAAATGACTTGTCAAAAAAAAAATAGAAGTCATTTTCTCTCAAAACATACTTATTTTTTATTGACTATAACATCATTTTCGTCGACTTCATTTTTCCTTACTCTTGCCAAACTCTAAAAATCTAAAAAATATTTTTCAAAAGTCATTTTTCAGGTTTTGAAACGTACCTAATTGAAGGTGTGAGATCATAAATTACGTTATTTAAAATATAAATATCTAATCACGAATCTCAATGACTTCATCAACAATGACGTTTGAAAGTGACTTAAGTTACAAAAAGCACGCTTGGTCGGTTGGTCCCACTACTACATTTGAACAAAATTTCCGGTTCCTAATTAAGTCCTGTAGAAACTAACCACAATCACAAGCAAAAGAAATAATGGACGGAGTGGAACGTACAGTGAATGGAAACCAACGAAATTAAAAATAACACAAAAAATAATATGTCAAGTTGGTGAATGAAATATTAAAATTAAAAATATTAAGGGTTTTTTTGCGCACACATAAGAAGCGAAATAGGAATGGAATCAAATACTTAGTAATGGTATGCATGGGTTTTGTGAAAATATTTTGCATATTTGATAGCATGGTAGAATTGAAATGATTACCGATATTGATATTTGGTTATATATGACCCTATAATAAAAATAAAAATTTTAAAAATACAAAAAATAAAAAATAAAGGTAATTGATCCTAATATAATGACTCCCAAAGCACTAATATGAACAAAAAATCAAAATAAAAATCTAAACGTACTAATCCAAACATAAAAATCATATATTACTAATAAGATGGAATGATATTATCTCAATAAAATAAGATACCTTTTTTAATTAAGAAATAATTTTTTAATTAAAAAGGTAATCAAATCCGATCCTTTAGTTGTATTTTAAAAAATTGTCAACAAAAACCTAACTACGATTTTGATTTTCATTCTTAGTGTATAAATCAACGAATCAAACACACTCCAAATTAATATTTTCGCTTAGTGGACTGAAAAGAAAAAAGTTGATAAAATTTTTAACCGAGAATTTTATATACATACATACTTTTGAATATGAGTAGCTTTGGTGTGAGATTATCTTATAATACTTTTTATTTAAAATATAATATTTTTTGAATACATCTCTCTCTCTCCCTCTCTCTCTCTCTCTCTCTCTATATATATATATATATATATATATATATATATATATATATATATATATATATTTTAAGCAAAATAGTTGGCACAAAAATTTTCCCCCAAAAATTTAGAGGTATTTTTGTAAAATCAAACTCATAATTATTAACTAACCATATAATAATAATAATAATAATAATAATAATAATAATAATAATAATAATAATAATAATGCTATTATAGATATAGTCTAACGTGTGGATATACATAGTATATAAATATATAATATTATATATATATATATATATATATATATATATATATATATATATATATATATTAAGTAGCATGTGTATATATCCTATATATAATAAAGTCATATGGTCTTGTGAAAATTAAATGTTGATATTAATGGTGAAATGTTGGTATTAACAACATTTAATTTTCACAAGACCATATAGCTTTAAGAAGCAGGCATGTAACCCCAAAGTTCATAAGTTTGAAATTAATATATAGCATAGCTAGACGGCCTAATATTTAAGATTGTTGATGTGCATATTGAGGACTACAGAGACAAAGATCCGTTATTCGTGGATTTATCGGATACTATCCAACAACACTCTCCAACTTAATTGACGTGAAGTAGGCTTAGTAACATTAAGATTATATTCTCGAATTATTAGTTCTCATCTTTTATTGATTACACACTTAATTCGATAGTATTTGGAAGAAAAAATCAATGTTCGAACTAAGATTGTGAAGGTCAATTGTATGTTGCTACATCTAGAGTTAGAAATCTCAAAGGTCTAAAAATTTTGATCCGTGGTGACTCTAAAATTGTAATTCAATTATTATTGTAGTTTACTAAGTTCTTAAAACTTTGTAATATTAAATACTATGTACTAAATTTTTAATATAGTTTAAGGTTTGTAGTAATCATTCACCTTAAATATTATTTTAATTGTAAATATATTTATGTTCATAATTTTATCATAGGAATTCACACACAATAATTATTAAATAACAAAAATTTTATATATGAATAAACCTCATATAAGATATATTTTTATAACATATTTTTCGTGCATCGCACAGGACAAATACTAGTACAATATAAATGTGTGTAACGTGTGTATATATAATATATATGTAATATCTTTTCCTTTATTATTTTGGAATCAAAATTTATTATGATTGGAAGTTACCAATCTCTTCCTATGCCCTATTAATGACTATTAAATTATTTCATAAAGATTAGTTTACTACCTATATAATTATGTAGATGAGAATTAGAAAATTTTGTCTTCCTCCCTTTTCCTCCATTGCCATGAACTTTTATACAATATAAAAAATATATTTTTTCTTCTTCTTCTTCAAGGTTGGAACTCTCCTTTCAACAAATGCCTTGTAAGTGTTATTCCTTTATTTTATTTTATTTAGTATGGGTAGAATACAAGTAGGGACCTTAACATTTTACGGGTGCTTATGTGTACCTTGTGTTGTTTTATTGATGATGATGATAATGGTTGATAGAAGAGGAGGATTTGAACAATTGAGGCTTAGAGAAATTTGGGAAAATAAGATTTCACGGTAAGTGGTTGTTTTCTTTATACTTTGCCCATCCAAAGTATTTTTCAAAGTGATGGATATGTTGGTTGATAATTATTTGATTGAATGTTTTGGCTTATGAAATGACTCAATTGATTACTTAAAAACATTTCTACACTTAAAAAAAAAAAGATATTCTTTTATTTATGAATTGTACGGTTAGTATGTTTTACTTAAAAAAAATTATTATTGATTTCATTATGGATTTATAGAAACAAGTGTAAAACTATATACAAACTGTATATTTGTTTAAAAATAAAAAGAATATATATATATATATATATATATATATATATATATATATATTTATTTATTTATTTATTCATACAAAAAATAATATATATGTGTGTGTGTGTGTGATAGTTGTTTATTTACGTACATATGTGTATATCTCTATAAAAATTATTATTATTATTATTATTATTATTATTATTATTATTATTATTATTATTATATAAAATATATTCTATCTTTATAAACATGTATTATTAAAAAATATAAACATAAGTGAAAATCTTCTGATTTCTTTCTTTAGATTCATAATCCTAACCTCCCGATCCTTGTTGATACACAGGCACATACGATTCCATTAATGGGGCCAAGTAACTCAGCATCCCATTGATCCAATCCACAACCTCTTTTGCATCAATATGTGTTCAAAGTTTTTTGACTTTCCTATCCCAAGCCCATTGAAGGGCAGAATACATCGCTCTTCTGCCATCAACGCATCCTGTGCAATGTAGAGAGACGGAGGAGAGTTCTCCCTGTTGATGATGCATGTGTCTTCTGCCCCGAGGTTGATGAAGATGCTGATCATATTGTAAGGAAATGCTGGAAGGCTAGTGAGATCTGGGAGCGCCTGATTCCTATCTATAACCGCGTGCAATGGGAAGGTGGCGACTTTATGGGGTGGATCCTGGGCAACATTGCGATGAAGTCGAACTAGAGTGCGTTTTTTGCTACAACAACATATCTCGAGAGATTTTTTTCAATTGGGCAAAGGACATGCAACGATTCAATTCGGTTGTTGTTACAATTATGCAGTGGTGAAATTACTTTTTTTTTGTGGCAAAGGACATGCAACGATTCAAAGTTATTTCTTGTGGAGAAATTCTATGTATTTTTTACATTAAAGATTTACATAACCACAATCACAAGCAAAAGAAATAATGGACGGAGTGGAACGTACAGTGAATGGAAACCAACGAAATTAAAAATAACACAAAAAATAATATGTCAAGTTGGTGAATGAAATATTAAAATTAAAAATATTAAGGGTTTTTTTGCGCACACATAAGAAGCGAAATAGGAATGGAATCAAATACTTAGTAATGGTATGCATGGGTTTTGTGAAAATATTTTGCATATTTGATAGCATGGTAGAATTGAAATGATTACCGATATTGATATTTGGTTATATATGACCCTATAATAAAAATAAAAATTTTAAAAATACAAAAAATAAAAAATAAAGGTAATTGATCCTAATATAATGACTCCCAAAGCACTAATATGAACAAAAAATCAAAATAAAAATCTAAACGTACTAATCCAAACATAAAAATCATATATTACTAATAAGATGGAATGATATTATCTCAATAAAATAAGATACCTTTTTTAATTAAGAAATAATTTTTTAATTAAAAAGGTAATCAAATCCGATCCTTTAGTTGTATTTTAAAAAATTGTCAACAAAAACCTAACTACGATTTTGATTTTCATTCTTAGTGTATAAATCAACGAATCAAACACACTCCAAATTAATATTTTCGCTTAGTGGACTGAAAAGAAAAAAGTTGATAAAATTTTTAACCGAGAATTTTATATACATACATACTTTTGAATATGAGTAGCTTTGGTGTGAGATTATCTTATAATACTTTTTATTTAAAATATAATATTTTTTGAATACATCTCTCTCTCTCCCTCTCTCTCTCTCTCTCTCTCTCTCTCTCTATATATATATATATATATATATATATATATATATTTTAAGCAAAATAGTTGGCACAAAAATTTTCCCCCAAAAATTTAGAGGTATTTTTGTAAAATCAAACTCATAATTATTAACTAACCATATAATAATAATAATAATAATAATAATAATAATAATAATAATAATAATAATAATAATGCTATTATAGATATAGTCTAACGTGTGGATATACATAGTATATAAATATATAATATTATATATATATATATATATATATATATATATATATATATATTAAGTAGCATGTGTATATATCCTATATATAATAAAGTCATATGGTCTTGTGAAAATTAAATGTTGATATTAATGGTGAAATGTTGGTATTAACAACATTTAATTTTCACAAGACCATATAGCTTTAAGAAGCAGGCATGTAACCCCAAAGTCCATAAGTTTGAAATTAATATATAGCATAGCTAGACGGCCTAATATTTAAGATTGTTGATGTGCATATTGAGGACTACAGAGACAAAGATCCGTTATTCGTGGATTTATCGGATACTATCCAACAACACTCTCCAACTTAATTGACGTGAAGTAGGCTTAGTAACATTAAGATTATATTCTCGAATTATTAGTTCTCATCTTTTATTGATTACACACTTAATTCGATAGTATTTGGAAGAAAAAATCAATGTTCGAACTAAGATTGTGAAGGTCAATTGTATGTTGCTACATCTAGAGTTAGAAATCTCAAAGGTCTAAAAATTTTGATCCGTGGTGACTCTAAAATTGTAATTCAATTATTATTGTAGTTTACTAAGTTCTTAAAACTTTGTAATATTAAATACTATGTACTAAATTTTTAATATAGTTTAAGGTTTGTAGTAATCATTCACCTTAAATATTATTTTAATTGTAAATATATTTATGTTCATAATTTTATCATAGGAATTCACACACAATAATTATTAAATAACAAAAATTTTATATATGAATAAACCTCATATAAGATATATTTTTATAACATATTTTTCGTGCATCGCACAGGACAAATACTAGTACAATATAAATGTGTGTAACGTGTGTATATATAATATATATGTAATATCTTTTCCTTTATTATTTTGGAATCAAAATTTATTATGATTGGAAGTTACCAATCTCTTCCTATGCCCTATTAATGACTATTAAATTATTTCATAAAGATTAGTTTACTACCTATATAATTATGTAGATGAGAATTAGAAAATTTTGTCTTCCTCCCTTTTCCTCCATTGCCATGAACTTTTATACAATATAAAAAATATATTTTTTCTTCTTCTTCTTCAAGGTTGGAACTCTCCTTTCAACAAATGCCTTGTAAGTGTTATTCCTTTATTTTATTTTATTTAGTATGGGTAGAATACAAGTAGGGACCTTAACATTTTACGGGTGCTTATGTGTACCTTGTGTTGTTTTATTGATGATGATGATAATGGTTGATAGAAGAGGAGGATTTGAACAATTGAGGCTTAGAGAAATTTGGGAAAATAAGATTTCACGGTAAGTGGTTGTTTTCTTTATACTTTGCCCATCCAAAGTATTTTTCAAAGTGATGGATATGTTGGTTGATAATTATTTGATTGAATGTTTTGGCTTATGAAATGACTCAATTGATTACTTAAAAACATTTCTACACTTAAAAAAAAAAGATATTCTTTTATTTATGAATTGTACGGTTAGTATGTTTTACTTAAAAAAAATTATTATTGATTTCATTATGGATTTATAGAAACAAGTGTAAAACTATATACAAACTGTATATTTGTTTAAAAATAAAAAGAATATATATATATATATATATATATATATATATATATATATATATTTATTTATTTATTTATTCATACAAAAAATAATATATATGTGTGTGTGTGTGTGATAGTTGTTTATTTACGTACATATGTGTATATCTCTATAAAAATTATTATTATTATTATTATTATTATTATTATTATTATTATATAAAATATATTCTATCTTTATAAACATGTATTATTAAAAAATATAAACATAAGTGAAAATCTTCTGATTTCTTTCTTTAGATTCATAATCCTAACCTCCCGATCCTTGTTGATACACAGGCACATACGATTCCATTAATGGGGCCAAGTAACTCAGCATCCCATTGATCCAATCCACAACCTCTTTTGCATCAATATGTGTTCAAAGTTTTTTGACTTTCCTATCCCAAGCCCATTGAAGGGCAGAATACATCGCTCTTCTGCCATCAACGCATCCTGTGCAATGTAGAGAGACGGAGGAGAGTTCTCCCTGTTGATGATGCATGTGTCTTCTGCCCCGAGGTTGATGAAGATGCTGATCATATTGTAAGGAAATGCTGGAAGGCTAGTGAGATCTGGGAGCGCCTGATTCCTATCTATAACCGCGTGCAATGGGAAGGTGGCGACTTTATGGGGTGGATCCTGGGCAACATTGCGATGAAGTCGAACTAGAGTGCGTTTTTTGCTACAACAACATATCTCGAGAGATTTTTTTCAATTGGGCAAAGGACATGCAACGATTCAATTCGGTTGTTGTTACAATTATGCAGTGGTGAAATTACTTTTTTTTGTGGCAAAGGACATGCAACGATTCAAAGTTATTTCTTGTGGAGAAATTCTATGTATTTTTTACATTAAAGATTTACATTACATTTCATATTGTATTTTTATTTTTTATTATGAAATTAATTACTATATATAAAAATAGTCTATTAAAAGGCAGGATATTTATTTATATAGTAATTATTTCCATATGAACGTATGTAACTGTCAATTCCAGAATTACATATAGGTATAATAGGATAATATTATATTCATATATTATTATATACATATATATTATTCCAAAAAATATACATATATATCGTACATCATATATAGTTATTAGGATAAGATTTAGGAATGATATATATATAATTGGGTAGAATAATTTAATTATATATATTAATTTAAAAATAGCCTATTAAAAGGTTTGGAATGATATAATAAATTATTTGACAGATTGGAATGTGACAAAAGTATCCCTGCAATTAGAAATTTTTATTTGTAATTATGAAATTAATTATCATATGTAAAAATATAAAAATACTCTATTAAAAGGCAGGATATTTATTTATATAATAATTATTTCTATATGAACGTATGTAACTGTCAATTCCATAATTACATATAAGTATAATTGGATAATACTATATTTATATATTATTATATACATATATATCGTACATCATATATAGTTATTAGGATCGTATTTAGAAATGATATATATAATTGGGTATAATAATTTAATTATATATATTAATTTAAATATAACATATTAAAAGGTTTGAAATGATATATAATAAATTATTTTAAAATTATTTGGCAGATTGAAATGTCGCAAAAGTCTCCTGCATTTAGGAATTTGTATTTGTAATTATGAAATTAATTATCATATATAAAAATAGTCTATTAAAATGCAGGATATTTATTTATATAATAATTATTTCCATATGAACGTATGTAACTGTCAGTTCTATAATTACATATAAGTATAATAGGATAATACTATATTTATATATTATTATATACATATATATCGTACATCATATAGAGTTATTAGGATCGTATTTAGAAATGATATATACATACATACATACATATATATATATATATATATATATATATATATATATATATATATATATATATATATATTTGGGTAGAATAATTTAATTCTATATATTAATTTAAAACTAACCTATTAAAAGATTTGAAATGATGTAATAAATTATTTTAAAATTATTTGACGGATTGGAATGTCGCAAAAGTCTCCCTGCAATTAAGAATTTTTATTTGTAATTATGAAATTAATTATCATATATAAAAATGGTCTATTAAAAGGCAGGATATTTATTTATATAATAATTATTTTCATATGAACATATGTAACTGTCAATTTCATTATTTACAATATACATAATATACTTTAACAATGTAAAAAAAAAAATTAACATTAACTACCACAAATTTATAGGCCGTGCATCGCACATGTATCATACTTTTTTTTTTTGGTAAAAACGGAGGGGGATACCCAAGAATCATAAGTGTCTACTGAAAGTTGCTCCTAGTATGTCTTGCTTGAGAAGATTGTCTATCTCCGGAGGAGCTTCCTTGAGCACTCGGCAACCCACTGGATTTGCAAAGGCTGCCTTCGCTAGAAAATCAGCTACCATGTTTCCCTCACGTAGCACATGCACGTATTTCACGTGCGGAATACCCTCAGCTTCCCTCAAGCACCTCCATATGATGTTGCATACTTTGGTACCTGTCTTTTGACTCCTGTGTATCCTGTCAATGAGCTGCTTGGAGTCACTTTCTTCCATGAGCTTTTGTATGCCTTCTTGCCTTGCCAGGCGTAGACCGTGGAACACTCCCCATGCTTCCGCTTCGAGCACATGACACCGCCCAATGTTGGAAGAAAAACCAGCGCACCAAACTCCGGCTTCATCTCGGATCAGGCCGCCACATCCAGCCGTCCCTTGTCCCTTGCAGCTACCATCAATGTTTAGTTTGTGCCATCCGCTGGCCGGTTTCTTCCATCCAACCTGCTCGTTGGCCTTCTGCATGGCCCCAGTCCCCGGGTGTAAACGTTTGTTGAAAGCCCCCTTGACTTCCACGTTTTACTTTGCGAGCCACTCGAGCTTTTCCTGCATCCTCGGAGAACGGTTATTAAAAACCCCTTCATTTCTCCAACGCCATATCCACCACATCCGCGCCCCAAAACGGGCTTGCCAATCTTCGTCAAAACCATATCTTATATTGCCGTCTAGGTTGGTTTCTAACCACTGATCCCATGTGAGGGCGTTTAACTTTGCGTACGTACTTCTAGGGATGACTGCTTCCCAGAAACCTTTCACTGCCGAGCAGTCTCGAAATAAGTGTTGTAGATCCTCAACTTGACCTGCACAAAGGAAACAAAAAGGATCAGCCGTTAGTTTTCGTCTGGCTCTTTCTGCATTAGTCATAACCTTTTTATGGCGTACTAGCCACAGAAACAGATTAACTCGTGCAGGAACACGGATTTTCCAAATGCGTCTCCACATCTCATCAGTAGAATGGCCGTGATTATCCACCAGGGTTTCATACATGGAACGTATAGTAAATTTACCACTAATCTCTAAGCCCCATCCTGGTTCATCGTCCATTTCCAAAGTCGTTAAAATTTCCCCGCTAGTCTTTCCTTGGCGTCATGTGTTAAAGCTTGCTCTAATAACTCCCACTTCCATCCCCTTGCCTCATCCCAGTAGTCCCGAACATACCATATAATTCTGGTAGAGGAAGAGGCGTCTTGAGCTGATCAAAAAGTGGTTCCGGTAAAATCCATTTGTCCATCCAGAAGCGTGTGGTAGTACCACTTCGGACCACACATGAGACTCCTTGGGACATGGGTGTCCAAGCTGCTGAAATTCCTCGCCAAGCATTGGAGACGTTCCGCCGCCCTTGTCGTATATTGTGTGTGTCCTCCGACTTTCTATATTTTGCGTTGATTGCCTTTGCCCATAGGCTTCCACTTTCAGTCAAAAGCCGCCAGCCCAATTTCGCCATAAAAGCCAAATTCAGTTCGTGCATGCGTTCGAGACCTAGTCCACCTGCTTCGGTTGCTGTCATACCAAGGTCCCAATTTGCCAAGCTCATATTGTTGTTGGTACCGTTACCCCCCCATATAAACTTTCGAGTACGTTTCTCAATCTCCGAGCAAACCCCCTTAGGTAAAAAAGTCATCTGCATCGTGTATGCCGGAATAGCATTCAAGACAGAGCGTGCAAGCACGATTCTTCCCGCAAGTGAAAGAGTCTTCGCCTTCCACCCATCTAAACGGCTAGAGATCCGAGCAAGCAAATCAGAGTGTGTGGCACTGGTTACCCGTCCATGGATCGCCGGTATGCCAAGGTATTTACCCAAGTCCTCCGTATTGTCGATCCGGAGTCATCGTGAAATCTCCTCCGTCATAGTCTAGTTAGTATTTTTTGAAAAGAGGACCTGTGACTTGCTTAAACTGATCTTTTGTCCAAAAGCGTTGCAAAACTGATCGAGGCAATCCAGGATGACATCCACTTGCTCCAGCGTGGCCTCCGTGAATAGCACCATGTCATCTGCAACACAAAGATGTGTTAGGACGGGACTATTTCTTGCCAATTTGATACCTGTCCAAGCCCGCCTCTCCGAAGTCGCTACAATCATCTGGCTTAACCGTTCCATGCAGAGCACAAAGATAGCGGGAGACATTGCGTCCCCCTGTCTAACACATCGTTCCGGACTGAAGGCCTTTAGTCGTTCCCCATTCCAGATTAGCGAAAGCCTGGGGGTTTGGATACAATTCATCATTAGATCCTTAAGAACACCTGTGAAACCTGCAGATTCTAGGGTATCCCGGACAAAATCCCAAGATAGACGATCATAGGCCTTTTCAAGGTCCAACTTGAATGCCATGTAACCAGTTTCACCTTTCTTCTCACGCATAGTATGCATTACCTCTTGAAATATGAGAATGTTGTCTGTAATCTGCCGGCCAGGGACGAATGAGCTCTGGACAGGTCCCACAATTTTAGGTAGGATCCGCTTTAACCTGTTCGTGATCATCTTCGTTATGATTTTATATGCAACATTACATAGGCTAATAGGCCTGAACTGCTTGATCGTCTCCGGGTTCTGAACCTTAGGGATCAAAGCTACGAGGGTATCATTAAGACCATCCTGAAGGCTGCCCGATGTGAAAGCCTGCTGAACTAAATGGAACACGTCATCCCCTATCTTGTCCCACATGTGTTGGTAAAAACCCGCTTGGAAACCATCTGGGCCCGGTGCCTTGAACGGTTTCATGTCTTTGAGGGCAGCATGTACTTCGTCTTTCGAGACCATTCTATTGAAAATAGCCCAATCAACCGGCCGTATGCATGGGAAATTAGCAAAATATCCTGCTTCTGGAGCCTCCTGAGAATCTTTAGTGAATAGATTCAAATAAAAATTTCTAACATGGCTTTTCAGTTCTGAGTCCTGAGTAATCCACACCCCATTATCATCGAGCAGCGCCCGGATAGGAGCCCGGGCTTTACGAATAGCTGTTGCAGCATGATAATATGCCGTGTTTCTGTCACCCGAACAAATCCATTCCTCCCTTGATTTCTGAAACCATATAAGTTCCTCCTGTTGGAGAGTTACCTCTAGTTCCTCTCTGAGCTTAAGATCCAGTTTGACAAGGCCCTTGTGATAATTTGTCGCCAAGCATTTCTGAATACCACTAATACGCGATGCCAGAGTTTTTTTTTACGTTTGAAAACATTAACAAATGTTTCATTATTCCAAGTTGACAGGGTAGCAGCCAAGGTGCCCGTATTTTCCATTAAAGTCTTTCCCGTGTCCCAGGCGTTTGCCACAACATTATGAATATCCGCATGTGTGAGCCAAGCTGCCTGGAAGACAAAAGGGGCCTCCTTCCGTCGACTATTGTCCTCGTACAGACGGACGAGGAGGGGTGCATGATCCGAGGAGAAGCGGGCGAGGTGCGTCACGGACGCCTTTGGAAATCTCACTCTCCATTCTGTGCTACATAAGGCCCGGTCTAATCAGGCTCCCTTTATGATCTCGCTGTGTCCATCCTTCACCCAGGTCAGCTTTGGCCCCGAGAAGCCCATATCAACCAGGCCTTCTTCTAGGATCCAATTTGAAAAGTCTGAGCACCTGCAAGACAAAAAAGAAGAATAGTTACTTGTCTCACTCTTTGATAGAACTGAATCGAAATCCCCGGCTGCAATCCAGGGCCCGACAATCCCACGTGTTGATCGCTTTAGGTCCTGCCACAGGCGTCTCCGTAGATGGTGTGTAGGACTACCATACACTGCCGCAAGCCACCACGGAGGTTGATTGCTCTCCTCTACCTGTAACAAAACAAATTGGGGATGAGTGTATGAGACGTGACCCGTAGCGGAGACTCCCAAAAGATCCATATGCCTCCACTGAAGCCAACTGCCTCCACTCTAATCCAATCCGAGAATCCAAGCTTCTTGCAAATAGAATTTGCATGGTCGCCAGAGACCTTGGGTTCAAAAAGTCCTAGGATCTTTGGCCTATGTGACTTTAGAAGGAACTTGAGGGCACGCAGGAACGGCTTACCACCTGCGCCCTGGCAATTCCAAAATATGCAGTTCATGGATAAACAAAATAAAGGGAAAAGAGAGAACAAGAAGCTCAAGAAACACAAACATGAAAAGCACAGCGATAGACTAAAAACGCGGAAACGCCTATTGGGCTTCCCCGTTACCTCCCTCTACATGTTGATCGTCAATGTTCATCACTGCATCGCCCTCATCATCAAAGACCTCCGGTGGATCTCCAAAGTGCTCCCCAGTGTCCTGCCAAACCGGGGATGGCAAAACATCCCCAGTGTCACCGGCGTACACACGCGAAGAATGTATCACTAGGCCTCCTTTCTCGCCCCGGACAACCACGTGCTTCGTCTCCTCTGCCGCTCGTCTTGGTCTCTCCCCCGTCAACCTCCGTGTTCCGACCCCACTTGGTGATATATTTGGTATAGGTTCGCGCACCGGCGTAGGGTCATTCACGATTTGCTTCTCATGTGCTACAACATTTGGCCTACGGTTAACTGCATTTCTCTGTACAGAAACTACTGGCGAGCGTGGCCTCACTGGATTTTCCGCATCAATCGGATTCCTTACTTGCGCCTCATCCGCCGTTTCTGTAGCCTCCGTAGTTCCGCCAACACCATCCACATCACCCTCCTCCGTATTCAGAGGCGCAAACCGGGATGCATTCATCGCCCTTCCCCGGCCACCTGCGCTTCCCCCACCTCGGCTACTCCCACCCCGCGACGCTCTGGACGGTCCTGTTGCCGCCGGTCTGCCTCGTCGCTGAGGTGCAATCATCCATGATCCAAAAGGGATCTTTGGATCATCAGCTTCCTTCAAATTCGCATGTTGCCCAGTCGCACGGTCATGATCCGGAACGTCATTCTCCGCCTCTGCTTCTGTCTCATTTTCCGAAACTGGTTTTTTCAGCGAAGGGCAGCTCTCTTTTGTATGGCCATTGCGCCCACATGAGAAGTAGATCAAATGGAGCCCTTCATAGGCCACATGTCGCACTTTTCCTTCATAGGTAAATTTTGAAACGATAGGTGTGCACATATCAATCTCTACACATATTCTAGCAAACATACCTCTGGATCCCATGCTAGTAGCCTGATCCACGCGAACTGCCCTCCCAATCCGTCTTCCCAGCTTCCGGAGAAAAATGTAGTCATAATATTCCATGGGGATACACGGGATTCTTTCCCACACTATCATCTTCTCCGTCTTGTCGTTCATTGGATCGAAATCGGGTTCCCATGGCTTAACAATGAGGTAATGATCTAGGACCATCCATGGCCCTTCAAACAAAGCAAATTCTAAGTCATCAACAGATCCGAACCTTACCAGGAAATACTCGTTGGGTAAAGCAATCAAATCCATGCTGCTCTTTGGTTTCCACATCGATGCGAGCCTCCGGAGCATGTAAGCATAACCTACGCGTCTCCCCATTACCTTGATTATCAATGACTTCCTCAACGGCGCTCGGATCGTCTCCAGTTCCTCCTTTGTCAAGCGGATGGTTGGACAAAGGGGATCATCATCTTCCTCTGCCACCAGAGTCTCGTGGTCTGGTCCTTCATCTACATAGTCATCCAATCTGGTTGGATCACCTGCAACCATTCCCGTCAAGCTTTCCACGTACGACCGTTTCTGGCCTTCCTGTGGACGTGGTGCATTCTGCAGATGTGGCGATCGTGTTCCCATGCAAGTCTCCATCGTTGGGATCACACCAGTTTCCACCCTCATATCATCTTCCTGCGTCTCCTGCACCATCACGATCTCCTGGCTCGCCAAAGGTGGGAAGTCTACGTTAGCCGTTTCCCTCTTGGATTTCTTGGTGCTACGCTCCAAGAGATCCAGATCTTCGGATGAGCGAGGTGACGAGAGCGTTTCCTGAGATTCCATTTTCTCCAAAAATATATTCTAATGTTTGCACATCTATCATACTAGTACGTGCAATACTCTTTAGTTAGAATTTAATTTAATTTTATAAATTTATTTATAAAAGAACTACATTTGAACTAACAACAGTTTGGTTGACGGAATGAATTTTGAAAGAATAGGAATGATATGAGGAATGAAATAGACAAGGAATAGATTATGAATTGTATTCTATTGTTTGGTTCTCGGGAAAAATAGACTTTATGAATATATATATATATATATATATATATATATATATAAGATTATTATTATTAAAAATTTTTTAAAAATTATTCTATAACAACTATAGTATTGTAAAAAAATCATGATATGTAAGTTGTTATCAAATAAATCACACAGATTAAAATGAACAAATCACACGGATTAAGAAAACAAATCACTTTAAAATATTAAAAAATAAATTTGGTGGTAAATTAGTTTGATTAGCAGCTGTGCATTACTATACAAAATACCGTGCGTTAATGTATTGGGTGTGGTGCATTGATAACTCTATAGTTGTGCATTTAAATGCCACCAAAAAATCCTACGGTGAATTTCCCAATATCCTAAGATGCACTGAACTATGCAAAATAATGCAC